>NC_051283.1:31829462-32164462 GCF_015220745.1 Sebastes umbrosus | reverse complement strand
ATCACCTCCACCTCCATCTCCATCACCTCCACCTCCACCTCCCCAACCACCTCCACCTCCATCACCTCCACCTCCCCAACCACCTCCCCAACCAGCTCCACCTCCACCTCCATCTCCATCACCTCCACCTCCCCAACCACCTCCACCTCACTCCCAACCACCTCCACCTCCACCTCCCCAACCACCTCCACCTCCCTAACCACCTCCACCTCCCCAACCACCTCCACCTCCACCTCCATCTCCACCTCCACCTCCCCAACCACCTCCACCTCCCCAACCACCTCCATCTCCACCTCCACCTCCAGCGCCTCAGAGCAGAATAAATTGCACCCATGCAGTTAATAAGAATAAAACCTATATTCTCACACAGCCATTAGAAACAGCACATAGAGCCGTAGCTGCTGGGGGGGGGAGTGTGTGTGTGTGTGTGTGTGTGTGTGTGTTTGCTGTTTGACAGGAAGTGGTTTGCATGGTGGATCAGTCGGGGGGGCTCGACCTGCTCCTCGTGATGAACGGTCCAGGTGTCTCCTCGCCGTCCTCCACAAAGCCAAACAAACATTTATTTCCTGTGCCGTTCCAGCGCCGGTGTCACGGGTGCATATTGAATTCCTGACAACAGCGTGACGACGTCTATGGAAGGTAATTACATATTGAATGTTCGTTTTCTTCATTCAGCGTCCTGCAGGGGGAAAATCCATCTGTTACGCCCAGAGATTGTATGGAGAAATCATGTTTCCTCAAGCCCTCAAACACACGCCATTTACATCGATATCAAAACAGGTAGAGCGGCGCGGCGTATCTCCACCGTGCGTGGTAAATTAACTCAACGCTGCACGTCATCCATTTCCTGTGAAATAAGGAGGATGTTCTATTATACGGCGCTGAGAAAGGAAACACTGACTTCTTCCTACAAATATGATTTAATAGAAATGTGTTGTGAACTGCCTAGCAACACTGAGCTCCTCTGTTACGGGCGTCCCACACCGCCGTGCAGAGAGGCACAATGAAAGCATACCGTAGGGACCCCTACAGGTGAACACGGTCTCTCTGCCACACCGGAACACTGAAGCACTTTTACTCTGGAACGTTTATTAAAGGAAGAGTTCAAATGGTTGAAAACATTACACTCATTTACTTTCTGTCCAGGAGTGAGATGTTCCAGCCCGGTATCTCACCAAAGAACCATAACGGTACAGGACGTGTCGCTTGATGGTCTGCCACTAGACCAGAGGTCAGAGGTCAGAGGTCAGCAACCTGCGTCTCTTCAGCTCCTCTCCAGTGGCTCCCTGTGGAGTTAGAAACATGGAAATGAATAACTGTTCTTTGTTTACATTTTCATTTTTATTTATTTTCATGTTTATTTATCATTGTTGTAGGTCTATGGTATGACGGTACGACGGTAAATAGTAGAATAGTAAAGTAGTAAATTTACGTGTTTTCTTTTTTTCTCGTAAAGTTGTGACTTTATTGTGTAAATCTCAGATGTGTTTTCCCTCAATGTGGTCCTAATACTCCGTAGTACATTGTCTCTTTGGCCCTCACTGCATTAGACTGATATACTATATACTTAGACTATAAACTGTGTTACCTTCATCACAATGATCACATGTTTTGCGGCTCCAGACAGATGTTTTCTTTGATAGTAAAGGTTGCTGACCTCTGCACTAGACACAACACATCGCCTCCTGATTGGACGAACTCTTTCCCTCCGTTGGCTGCTGCTCTCAGCTTTCAAACCAGAAACAACATGGAGGCTCGTTTGGAAACTTTCTTCTCTTAAATCATGATAATAGTTCACTGAGATGTTTCTGAAAACATCTGAGGAGAGAAATAATCCTGCAGCTGAATCTGTCTTTATTTTAGATCAACGTTTATTTTAAAAGATTCTCGGGAGTTTGGTGAGGCGGCGAGTCGCGTCGGACGCACGTGATTTACATAAAGTAGCCTAGACCTCATCTTTATGCAAATGAGGAACGGCCGTCGTGACGCTCCGTTTCTCAAATCGCACCGCCACGCTACCAGAATACATTGCTGCACGGCTGCTCACATAGACAATGAATGGGAAGCGTGGAAAAGAACGGATCCTGTGGACACGAACCATGAGAATGACACAGCATTTTATAGGTCATGTTGCGTGCTTTAACAACGCCGTTGTTGCTTTTGGGATGTGATTTCACGCCGTGCAGTTTGCACTGACTGTAGATGTATCTGTGTGAATATGCTACGCTCAGACATTCAATGTTAGGTTGTCTACGTAGGTGTTTTAGTTTACGTACTTATTTAAAGTCCGACCACGATGGGTTTCTTAAACCTGACTGCGGCTGTTACCGTAGTTTTGTTGCCTAGCAACAGGACGCTGATTTAACGACCACAGGTGTCGCTGTAAACAAGCAATTTCTGATTCTTACATAGAGTCCCTTTAATGTAATTTGCTTGCACTCAAACATGCAACATGCATATCCCTCCTGTGGAACTCTAAACATGGAAGTAGTCCTAATTAACATTCCTGATGAGGTAGTGAGTGATGATGATGATGACTTTACGTGGCGTATGAGCTCCATCAGCTGAGTTCAACCCTCCCAAAGTCATGATTATTCAGTTGCACTGCTTGTTTGTTTGTAGGAGGAGGTTGGGAAACGGCGCTGTAACGATAAGGAAGAAGAAGTACAGCTCACAGTGCACCGTCAGGAGCACAGAGACGTCCATAAAGTGGAAGAAGCACCGCACTGTCGGAATATGACAGCCGATCCATCAGAGAAATGGAGGCTGTGTCTAAAACGCCAAGGAGAGACTGCCTGGAAGTTTTATAAATAGTTGCAGCCTTTTAAAGGAAATTGGAAGTTGTCAGACACATGCCATCTGCATTTTTTTGAGAATCTGTGGAATAGAGGAAGTCTTTAAACGTGACTGAAGCATCATAACATATGAAGTGGCAGAGCTGAGAGCCTATCTGGGAGCGATTGGATCTCCTGCTGCACTGAGAGCAGTCTATTCATGGCTCAGTAACACAATGTCAAGGTGCCAGGGCTAATGAATAGAGTTTCCATGACATCTATTAACCTTGCTTATACTTATGCTGCGTGTGTGTGTGTGTGTGTGTGTGTGTGTGTGTTTGTGTGACTGAGTGTGTGTGTGTTAATGTGTTTTGTGACCATCTATCTTCATGAGGACAGCTGACGAAAATCCTCTAAAAGCTCTGATTCTGCAAAAGGGAGCCAGGAAATGGTCACTTGGTAATGTATATATATTTATTCAGGATATATATCTATATATATATAAAATCTGCATACGCACCCATGCAGTTGGAACGCATTACATACTCAAATGGTGCCTTCAAATGCGGTCGTGTTTACCGTGTTTACAAGTTGGGTCCATATGAACGCCCCCCCCACCCCTCATGTCGTATTCGACCTCGGAAGTGGAACGTTTCTGAAATCTCCGAGTTCACGACTTGAGACGTGTTTTTTTATGTTGACAGAATTGAAGAAGTTGTGGACGTTATTTTTCAGTGCATGATAAGTTAAAGGTAGGATGGACGATGTTGGAAAGCTAGCATAATTTGAAAGTAGCATCACCGAGCACCGCTGTATCGTAACTACTTCACCGCCACAGAGCGGAGAGACGACCTCAACTCAACGCTACCTGATGACCAGTAACCGCAGCAGTGCTGCTGCAGGGCTGAGTTCAGGCCGGTGCACGCCAAGGGTAGAGTACGAGCAGGGAGGCGTCTGATTGGTTCTTTCCGAGCGGACCGCGAGGCAGTGATTGGTAGATGTTTTTACAGGATTACAGCAGCTACAGATGACGGCTCTTTAACGCTCCTCTTTCAGAGGTCAAGGTCAAGAAAAGCGTTATTATCCCCTAGGGGCAATCTGTTGTCCAGTCAGCAGCACCACACAGACATCACACAAATATAGTAACACAATAAACAACCTATTAAAACAATAAATACAAAAAGACTTACCACATACAACATTACAGGGCATGCTTTAGGAAACCAACGGCAGTCGGAACAAAAGAGTTCCTGAGCCTACTGGTCCTACATCTAGGCCAGCTGGACCTGCAGCCTGATCAGTGATGGGTCTTTTACTGCATTATGTTACCCACTTGTTAGCTTGCCAGCTTGTTAGCATCTGTGGCTTCTAGACGCCAACAGTAACGTTATTATTGCCGTTGCTTAGCAGCGGTGTTCTCACCACTTAACAACTTGAACGCCATGCATATCGTGTACTGTACACGACTTCCCATGTTGTAAACACGAGCTCACCACTTTCATTTGAAGGCACCAAAATGTCCGTCTTACTTCTGATGAGCAGTCTGTTAGGATGTGACGTGTTTAAAGATGAACACAACCTCCTCTTATCCATGGAACTCACCAGTCCTCTCATCCTGACGGAGCTAATCTGAGTCTAACTTTAAGAACAGTTTACCGTCAATCACTTGAAATAATGCCGATTGTCCGATCCATTGAAACCCGAATGGAACCGTCGGAGTCCCTGATGGAGGAGTCCCTGGTGGAGGAGTCCCTGATGGAGGAGTCCCTGACGGAGGAGTCCCTGATGGAGGAGTCCCTGATGGAGGAGTCCCTGACGGAGGAGTCCCTGATGGAGGAGTCCCTGATGGAGGAGTCCCTGACGGAGGAGTCCCTGATGGAGGAGTCCCTGATGGAGGAGTCCCTGACGGAGGAGTTCCTCATGGAGGAGTCCCTGATGGAGGAGGAGTCCCTAATGGAGGAGTCCCTAATGGAGGAGTCCCTGATGGAGGAGTCCCTGGTGGAGGAGTCCCTGATGGAGGAGGAGTCCCTAATGGAGGAGTCCCTGATGGAGGAGTCCCTGATGGAGGAGTCCCTGATGGAGGAGGAGTCCCTGATGGAGGAGTCCCTGGTGGAGGAGTCCCTGATGGAGGAGGAGTCCCTGATGGAGGAGTCCCTGATGGAGGAGTCCCTGATGGAGGAGTCCCTGGTTGAGGAGTCCCTGGTGGAGGAGTCCCTGGTTGAGGAGTCCCTGGTTGAGGAGTCCCTGGTGGAGGAGTCCCTGATGGAGGAGTCCCTAATGGAGGAGTCCCTGATGGAGGAGTCCCTGATGGAGGAGTCCCTGGTTGAGGAGTCCCTGACGGAGGAGTCCCTGATGGAGTCCCTGTTTGACCACCACTGTATGAAACAGATCCTAATAAACCTTTTCTTGTATCTTCATCAGATGCATTATCAGCTGTATTTTAGTGCGAGCTGAAAGAAGACTGTTGTTTAAACAGAATGAGTCCAGCATGCTTCAGCAGTGATTGGTTACCAGTCAATGTTTTACTGCGTAGACCTCTGCAGGCAGCGCCAGCGGGGCGGTAATACGATTCACTTCCTCCAGACCCAGAACGGAATGTAAAGGCAGTCTCATGAAAGATAAATGAAGAATCTGGTGTCACATGATTTACACCATATGAATGGATAAAATATTCCAATTTAAATGCAGAATCTCTAGGTGGAGGGAGGCTGTGCACGTAGATCAACACCCACGTTCTGGTACATTTTACCTCCAGATTCATAAATAACATCCAATGCAATTACTCCTCTTCAAATGAGCTTTTAAACCTTCCTTGTCAGGGTGCGTCCTTATAGTAATGTTTTTATTTCCTAAACCCTGTGTTATTCTTGCTCTGGATGTAATTGCTTCTGTCCTCCGGCTCATCAAGCTGACTGATATCTGTGGTAGGACACTTTCTCAAGCCTGAGCCTGCACAGCCTCTCTCCTACCGCTCCTCTTAAATCAGACTTCATCTGGTTTTATCATCCGCCGCATCTCATCCTACCCCTCGGAGGAACGGGTGGAGGCTCATCTTCAATGTATACAGTATGTTTGGTCACCTCATCTGTCCCTTTGAAATGACTCAAACCTTCTCTGTTCCTCAGTGAACAGTTGAATCCATGTGGGATCATTCAGGATGGGATTCACAACACATGATCATTACTGTCTGTCTGCACATCTTCACCTCCGGACAACAACTCCACCAGTCTGTTAGTACCTTCTTTCAAGGCCTAGGAAGGAGGTTTTGTTTTCACTGGCGTTGGTCTGTCTGTCTGTCTGTCTGTCTGTCTGTCTGTCTGTCTGTCTGTCTGTCTGTCTGTCTGTCTGTCTGTCTGTGTGTCTGTCTGTCTGTCTGTCTGTCTGTCTGTTAGCAGGATTACTCCAAAAGTTCTTGATGGATTTCAGTGAAATGTTTTGGAGGTGTGTGGCACAATGAACAATCCATTAGATTTTGCTAGCGATCCGGATCATGATCCTGATTCAGGAATATTGTTAGGGATTCAGCGTTGGTAATGAAGTGATGTTTGTCACCGGTTGTCCACGTTTAAGGTAAAATGATCTTTATTAGGACGCCTGGGTTAGCTCAGTTGGTAGAGCGGGCGTCCATGTATCAAGGCTTGGTCCTGACCGTGGCGGCCCGGGTTCGAATCCGGCCTGTGGCCCTTTCTGCATCCACTCTCTCTCTCCCCCCTTTCAAGACTCTATCCACTGTCCTCAATAAAAATGGAAAAATGCCCCCAAAAAAATAACTTTAAAAAAAAAAAATGATCTTTATTATATGTTGATAGAGTGTTCCAGCAGCAGGAGGACCTGCGGTAACTCTCTTTCACTCTTTGACAGGTGAAGCAGTCTGTCACTAAAAAGACCTATTTAAAACGCACGGGGGGGAGCAGCACCTTTTGTAGTCCGTCTTCAGAACATTGTAGTTTCACCACGGCAGACTGACGTCACTAACATCCGCCGCCGTCGCATCATAATGACGGAGTCTAGTGGAAGAGCAGTCAGGTTCTCTGAACACCACAGTTGTCTTTTCCTGAGTCCTTCTGAAGTCTCCTTCTCATCTCTCCTTGACCTCATGACGTTTTCCATCCAGGTCAAGGAGAAGTGGTTAGGAAAAAACGTTAGGAGAAGTGGTTAGGAGAAGTGGTTAGGAGAAGATGATAGGACGTCATTTTTTGACTTTTCACACCCTCATGGGGACAAGCTCATCTGATTGGCTACAGATAACCCTGTTGTAGATCGGTGCAGGTCAGGAGAGTCTCATAAACCCACACAGATCAGTGCTTCAACAGTTTATATATTTAATGTAACAACATCCAAACATGTTTTTGATGGAATACTTCTAAATACACATATTTGTGGATTTCTATTACATTTATTTAAAACAGGAAATATTTGTGTGAGCATCAGAAATATATTTGTGTACATTATTTTTTTATGTGGATTCTTTTTTACATTTATATACATCAATAACTGTTTTTATGTTCAGTGAAAAATAATTCAGAGACACAGAATACATGTGTGAATCCTTCTGTGTGCATTCATTAATACTGAGACTGATCTGACTCCATGTTCTGATTGCACGTTAACGCCGTGTGCGTTGTCACGGCAGTCCTATTCCTTTCTCAGGCGAACGGGTCCACCCACTGGCGAGCAGGGTGAGATGGTTACATGATGGTGCAGATGATGTATGTGAATATAGGATCCTCCTGCGTCCTGACCCGGGAAACACAGTTGGTGGTTTAGCTAAATTTCAAGTTCAAATTGAGCTCCGTTTCCATGGTTACTAACGCTGCATGCAAAACCAACAAAGAGCAGCATTTTCAGCCTTATACATGTAAAACATAAAAATGAAACACGTCGTCACCGATCAACTGTGAAGATAAAGTCCTACAGGATTAACAAGTGCTGTACAGATACTGTACTCACTTTCTTCATTCTTTTATTAAGACTTATCAGTTAATTGGGAGGGTGCTGTTATTGACACTTATTTATAGAATAAAACTGAACTGCTCTGTTTGTCTAAACGAAGGCCTGGTGGAGGTCAGAAACACATTGTGTGGAGTTAAATGTGTCATCAGACCTGATGTGTAATAGTGTAGCGTTAACTCTACGGCTCTATATCCATCTGTAAACCTCTCATGAAGTGTATAAACTGGGATCTACTTGTTAAAACTTCTGTTAAATTTGCACTTGGCCTCACCAACATTATCACACTGACCGATGTAATTTCAGACCTTCATATTCCCTCCAACACTATCTGCATCAGCGGCTCTACGTTGATCAAATCAGTGCAGGAGAGAGAGAAGGATGAAAATGCTGATAGCGATGATGACAATGATGGCTACCGTGATATCCCAGAAGTGTTTTGATGCAAGCTGATAAAAAACTACCTCTTTGCAGCACAATGCAGTGGCCATCTGTCATCAAGCAAGGACAGTTGTAATCATCCCTTTTGCTTGCCTGCACCATCAGTCTTCCCTTTACCATGTATCAGGATCAATCTCAGCTCATTTATTTTAATCGTCTCTTATTTGCTAAACTGGCAAAGTCAGTGGAGGACAATAGAAACCCAGCTCATTTTGAAAATGAGCCAAAGTAAGTTTTTTTTATGCAGCTGCAGCTTTTTAAAGGAACTTTCCTATTTCTCCGTGCGTCCAAAAGAAAGTCTAAATACAATGGTTGAATAATTTCATGATTTCTCAAAAGAAAAAAGACGAACATTTGCAGCAAAATTACAAACAAAATTAATTGGAGTCATTTTCAGCACTCAAAATAATCTAATCTGAGACAAGTTCAGCAGTTTTAGTACCAAGCGGTTCCAAATATTTACCAGAATGAAAAAGGTCAGCTATATTCTCATAATACAGTCGCATCGTCTAAATGCTTGTTTGGACACAGTCAGAACATCAACCTGATGTTGGTCCACACTCTCGTCTCTCTGCTGTTTGTCCTGATTTTGGTCTTTAATCTTTCCCTCCATCATGTTGTATGACAGGAAACATCTGGTCTGACTCTAACTGAACAAGGATGTTATGTATTTCATATCAGGCTGGGATTTTAATGTGCTGACAGAAAATGTCATGTATGTAGGTTTTAGAATATAATAATAATAATAATAATAATAATAATAATAATAATAATGCATCTATTATACAGCCCTTTCCAAAACAAATGTTACAAAGTGATTCACAAGACAGTACAAGCAAAAGGGAAAATAATGAAATAACTAATAAAACAGAACATCACAAAACATATCAATAAACAGTTTAATAGTAAAATTGTGGTAAAACATGGTGATGAATACACATATATACATATATATTTACCATATACCACGTATTTCCTTTATTATTATTACTGTATATTATTTTTAAATACACTATTATTTTTATTTTACTTTATTTTATTTTTGCTACTGACTGTTTTCTTAATGGAGCTTCCCAGCAAAAAGTATTTCACACGATTGTACCTGTATAACCAGTGTAAAAATAAACATCTTAATCTTGACTATATACACACATACTGTATAAATGTATATAAATAAATACATGCATACATATATAAATATATGTATGCATGTATATATTTATATACATTATAAATATATATATTTACAACAACTCAAAACAAGAGTCAACACCAACAGGAGAATACACTGTTTACCATCGGCAGAGCATTTGGGGAAATTTTTCTTGGGCGCTACCCACATAATCAGCTGTGCTGCTCATCCCACAAATGCATGATCCTTACAAGTTGGACATCATTGTAAAGGTGAATAAACAGGCTTTCCAACGATGTAAAATACAATGACCATTAGCATTGATACAACAGAGAAATAATCCATCAAACACAAGTTTCTGAACTTTTTTCCCCAGTTTATATCATGCACTATCTGCAACCATCTTGGACTCTAACCACTGGCGCACTTTACACTCACTTTACACTATACATCCTATATACCACTTTATAGACTGCACACATGCACACATGCACATATTACATTTATTTATTGTACATACTACATTTATTTATTGACGGACTGTACACACGTTGTTCACCCATTCACTCTGTATCTTTTATATCTCTATTATTGTTTTTATAATTTTTGCATACCTTTACCTTTCCTGTGTTTCACTCTGTTGCTGATGTTGCTGCTTTGACACCTGAATCTCCCTCCGGGGATTAATAAAGGTTCATCTTATCTTATCTTATCTTATCTTATATAATATATATATATATATATATATTTAGATATATATTTAGCTTACCAATGCAGCAGTGAATTCCGAAGATAAAGTAAAGTCAATCATCATTTCTTTCTGTGTCCTGTAACTGTCCTGTATCATTGCTCCTCATCTGTCCCCATGGCAACATCATGTGTCCCCATGGCAACATCATCCTCCAGCCGTCTCTACGTCACAGCCGCCGTTCTCATTGTCTCCATTAGCATTAGCAGCATGCTAACAGAGAGCTGCTAACAGGAGAGAGCTGCTTTGGTCCTCTAAACCCGATCATCCACAGAGTGAGTCTCCTCTCCTCCTCTCTCCCTCTCCTCCTCTCCTCCTCTCCTCCTCTCTCCTCTCTCCTCTCCTCCTCTAGTTCAGCTGGGTGTACCAGCAATCACGTTATCTGCTGTCTGGAACTGCGAACTACCAGCTAGCCGGCTCAGCTGTGTGGCTAACACTTAGCACGGGCTAACGATGCTAACGATGCTAACGATGCTAACGATGTGTTTAGTGCAGCAGGTCTGTTGTTTTTGTCATCAGTCTGACCGGGAGGGACTGCTGATGCTAATGCTAAAGCTAAAGCTAATGCTAAAGCTAATGCTAATGCTAATGCTAATGCTGATGCTAAAGCTAATGCTAAAGCTAATGCTAAAGCTAATGCTAAAGCTAATGCTAAAGCTAATGCTAGCCACATGTAGCTAGTGGTCCAGTAGAGGAGGATGTGTCTCTACCTGCAGTACAGGTTACAGGTGTGATCAGGGTGCTTAACGGAGTCGCTCTGGTTCACCTGGCAGACAGGTGAGAGACAAGCTGCCAGGTGAACCAGAGAGACTGAGCAGCTCCATGCTAACGTTAGCAGCTAGCTGCTCTTTGTTTGCTAACAGGTTGCTAACGGCTAACGCAGCGTGCACGCGAGGAGCGTTCATGTCATATTCATCTGGATTCCAGCATCAGAACCAGAACCAGAACCAGAACCAGCTGATATTAAACCTGCAGATCATCCTGCTGCCTGCAGGGCCAGAGCTCTGAGGGGGGGGGGATCCAGATCCAGATCCAGAACCAGAACCATGATGATGTAACCAGGTCTGATCTGGGTTCTACTCAGAACAACAGCTGTCTCAGTGAAGCTGCTTCTCTAACGGGCTGAAGAGCTGAACCTGGTTTACCAGACAATCTGATACTGTAGGAAGAGTTTTCATCTGCAACACACAATTCAGAGGAGTTCTGCTCCAGATGCTCACTACTGGTTTACTTTACAGTCCAGATGCTCACTACTGGTTTACTTTACAGTCCAGATGCTCACTACTGGTTTACTTTACAGTCCAGATGCTCACTACTGGTTTACTTTACAATCCAGATGCTCACTACTGGTTTACTTTACAGTCCAGATGCTCACTACTGGTTTACTTTACAGTCCAGATGCTCACTACTGGTTTACTTTACAGTCCAGATGCTCACTACTGGTTTACTTTACAGTCCAGATGCTCACTACTGGTTTACTTTACAGTCCAGATGTTCACTACTGGTTTACTTTACAGTCCAGATGTTCACTACTGGTTTACTTTACAGTCCAGATGTTCACTACTGGTTTACTTTACAGTCCAGATGCTCACTACTGGTTTACTTTACAGTCCAGATGTTCACTACTGGTTTACTTTACAGTCCAGATGTTCTGGTAGCAGACTAACTCAGTTAGAACTAGACTGATGCCAACATCCAAATAATGGCATACACCGATCAGCCATAACATTCAGACCACACTGATATATAACATATATAATATATATACATATATACATATATACATGTATATATATTATATATACATGTATATATGTATATCAGTGTGGTCTGACGTGGTCAGCGTGACGTAGTCAGTGTGACGTACGTAGTCAGCGTGACGTGGTCAGCGTCACCCGTTGGTTTGTGGACTACGGTTTTGAAGCCTTGAGTTCAGCATTTTGGCCGTCACCATCTCGGTTATTTGCAACTAGAAGTGACAGGAGACGGTGGAGTTAAGCACAACCGAACTCTGAATAAGATATTTTTTGTTGCCAAAAAGGTCGCCTAAAAAGTGAGAAGTGATTTTCTCGTCGACTTCTATACAAGCAGAGCAGTCGCCCCCTGCTGGCTGGTAGAAAGAATGCAGGTTTAAGGCTCTTCAGCGTTGGCTTCACTTCTCAGACCCTGGAGTTGTCCGCTGTGCTTCACCTGGCAGGCTAAATGTCTGACCTGTCGGGGAGCTACAGCCAATCAGAGCGCGAGACGGGTTGAGGGGTCACCTGTTGGTCATTAAAAAACTTCTTCAGAAACACGGCTCCGTGCTGAAACGCGTTAGCGATGTGAGCCAGTACAAGTGAAATGATCGTATTTTGTCCTTGTGCTACGCTATCACATTTCTCTAGTCAACTGAATATCTTTGAGATGTGGACAGAACAAGACATTTGAAGACGTTATCTTTGGAAACACTGATTGACATTTTTCACCATTTCTGACATTTTATAGACCAAACAGCTGATCGATTAATCAAGAGAATTATCCACAGATCAATGGACAATGGAAGTAATGGTTAATTGCAGCCCTGATGCTCTTAGTCTAAATGTGGACAGCGTTGACAGCGTATTTTAAATGATCCTCATCCATCCGATCCCCATCTAATGTGTGGGAGTAATCATCTTTAGGCAACACTTATAACACTAATAATAAGTTCTTATAATAACAGGTTTGACATGGTAGAGTGTAACCACATGTCTCTGATTACCTGCGTTGTATGGCTGTTTTTAGTAGTTTAGTTTACTGCTTTTCGCTGCACTCCTAAAGCTGTACGGACATCACAGCATACTCAATCACTGTTTTCTCCTGTTTGCTTCTCCTCTTTTAGTGGACCGCAGTTTGAAGCGTCGGCAGGTGAAGCCCCTCGCTGCTTCTCTCTTAGATGCCTTGGATTATGACAGCTCAGATGACAGTGACTTTGAAGTGGGAGATGCCTCAGGTAAGCACATTCTTTATAATGTATAGCAGAAGCTTAATGTTACTTCTCCTGTAACCGTTGTTCTCTGGTAACAGTCTGAGGATAACACTGAGGAGGTGTTCCCCATAGAGAGACTGAAACAAGAGACCCATACAGTATATAGCACCAATCAAGTTCTGGTACCAACATCAGTTTTACCAACAGTTCACACCCACTGGGGAGCAGTAGTATAGGGGAGCAGTAGTATAGGGGAGCAGTAGTATAGGGAGCAGTAGTATAGGGGAGCAGTAGTATAGGGAGCAGTAGTATAGGGAGCAGTAGTATGGGGAGCAGTAGTATAGGGGAGCAGTAGTATAGCAGTAGTATAGGGAGCAGTAGTATGGGGAGCAGTAGTATAGGGAGCAGTAGTATAGGGAGCAGTAGTATAGGGGAGCAGTAGTATAGGGAGCAGTAGTATAGGGGAGCAGTAGTATAGGGAGCAGTAGTATAGGGAGCAGTAGTATAGGGAGCAGTAGTATAGCAGTAGTATAGGGAGCAGTAGTATAGGGGAGCAGTAGTATAGGGGAGCAGTAGTATAGGGAGCAGTAGTATAGGGAGCAGTAGTATGGGGAGCAGTAGTATAGGGGAGCAGTAGTATAGGGAGCAGTAGTATAGGGAGCAGTAGTATAGGGGAGCAGTAGTATAGGGGAGCAGTAGTATAGGGAGCAGTAGTATAGGGGAGCAGTAGTATAGGGAGCAGTAGTATAGGGAGCAGTAGTATAGGGGAGCAGTAGTATAGGGAGCAGTAGTATGGGGAGCAGTAGTATAGGGAGCAGTAGTATAGGGGAGCAGTAGTATAGGGAGCAGTAGTATAGGGGAGCACCATCACTACAGAAACATGAATTGTGGTTATTACAATTTTCAGCTAATTAGTGAATAGTTTCTGGAGTAGCAACCGGGCCTTTCAGAATGATCCCATTGTTCACTCTTTGGATTCTGTTCTGTGTTCTGGTAGGATCAGACGGCACAGGCAACGGCAGCGATGAGGAAGGGTCTAAAGCGAGCGCCGCGGGGTCAGAGAGCGACTCGGAGAACGCCGGTTCTGCAGACGACGCTATAGACGAAGAGGAGGCCAAAGACCTGGCTGCTGACGAGAACTTAACGGAAGATGAAGAGAAGTCCAAACAGCAGCCTTCCTCAGACAGCTCCACCAAAGACACCCCCGCCGTCACCCCGCCCAAAGGCCGACGCAAGAGCAAGAAGACGTCGGAGCTGGATCCTGAGCCTGCTGCAGGCGCCGGCACTGAATCTACCTCAACGTCAGGGCCTGGGTCCGGGTCTGGGTCCGGGTCTGGATCCGGGTCCGGGTCCGGCAGCGTCAACACAGAAGAGTCTCAGGCCGAGCCCAAGAAATGGAACTTCCGCAGGAACCGGCCCCTCCTGGACTTCACCACCATGGAGGAGCTGAACGAGATGGACGACTACGACAGTGAGGACGACAACGACTGGAGACCCACAGCGGGGAAGAAGAAAGGTAAAGCAGCTGCTCAGAAAGGAGGGACCGAGGAAGAGGACGGTGGCAGCGCTAGTGACGATGATGATGACGATGATGATGATAACGATGATGATGACGACGACGACGACGACGATGATGATGACGATGACAAGGAGGATGGTGATGACAACAACAACACCAACAACAACAACAACAGTAGCAGTGACAGTGACAAAGAGGTGAAGAAGCCCAAGAAGAAGACGAAGAGCACCAATGCTTTTGATGAAGAGCTGACCAACGACAGCATGTCCCAGGGGAAGGGCAACGAGGTGAGCGCCAGGCCTGACTTCAGGTCTCATACGTCAAGTCCAACTGAAATGAGATGATATGTTAGTGTGTTTGTTGCTGCAGCGTACAGATCTGCTGCGTGTCTTTTTACTATCTGCAACCAAAAGAGAGACGACGCCCCATCTGTGCATTAACCTTCGGCTCTCTGTCCACGTAAACACGTTTGTTGCATGTAGTAATCAAATCGCTTTCTTTTAAACTGATTTGTATGAAGCATTAATGTCACAGGTAGGGGTGGGGAAAAAAGATCCATTCACCTTTGTATCACAACTTTCCTTTTTTACAATTTCTAAACAGATGTTTTAACGCCAGAATCGATAGATTTGCTTCACCTGAGTCTGTGTGGAGGTAGAAGGAAGTTACCGCTTTTATTGTGGTAGTGTGAGTAACGGGACGTCATATCCGTTCCGTATCCGTCAACCAAAACAAACCAGCCGGCCGCCTCCAACCGAAACGAGAAAGCAGAAAACGTTGTAGGGTTGGCGTGGATACGACCTGCACCCTCACATTTAAACATGTTTTAGGGTGATGACGTCATAAAACATGACGACAGACATTCAAAGCTTCATTTTAAAACCCTCAATAGAAGCTTAGTATGTAATGCTAACATTGTGTACAGCCCTAATTTAGTGTAAAAGTGTAAATTGTAGTTGTCAGTGCTCTTAGGCTTGTTTACTTCTTCTCTGATATGATTGAAGTTTTAATTGTGTTCTTTATACTGCTGTTTTATTTGGACTAACTTCTTGTGGACTCTACTTTGTGCTGATAGAACTGCTTCACTACTGAGCTACTGAGCATTGAAGCATCGCAGTCTTCCACCTTCTACTGGTCATGTAAACCACTGCAGATGTTTGAGGTGTTTGGTCTGCACATGGACTACTTTCTTTGTCTGCTACTCCGTAATACCAAACAACAATACGAGGCACAAAGTCACCATATAATCCAATAAGAGGTTTAGATGCTATCTATCTGCCTTTGTTCTAATGGACAGTGTCGTGAGCTTTGTGCACGGGATTTACTGACTGTCCGTTACTGGATCTGTGGTCCGATCAGAGGGAGGGACGTAGATAAGTGGCTTTACTGTGTCTCTGTTTCCCCCGATCCCCCAGGATGCCTTGCTGGACCGGCCCCAAACCTGGAGCACTCAGCACATCCTCATCTGCTGCGTCTGTCTGGGAGACAACAGCGAGGACGCAGATGAGATCATCCAGTGTGACAACTGTGGGGTGACCGTACACGAAGGTAAGCTGCAGAGTTAGTCCTACAATCAGTCAGGCAACAGTCACGACTACTCAAATGACGGCTTAGAAACAACGATCAATGTGACACCACTGATTTTCAGTCACTCAGTTGCCTTTCTGGGCTTCCGTATAGTCAAAGCTAATGGATGCATATCTATCGAGTCATCATTATTGTTTTCCCATTCACGTTGACGCAGTTGTAGTGGGTTCAGTTTTAAAGCTAGAGTAAAGATCCTGGTATCATAGTAAACTAGTGAACCTGATGAATCCATCGGTACCAACCATGTCAGACCAGCTGGTCATGAAGGAGTTAAATAACGCTCCAAACCTACACTAAATGTTGGAGAGGAAAAACTGTCATGTCCATTTTCAAAGGGGTCCCTTGACCTCTGACCTCCAGATATGTGAAGTTGTGAGGGTTTTTGTCAGAAAAAATGTCAGAAAATTGTCTAAAAATTGTCTGAAAAAAAATCTGAAATATGGAAAAAAAAAAATATATATATATATATATATATATATATATATATATATATATATATATATATGTTCTGAAAAATGTAGAAAAAAATGGGTCCCAAAACAAATCGGAAAAGTGTCCGAAAAAAAATTAGAAAATGTAAAAAACAAATATATTGTCCGAAAAATGTAAAAAGAAAACAATTGTCCCAAAAAAAATCAGAAAAATGTAAAAAAAAAATTAAATAAAATATATTCTCCGAAAAATGTTAAAAAAAAAAAAAAGTCAGAGAGTTGTCTAACAAATTTCTGAAAAAAAGTCCCCAAAATGTCAAAAAACGGTAAATTGTCGAGGAGAAACCGGGGGGCAAGTCATAGTCAAGTCGACACACTGACAGCTGTTGTTGCCTGTTGGGCTGCAGTTTGCCATGTTATGATTGGAGCATATTGTTTTATGCTAAATGTAGTACCTGTGAGGGTTTCTGGATCAATATCTGTCATTGTTTGGTGTTGTTCATTGATTTATAATAATAAATATATACATACATATATACATACATTTACATAAAGCGGCATATTTATACACTCTCATGTTGATAAGAGGATTAAATACTGGACTGATCTCCTTTAAGGTTCATTTGGAACAGATAAAACATGGTAACAAGGGCGGGGTGGAAAAGGTTAAATGAGGTAAACTAAGGTAATTTATTTATAAAGCACATTTCACATTTCTTTTTTCCCAGTTTATATGCCTGTAATCTTACCACACATAACATAACATGTCACACACACACTCACAACGTGCACGGACACAGTCCACAGTCTCTGTGATTGGCTGAGCTCTATCAGGGTTTAGCCTTGAAGCAGCGAACACCTTTGAGGTGCCTATCTCAAACACTCTCTTATGACGTGCACACACACACACACACACACACACACACACACACACACACACACACACACACACACACACACACACACACACACACACACACACACACACACTGTGGGGTGGCAACTGTCCTAATCACCAACTCTCCATAGGCAGTCAGGAGATATTAGAAGCAGGTCTTAACTTTATCATGTTGGTTTGGTTGGTGTATATTTTCCTCCTCTGAGACGTGTTTAATCTCCCTGAGAAGACACAGGAGGGAGACTAAGTGGAGGCTTGAGAGAGAGAGAGGAGGCGGTGGCAGCACTTGAGGCCAGTTCATATCTTCCTCTCCGAGGATGTGACCGGTCCGGGGCAGTAAAATATGGAACTTAATTCAAGCAGTAGCAATAGATTTAGAGTTCCTGTGTACTCTGTGCTCCAAATGGATCGATTTATTGTGCTGTTGGAGGTTTAATTAATTCAGAAGCTGTTTCTATGATCTTATCCCTGAGATTTACAGCACAGAACTTTATCTCCCAGGATTTGTGTTCACATTCCTGAAACTTCAGTTCTACTTTCTGCATGGACACGAGCTGACGTGGAGTCAGGACGAGGAAACGTTTGGATCTTTTATACTCCGTAACAAACATCTCAAAGTTCTCCATGTTCTCCACCGATCCACGTCTGCGTAGTTGTATGGTTTGGAGTGCACGGACAGATGAAAACCTGCTGCACGGAACCCCCACGAAGGGCCGTGTCCGATGGTATGACGTTACTTTGGCTGCACGGACAATCGCGACCCTCTCGCAATGCGGCAAGCATAAATGAAGCTGTAATTTAGACATGTCTAGGGGTGTAACAATTCATCTATTACATCCATGTGTCCATTTATATTCCTGCGATCCAACAACATCGATAGGTACTTGGCTAGTTGTCCTTCACGGGAGACGTATATCAATATATAATGGATTGTATGGATACTGAGGATTTGTAACTTGTATTTAAGAACATCAAACTTTATATCAAAGTGTTTTTTAGCACTTTTATTAGTAAAGAAATGTTAAACGTTACTCCGGTTCACTCTCCAGACATGCACCAGCTTGCACAGCTCTGCCTTCTGCAGCACGAGCACGCATCCATGGCGTGCACGCAGAAAAACAGAGCACTGGACTCCTCGCTCTCTCACGGGAGAGGTAGCGGCATAGAGGGAGGCGGGCACTGGTCTGCATGCTGCCGCATGCCTGTAACACCGTGTAACGCTGTGTAACACAGTATAACACAGTATAACACAGTATAACACAGTATAACACATTATAACACATTATAACACATTATAACACATACACGTTATTGGTCAAGATTGGGTCTGGAGTACCTGAAGGGTAAATGAAGGGTAAATGTTGGGCCCTATTTTATTTTTCTCTATGCATGCTCCCACTGGGTAATAGTACTGTATTCACTGTGATGGCGTAGTCTGCAGATGAAGTGATGAATTCATATCTAATATTATCAACAGAACCATCATTGATAGAATAACCCTGCCCTTCATTAAAGACAGCTTTATTCTCTCATTGAGTACTAGTGAGCTGGATCAGTGACGGTCCTGATGCTGGAGATAATATCATGCACCGCTGCTCTAAAGGTGTTCTCGTAACATGTTAGCACTTTTTAGAGATCACAAAGTAGCTTGTTGAAGGTTAAGACAAGGTCAAACATGGAAGGACTTTGAGGCAGAGATGAGAGATGAGCTGTCAGTATATCTGCAGCTCGTACGAGTCAGACTTCACCACTTCTCTTTGTTCTGGCGCCGCGCCGCCGTCCGGACGCCTTCACTCCCTCTCAGACGAGAAGAGAGGCCGACATGAAAGGTAGGCACACCGGACCTGGGTGAGAGATCAAAAGCTGGAATGAGCAGAAGTCCACAAAGCGAGCATCTCCACAGAGCACATAGAGGAGTCCTGTTCTCACCAGCCTGCCTTTTGATTATCACTCTCTCTCTCTCTCTCTCCAGTCAGACAGACAGACATCATTACCATACCACAAGTTCTCCCTCTGCTCTCATCCTCCTTTCACTGTAAATACCAAAGAAGGCCTTTTGTCACATAGTCCTGTGTTTTCTTTTATTCAGTAGTCTGTACATCCAGGTCCCTTATCCTGTCATTACAGGGCAACACATTCCTCTCATCAATGATGGATGATATTCATAATACCTCCACATCCAGCTGTCACCCAGTGATGTTGAATTCTATACTCACATGTGAGTTCAATGGACTGTAAATAGAAGTATTGCCCAACATGTGCTCAACTCATTTATGCTGGCACCTTTAATACTAAGAAAAGGAAGATGATAGTTCATCTGTCAAAGCTCTCTGACTTCCCCAACCGGTCTGTGACTCTCAGCCGCTAAACATCTTTTTGTAACTCTTAAAACACTTTTACAAATCTGTAGTTTAATTTAGCACAGAGGATTAACATACCGTAGATGAGGCTTTGGATTCACACTATACTTGTTGGATCCATTCATTGTTGGTACGGCTCTGCAGATGGAAACATGTAGAATATCATGAGCCTCACGGAGACGCTAGAGATGAGACTATCCTGGGATGTATGTTTGCTGAACATGTGGCTGTGTGAGGGATTCAATACTCTTCCTTCCACTCTATCGGTTACTAAATGCCTTAAAAGAAAGCACATCTTAACTGAAGAGGATTTAATGTGTTTTGACTGTTTGAAAAAACAAACATGTTAGCATTTATATTAAACTGATTTATTACAAATATAATTTTTAATATATGCTATAATTATATTTTACTTTTACAAGGGTTGGTGAAAATTCATTTTGACAAATCAAAATAATGAGCCCATACTGAAATATCCCAGTAGCTGATGTCTACATAGTGTTGATGACATTTTGGTCTGAGCGCCCGACGAGTTGCATCGGAAAGCAATATAGTTTTCATTATTAATCAATTCATATTGATCATATTTAATGTTAATTATAATATAATGAATTGGGGGGGGGGGGGGTGCACAAAACACACCTATAATTAATTAAGAGACTAAATACAACCCCTTGCACATTACTTTGCGCCTAGATTATGCACCGTTTAACTATCAGAAGTGGAGTTGGACACGTCCTAAATGCACCGTAGAACATGAGCTATAGATGGTTTAAAGGTCCCAGATTGTACAAAGTGAGATTTTCATGTCTTTTATATTATAAAGCAGGTTTAAGTGCTTTATATAAATACTGTTAAACTATCAAAACACTCAACATACAGAAACACACACACAGCCCGTATTCAGAAACTGCGTTTGAAACAAGCCGTCAGGATTTCTGTCCATTTGTGATGTCACAAATATACAATATTTAGATCATTACACGGTTTTAAACGTAAACATTCTAAATGTGTCCCAGTTTATTTCCTGTTGCAGTGGATGTGAATAACATCAGCTGACAGGAAGTAAACATGGACCCAAACTGTTGCCTAGCAACGCAATTCTGTTGAAATTCCATTGAAATGCACTAAAACGGAGCGCTTCAGACACAGAGGGTGAATACAGGTATATTCAGACAGACAGACAGGTGAATACAGGTATATTCAGACAGACAGAGGGTGAATACAGGTATATTCAGACAGACAGACAGGTGAATACAGGTATATTCAGACAGACAGAGGGTGAATACAGGTATATTCAGACAGACAGACAGGTGAATACAGGTATATTCAGACAGACAGAGGGTGAATACAGGTATATTCAGACACAGAGGGTGAATACAGGTATATTCAGACGCAGAGGGTGAATACAGGTATATTCAGACAGACAGGTGAATACAGGTATATTCAGACACAGAGGGTGAATACAGGTATATTCAGACAGACAGGTGAATACAGGTATATTCAGACAGACAGGTGAATACAGGTATATTCAGACAGACAGGATGAGGAAAATAAAGTTATTTTGAACATTACAGCATGTAAACATGTTCTAGTAGAAACACTAAATACAAGTATGAACCTGAAGATGAGCCGATATGGGACCTTTAGATAGAGTCCTATGTCTTCATACACACATGGTTTAATATCATCACTGCTTGGACGCAGCCTCGCCTCGTTGGTTAGCTTCTGTTGAAGGCAAACCAACAGTTGATTTTATTAAATCTCATCCAGTTAACAGTGCTGCTCCTGGTTCAGTCAACTCCACCTCGCTCCTTTTTTTTTTCCTGCCAAGCTCGTCATTTCTGACAAGGATAATCTTTCCTTCGGGGATTATGAAGATATCCTGTAGTCATCACTTTTTGTCAGCTTAGCTCATATTAGCCAGCAACCCGTGGCTTAACGGTCTGAGCTTTGTATCTCAGTTCAAAAGGAACACCGAAGATTTGTGCCACGGTTCAGCCGTAAGTCGGTTAAACCAGCATGGTGGTCGTTCATAACCCCCAGTTCCACGGTTCAAAGCCCGATCAGTGATGATGAAGCGCCCAACTGTTGCCGGAGGTATCCCAGTAATACCTTTCTTTAAGAAAATAAACGTTGAGTGGAGCTATATTGGAGCTAACAGGACTTAGCCTCCTGCCCCCTGCCACAGACTGTGGAGGTAGAAATAGGCAGTAGTTCTATAGTATTTAGGGTACATCCTGGATAGTTAGATTCTAAGTAGTTCTTCCGTTCTGAAGGTCAGGACTAACTCCAGCTGTGACTTAATTGATTGGTGTATGGTGCCTTTGAGTTGATCTCAAGAAGAAACCAGTGGCCTGTAGAAAGTGAAGATATGCCCCCCCCCCCCAGCCTCTGAAGAGCAGAGTTCAACATTAGTGATTCACCGTGACACACAGCAAATGGTCTCGCAATCAGAAGAGGACATGCAGCCACCAAACAAAGTGTAGGGCTGAATAAACAAGCCCATCTGCCCCGGTGTTTGCTCTCGATGGCCGCCCGACTCCCCGGCGTGGCACACACAGTGACGGGCATGCAGAGCATTGAGCTTTTGATTTGTGAGTCTTTCCCATTGCTCAAAAAAGCCCGAAGGCTGGTTGACTGAATTAGGAGTTAGAGTGTTATCTCCCCAGCGGAGGCAGAGTACTGATTGCTGCCCTCATTGGTAGTGAAGAGCACGTCTGCCTGGTGTAATAGCTGCCATAGAAACCACATCAGCCAAGTAATTGTTTAGGCAACCTCAGAAAATTAAGAGGACAACATTAAAATTCTTTCGCTCGGCTTCTTGCTTCTCTGGGGCTACATTTTTGATCAAATGTTCAATTTGCGGTGCTCCAGTGTCAGCGGAGATTGACAGCCGTGGACCAGAGCAGGCCTGCTCTTCCTTTTTCACTGTTTGTATTCTACTTGGTTCCCACAGTGTTAGAATAGCAAACCACAGGATTACATATACATATATACAGATATACATATATATAGATATACAGATATACAGATATACATATATATATATATATATATATACAGATATACAGATATATATATATATATATATATACAGATATACATATATACAGATATACATATATATATATATATATATATACAGATATACATATATACAGATATTCATATATACATATATTCATATATACAGATACAATACAGGGAACAATATTGACACTTTTGCACAGTGTCCACTAATTTGAGTCCATTGAAGACAGGACATACAGTATAGCAATGCTAGTATGCAGGGTCTGAAATTAGCACCCGCCAAATGCTGGTAAATTGTTGTCAGTGGCGGTGAAATCATCAGGACATCCGCCACTTTGACAGACAGAGAAAACACTAGTGATGGAACAGAGAACTGTAGTTGTCCTCTTTCTTGTCATCTCGTGCCTCCGTGACTATCGATTCCTCTTATTGATGCTTTCCCACAGTTACGCTGCACACCGATGCAGACACGCGCTGCATCATGTTTCAGTTAGTTTGGGACCGGAGACACGATGAAGAGATAATAAAGCTCTCAGCAGCATGGAGCTACTAAACCTGAGGGGGTGCATCCTGTTTCTACCTGATAAAGAGACACTGAGAACAACAAACCTGTGTTGAAACAGCAGGAGGAGAGTTAGTAACATTAGCTGTTAGCAGCCGTTAGCAGCTCAGTCCTGACTGGATGAATACCGCAGATACCAACGTTAACAGGGGTGCCATTGAGTTGTTGTTATGAAGCGTTCAAAGTCGGCTCAGGAAAAATGACTATTGGGTGTAGGTAAATTACAACGTTATCATGATGTGTTCAAATGTAATCTGGTAAAATGTAGTTTTTGGTGAGAAACTTGAATAAATCCAGATGTTAGAAGGAGATGTTTTCACATCAATATAGAATAGGTATTAGAGAGAGAATTATGACCTGTTGAACTTCATAACACTAGCTCTAAGCAGCTTATAATAATACGTTATTATATAAAATAGATATTAGAGAAAGAATTATGACCTGTTGAACTTCATAACAATTTACCAAGATTTTTTTTAATCAAAGCAAATATTTAAATAATCATAATCATTTGAATCGTGTGTTTTTATGTGAATACTATAGATGACAATAACAAAGTACAGTACTGTGTACACTACCTTCCCTTCACGGTGTAATTCAAACACTGTAATTTACCGTGTATATAATGTTTTTAATGTTAAATATATCGAACATTTTCAGACCCTGCTAGTATGTCTTCAGATGCTGATTGGTTTTAGTTCAGCCCCTATATTTATATTATATAGAACAGCTCTCAGAGCAGCACATGACAACAGCATCTCTTATTTGTATTTTTGGTTTTAAACACAGAGGTGGAAGTCTATCCACAAAGGAACTAGACTATTTGTACCTTCTCGTTTCTTCGTGTTACTTCTGTTGGCAGTGAAGGACGAAACAAACAAAGCTGTGGCAGAGCAAAAGGCAGGTCCACGCAGTTATCTCCTCCCATTCAGGGCTGATGATTAATGGATGATGTCATCCAGTTGACGAATGACATCACTCAAGACTGCAGAATTCCAGAAAGAGGAAAAACCTGCAGTTGATTTAGTCGTAGTTTCTGTCTGGGGCAAATAATAATAATAAAATCACATGGGTTTTATCATTTCATTATTATTTCTTGCTGAAGCACTTTTATGTATATTATATGAATTCCAGTTTATTACAACCTAGTTCTTATTTTTTGTAGATTTCACATTATTTCTGGTCTCTTTAAGTCCCACAACTTTACAACAGTGGAATACTAAATCATTTAATTTCTGTAAGTTACATTTAAATAGCAGCCTAATTGGAATGATTACAGTATTATTTTTGTTTTAAACATTTTCGAAGAACTAAACATTACAGAATAAATAAGTATTTTTTGAGAGTGCCAAAATTAGATTATGAGGATTCAATGGTTCTTATCTGGAGGCACTGAACGGAACTGAACGGTATGACCAGTCAGCTCATTGGCCTTTATCTGCTCTGCTTCTTAGAGAGTAGATTCAAGATTCAAGATGTTTATTGTCTCACCGGTTTTACAGGTACAAATACTTTTTGCTGGGAAGCTCCATTAAGAAAACTGTAAGTTAAGTAGCAAAAAATAAAATAATAATAATAAATTACAAAATGATAACAAAATAAATTTACAGTAATAGAATTACTTTTTTTATGGATTTCATTCCATATTCTCAAATTTCATTCCATATTATATTCCATTCCATTCCATATTTATCTATATATATAGATATATAGATATATCTATATATCTATATATATATTTATCTATATATATATCTATATATATATATTTATATATATAGATATATATATGGGAGCAGTAGAGGTTGCATACTATAAAAATATTGCAGAGGCATTTTTTTAATTTATTTTTTATTGCACATATTGCATATTGTATTGTGACAAAGTATAGTATAGTGACGAACCCGGATGTTCACGCCACTGCCTACACTTACGAGAGGCATTGATCGGGACAATAAGGATGACTTAATTGATACCAGCGATCCTTTTCTGTGTTTCCAGGATGTTACGGCGTGGACGGCGAGAGCGACTCCATCATGAGCTCGGCGTCGGAGAACTCGACAGAGCCGTGGTTCTGTGACGCCTGTAAAAACGGAGTGACTCCCAGCTGTGAGCTGTGCCCCAACCAGGACGGCATCTTCAAGGAGACGGACGCCGGGAGGTGGGACACAGTCACACGTTGACCCCGCTGGACAGTTGCCATTTATGAGAGGCAGCGAGTGGAACATGTTCAGAAACACATAAAGCCCGATGACCTTAGCGGGACGAAATGCTGAAGGCAGTATACGTACAATCTAAACCGTACATACATTATACTCAGTAGTGGAGAGTAAAGGAAGTTGGATTAAGGAGGAGAGAGAGAGAGAGAGAGAGAACTGGCAGAGGAATAAGAGAAGAGGATGGAGGGAAGAGAAGAGATAGAGGAAGAAAAGGAGTGAGAGAAAAGAGTGTGTTATGTGAAGCGTGGAGACTTCAGCCACGTTATCGCTGATAGTGCTCCTCAGCCAGGCTGCACCCGAATTTACTACTTCACTAGAGCATGAAAAACACAGCAAATTAAACTGTGAAGCGGTTGCTTGCTAGAGATGGATATCTTTATATTGGACTTTGGATTCTCTTCCCTAAAGTCCGCATTTGAAATTGTGTCACACCAAAACCCATAGCTTTAGTCTGGGGCTACATAAATCTATGAATCCATTTCTTTTTGAAGTGTCGGAGCAACTCACTGCAGCCAATTTCATGATATGAAGTTTCTTATTGTCTGCAGTAATTCACTATACTAAATGCAAAAAATAACCACAGCCATAGATTCTAATCAGTTTGATGGCATTGCTTGAAATCAGTGACCGGAAATCAATATATTTTAAATGTCACCTTTTTCAAAACTACTTTACATTTTGGAACATTTTCAGGGCATGGTTCTCATACTAATGTGGTTTGTAGTTTATTCTGTTCCTCTTCTACAAACCAGTTGATTTTCTTCCTCTCTCTGTTGTCAGATGGGTGCACGTGGTCTGTGCACTTTACGTTCCCGGCGTAGCATTCGGAGACATCGATAAACTACGACCAGTGACGCTCACAGAGATGAATTATTCAAAATATGGGGCCAAGGCAAGTACACTTATTATAATTATAATGTTATAATTTCATGTTGATTTTAGGTTTGACTGACATGTTTAACATCAGCCTCTTTTTGATCAGCGTATCCTTAATGCATATCAACATATATTGACTGTTTCACCATTTTTTGACAAGTTTCTTGTTATTTTGAGATATAAAGTCATTATTTTGAGATACTAAGTCATTATTTTGAGATATTAAGTCATTATTTTGAGATACTAAGTCATTATTTTGAGATATTAAGTCATTATTTTGAGACACTAAGTCATTATTTTGAGATATTAAGTCATTATTTTGAGATACTAAGTCATTATTTTGAGATATTAAGTCATTATTTTGAGATATTAAGTCTTTATTTTAAGATACTATGTCATTATTTTAAGATATTAAGTCATTATTTTGAGATATTAAGTCTTTATTTTAAGATACTAAGTCATTATTCTGAGACACTAAGTCATTATTTTGAGACACTAAGTCATTATTTTGAGACACTAAGTCATTATTTTGAGATATTAAGTCATTATTTTGAGATACTAAGTCATTATTTTGAGACACTAAGACACTATTTTGAGATACCAAGTCATTATTTTGAGACACTAAGTCATTATTTTGAGATATTAAGTCATTATTTTGAGATATTAAGTCTTTATTTTAAGATATTAAGTCATTATTTTGAGATACTAAGTCATTATTTTGAGATATTAAGTCATTATTTTGAGATACTAAGTCATTATTCTGAGATACTAAGTCATTATTTTGAGACACTAAGTCATTATTTTGAGATACCAAGTCATTATTTTGAGATACTAAGTCATTATTTTGAGATATTAAGTCATTATTTTAAGATACTAAGTCATTATTTTTAGATACTAAGTCATTATTTTGAGATATTAAGTCATTATTTTGAGATATTAAGTCATTATTTTGAGATACTAAGTCTTTATTTTAAGATACTAAGTCATTATTTTGAGATATTAAGTCATTATTTTGAGATACTAAGTCATTATTTTGAGATATTAAGTCATTATTTTAAGATACTAAGTCATTATTTTGAGATACTAAGTCATTATTTTAAGATATTAAGTCTTTATTTTGAGATATTAAGTCATTATTTTAAGATACTAAGTCATTATTTTGAGATACTAAGTCATTATTTTAAGATATTAAGTCTTTATTTTAAGATACTAAGTCATTATTTTAAGATACTAAGTCATTATTTTGAGATACTAAGTCATTATTTTGAGATATTAAGTCTTTATTTTAAGATACTAAGTCATTATTTTAAGATACTAAGTCATTATTTTGAGATACTAAGTCATTATTTTGAGATACTAAGTCATTATTTTGAGATACTAAGTCATTATTTTGAGATATTAAGTCATTATTTTGAGATACTAAGTCATTATTTTTAGATATTAAGTCATTATTTTGAGATATTAAGTCATTATTTTGAGATATTAAGTCATTATTTTAAGATACTATGTCATTATTTTTAGATACTAAGTCATTTTTAGATACTAAGTCATATTATAATCACTTCTAGGAATCACAGGCAGAAATGGGTTTCTGTTCTCAGGTGAAGTGAAAGTGCTAAGAAATGAAATCATTAAATGCAGTTGAACTGTTGTTTGAAGAATGAGATTGAGTTGAAGTGAGAGGTGAAGAGTAGAAGATGAAAGCAGTTGAAATGTCAGTTCAAGTGTAAGCGATGAAAACAGTTGTCATTTTGCCCTTGAAATGTGGGTTGAAGTGGAAGCGCTGGAGATAGTTGTGTTTGTATTTCAAGTGTCACAAATACTTGGTATGTCAGTAAGTGTAATAGCAGTAGTAGTAGTATTCTGTTATATTCTGTTATACTCTGTTATATTCTGTTATATTCTGTTATACTCTGTTATACTCTGTTATACTCTGTTATACTCTGTTATATTCTGTTATACTCTGTTATATTCTGTTATACTCTGTTATATTCTGTTATACTGTGTTATACTCTGTTATACTCTGTTATATTCTGTTATACTCTGTTATATTCTGTTATACTCTGTTATATTCTGTTATACTCTGTTATACTCTGTTATATTCTGTTATACTCTGTTATACTCTGTTATATTCTGTTATACTCTGTTATATTCTGTTATACTCTGTTATACTCTGTTATATTCTGTTATACTCTGTTATATTCTGTTATACTCTGTTATACTCTGTTATATTCTGTAATATTCTGTTATATTCTGTTATATTCTGTTATATTCAGGAGTGCAGTTTCTGTGAGGACGCCCGCTTCGCCAGGACCGGTGTGTGCATCAGCTGTGATGCAGGAATGTGTCGCTCCTATTTCCATGTCACCTGTGCACAGAGGGAGGGGCTGCTGTCTGAGGCTGCAGCAGAGGAGGTGAGTACTTCACTTCTCTAAGGTGTTCCATGCTGCCAGGCAGCAGTTCAAATGACAAACCGAAGTCAAGCAATATTCAAAGGGTTTAGGTTTTATGACGTTAACGCTAGGAAGAAGCAGCCTCGGGAGCCTCGTCCTCCAGTTTATCAAGGACGGTCAAGGTGAAGTACTTCAATAACCACTCTGACTGGGATGTAAGGCTTCAACATCCCATCCTGAACTCATATCACTGGGAAAATAATCCTACTGTCCAGAAGAAGCGCCGTAACGACCACGACATGTCACTTCACCTGCACAAAACACACCCAGCCAGGAGACCTAACCTTATGCTTCGTCCACACTGGGAACGTCAGGAGTGCGTGGCGCCTGCGTGACTGAGGTGTCGGATGTTCACACCAGCTGCGTTTCTGCTGCTGTCAGCCCTTTCTTTCTACATAGAGTTCTCCTTTCATAATGACCGTTTCATTTCATTATAAATGTCATTTATATTTATTTTAGACAGAGAAAGGTTAAGAATCGTGTGGTAATTTGTAAATAATATTAATAATCCACCATTAAAACCCCGTACTATATTCATTCATGGAGCTCTGCAAGTCACTGCATGTTCTACAACACTGTCCAGCACATATTTCGGAATAAAAGCTTTGTGTTAACAAATGAAGGAAGGAAGCCGAGACGCGCGTCAGTGTGACTGCTCTAACCAGTTAACACAGACGGCGAAATTAAAAACAACAGGTAACGCAGCCGCCACGCGCTGCTGACGTTCCCAGTGTGGACGAGGCTTTAGCTCCGGTCCTCTTCCTGTCAACTTCAGACTCCACGTCCTGACAGACTGGACTATGGGCATCCTTAACAAATACAATAATTCACAAAACTACAACTGTTCAAACGTTCCCACTACAGCCTACTACTGCACATAGCGCTGCTGGGTAGAGACAGCGGATCCCTGAGCCTACGCAATATGACGCGCTTGACGTAGGCCGTTAAAAGAAAGCATTTTTAGAAGTATTGCTCAAAATGACGACTTCCCCCTCTGAATTTCTGCCCTCATGTCTTGTAAAAGATAAAGAATCCATTACCTTTTTGCAGGAAAAGTTATAGTCGTATACATTAAGTGAAACCTGCCAGATGCTCTTTAATGATGCATGTGTTTCTGTCTCTTCAGGATATCGCTGATCCATTTTTTGCGTATTGCAAACAGCACGCCGACCGCTTTGACAGGAAGTGGAAAAGGAAGAACTATCTGGCGTTGCAGTCATACTGTAAGGTCTCTCTGCAGGAGAGAGAGAAACAGCTCACTCCTGAAGCTCAGGTAACGTTCACTCATATCAGCTGTCCAGATGTGCTCATATGACTTCCTGTAACAAGGAGAAGATGATGATGATAATGTTTACTTTCTTCAGTGGAGTGATGAAGACGAGGTCTGGGATTACGGTTTAGGTTGAGGGCAGGAATAAGATGAGTTGTAGTTGTTATTCGTCATAAATAATGACATGTTTTCATGATTCTGTGGGCACTATGTGAACATGTGTGTGTCCCACCGGCAGGCCCGGATCACGACCCGCCTGCAGCAGTACCGGGCCAAAGCAGAGCTGTCCAGGAACACTCGGCCTCAGGCGTGGGTGCCCCGGGAGAAGCTGCCGCGACCTCTGACCTCTAGTGCCTCAGCAATCAGGAAGCTGATGAGGAAGGCGGAGCTGATGGGCATCAGCACTGACATCTTCCCCGTGGACACGTCTGATGCCAACGCAAGCTTGGACGGACGCAGGAAGCACAAGCAACCCGCCCTCACAGCGGACTTCGTCAACTACTACCTGGGTGAGGAAACGCATATTATATATTATATGTTCAGCTCCAGTTACTGCAGTCGTTGCGCTGTTTTTCCTTGTGTGAATGCAGTGTAGTTATTGTGTGAATGCTGTGTAGTTGTTGTGTGAATGCTGTGTAGTTATAGTGTGAACGCTGTGTAGTTGTGTGAACGCTGTGTAGTTATTGTGTAAATGCTGTGTAGTTATAGTGTGAATGTTGTGTAGTTAATGTGTGAATGCTGTGTAGTTATAATGTGAATGTTGTGTAGTTAATGTGTGAATGCTGTGTAGTTATTGTGTGAATGCTGTGTAGTTATAGTGTGAATGCTGTGTAGTTAATGTGTGAATGCTGTGTAGTTATAGTGTGAATGCTGTGTAGTTGTTGTGTGAATGCTGTGTAGTTATAGTGTGAATGCTGTGTAGTTGTTGTGTGAATGCTGTATAGTTATTGTGTGAATGCTGTGTAGTTATAGTTATTGTGTGAATGCTGTGTAGTTATAGTGTGAATGCTGTGTAGTTATAGTGTGAATGCTGTGTAGTTATAGTGTGAATGCTGTGTAGTTATAGTGTGAATGCTGTGTAGTTGTTGTGTGAATGCTGTGTAGTTATTGTGTGAATGCTGTGTAGTTATAGTGTGAATGCTGTGTAGTTGTTGTGTGAATGCTGTGTAGTTATTGTGTGAATGCTGTGTAGTTATAGTGTGAATGCTGTGTAGTTATAGTGTGAATGCTGTGTAGTTGTTGTGTGAATGCTGTATAGTTATTGTGTGAATGCTGTGTAGTTATAGTTATTGTGTGAATGCTGTGTAGTTATGGTGTGAATGCTGTATAGTTATTGTGTGAATGCTGTGTAGTTATAGTGTGAATGCTGTATAGTTATTGTGTGAATGCTGTGTAGTTATAGTGTGAATGCTGTGTAGTTATAGTGTGAATGCTGTGTATTTATTGTGTGAATGCTGTGTAGTTATAGTGTGAATGCTCTGTAGTTGTTGTGTGAATGCTGTGTAGTTGTTGTGTGAATGCTGTGTAGTTATAGTGTGAATGCTGTGTAGTTATTGTGTGAATGCTGTGTAGTTACAGTGTGAATGCTATGTAGTTATTGTGTGAATGCTGTGTAGTTATTGTGTGAATGCTGTGTAGTTATTGTGTGAATGCTGTGTAGTTATAGTGTGAATGCTGTGTAGTTATAGTGTGAATGCTGTGTAGTTGTTGTGTGAATGCTGTGTAGTTATTGTGTGAATGCTGTGTAGTTATAGTGTGAATGCTGTGTAGTTATTGTGTGAATGCTGTGTAGTTATAGTGTGAATGCTGTGTAGTTATAGTGTGAATGCTGTGTAGTTGTTGTGTGAATGCTGTATAGTTATTGTGTGAATGCTGTGTAGTTATAGTTATTGTGTGAATGCTGTGTAGTTATAGTGTGAATGATGTATAGTTATTGTGTGAATGCTGTGTAGTTATAGTGTGAATGCCGTGTAGTTATAGTGTGAATGCTGTGTAGTTATTGTGTGAATGCTGTGTAGTTATAGTGTGAATGCTCTGTAGTTGTTGTGTGAATGCTGTGTAGTTGTTGTGTGAATGCTGTGTAGTTATAGTGTGAATGCTGTGTAGTTATTGTGTGAATGCTGTGTAGTTACAGTGTGAATGCTATGTAGTTATTGTGTGAATGCTGTGTAGTTATAGTGTGAATTCTGTGTAGTTATTGTGTGAATGCTGTGTAGTTATTGTGTGAATGCTGTGTAGTTATAGTGTGAATGCTGTGTAGTTATAGTGTGAATGCTGTGTAGTTGTTGTGTGAATGCTGTGTAGTTGTTGTGTGAATGCTGTGTAGTTATGGTGTGAATGCTGTATAGTTATTGTGTGAATGCTGTGTAGTTATGGTGTGAATGCTGTATAGTTATTGTGTGAATGCTGTGTAGTTATAGTGTGAATGCTGTATAGTTATTGTGTGAATGCTGTGTAGTTATTGTGTGAATGCTGTGTAGTTACAGTGTGAATGCTATGTAGTTATTGTGTGAATGCTGTGTAGTTATTGTGTGAATGCTGTGTAGTTATAGTGTGAATACTGTGTAGTTGTTGTGTGAATGCTGTGTAGTTATTGTGTGAATGCTGTGTAGTTATAGTGTGAATGCTGTGTAGTTATTGTGTGAATGCTGTGTAGTTATAGTGTGAATGCTGTGTAGTTATAGTGTGAATGCTGTGTAGTTGTTGTGTGAATGCTGTGTAGTTATTGTGTGAATGCTGTGTAGTTATAGTTATTGTGTGAATGCTGTGTAGTTATGGTGTGAATGCTGTGTAGTTATAGTGTGAATGCTGTATAGTTATTGTGTGAATGCTGTGTGGTTATAGTGTGAATGCTGTGTAGTTATAGTGTGAATGCTGTGTAGTTATTGTGTGAATGCTGTGTAGTTATAGTGTGAATGCTCTGTAGTTGTTGTTTGAATGCTCTGTAGTTGTTGTGTGAATGCTGTGTAGTTATAGTGTGAATGCTGTGTAGTTATTGTGTGAATGCTGTGTAGTTATAGTGTGAATGCTGTGTAGTTATTGTGTGAATGCTGTGTAGTTATAGTGTGAATGCTGTATAGTTATTGTGTGAATGCTGTGTAGTTATAGTGTGAATGCTGTGTAGTTATAGTGTGAATGCTGTGTATTTATTGTGTGAATGCTGTGTAGTTATAGTGTGAATGCTCTGTAGTTGTTGTGTGAATGCTGTGTAGTTGTTGTGTGAATGCTGTGTAGTTATAGTGTGAATGCTGTGTAGTTATTGTGTGAATGCTGTGTAGTTACAGTGTGAATGCTATGTAGTTATTGTGTGAATGCTGTGTAGTTATTGTGTGAATGCTGTGTAGTTATTGTGTGAATGCTGTGTAGTTATAGTGTGAATGCTGTGTAGTTATAGTGTGAATGCTGTGTAGTTGTTGTGTGAATGCTGTGTAGTTATTGTGTGAATGCTGTGTAGTTATAGTGTGAATGCTGTGTAGTTATTGTGTGAATGCTGTGTAGTTATAGTGTGAATGCTGTGTAGTTATAGTGTGAATGCTGTGTAGTTGTTGTGTGAATGCTGTATAGTTATTGTGTGAATGCTGTGTAGTTATAGTTATTGTGTGAATGCTGTGTAGTTATAGTGTGAATGATGTATAGTTATTGTGTGAATGCTGTGTAGTTATAGTGTGAATGCCGTGTAGTTATAGTGTGAATGCTGTGTAGTTATTGTGTGAATGCTGTGTAGTTATAGTGTGAATGCTCTGTAGTTGTTGTGTGAATGCTGTGTAGTTGTTGTGTGAATGCTGTGTAGTTATAGTGTGAATGCTGTGTAGTTATTGTGTGAATGCTGTGTAGTTACAGTGTGAATGCTATGTAGTTATTGTGTGAATGCTGTGTAGTTATAGTGTGAATGCTGTGTAGTTATTGTGTGAATGCTGTGTAGTTATTGTGTGAATGCTGTGTAGTTATAGTGTGAATGCTGTGTAGTTATAGTGTGAATGCTGTGTAGTTGTTGTGTGAATGCTGTGTAGTTGTTGTGTGAATGCTGTGTAGTTATGGTGTGAATGCTGTATAGTTATTGTGTGAATGCTGTGTAGTTATGGTGTGAATGCTGTATAGTTATTGTGTGAATGCTGTGTAGTTATAGTGTGAATGCTGTATAGTTATTGTGTGAATGCTGTGTAGTTATTGTGTGAATGCTGTGTAGTTACAGTGTGAATGCTATGTAGTTATTGTGTGAATGCTGTGTAGTTATTGTGTGAATGCTGTGTAGTTATAGTGTGAATACTGTGTAGTTGTTGTGTGAATGCTGTGTAGTTATTGTGTGAATGCTGTGTAGTTATAGTGTGAATGCTGTGTAGTTATTGTGTGAATGCTGTGTAGTTATAGTGTGAATGCTGTGTAGTTATAGTGTGAATGCTGTGTAGTTGTTGTGTGAATGCTGTGTAGTTATTGTGTGAATGCTGTGTAGTTATAGTTATTGTGTGAATGCTGTGTAGTTATGGTGTGAATGCTGTGTAGTTATAGTGTGAATGCTGTATAGTTATTGTGTGAATGCTGTGTGGTTATAGTGTGAATGCTGTGTAGTTATAGTGTGAATGCTGTGTAGTTATTCTGTGAATGCTGTGTAGTTATAGTGTGAATGCTCTGTAGTTGTTGTGTGAATGCTCTGTAGTTGTTGTGTGAATGCTGTGTAGTTATAGTGTGAATGCTGTGTAGTTATTGTGTGAATGCTGTGTAGTTACAGTGTGAATGCTATGTAGTTATTGTGTGAATGCTGTGTAGTTATAGTGTGAATTCTGTGTAGTTATTGTGTGAATGCTGTGTAGTTATTGTGTGAATGCTGTGTAGTTATTGTGTGAATGCTGTGTAGTTGTTGTGTGAATGCTGTGTAGTTGTGTGAATGCTGTGTAGTTGTTGTGTGAATGCTGTGTAGTTATAGTGTGAATGCTGTGTAGTTATTGTGTGAATGCTGTGTAGTTATAGTGTGAATGCTGTGTAGTTATTGTGTGAATGCTGTGTAGTTGTTGTGTGAATGCTGTGTAGTTGTTGTGTGAATGCTGTGTAGTTGTTGTGTGAATGCTGTGTAGTTATAGTGTGAATGCTGTGTAGTTGTTGTGTGAATGCTGTGTAGTTGTTGTGTGAATGCTGTGTAGTTGTTGTGTGAATGCTGTGTAGTTGTTGTGTGAATGCTGTGTAGTTGTTGTGTGAATGCTGTGTAGTTGTTGTGTGAATGCTGTGTAGTTGTTGTGTGAATGCTGTGTAGTTATAGTGTGAATGCTGTGTAGTTGTTGTGTGAATGCTGTGTAGTTGTTGTGTGAATGCTGTGTAGTTGTTGTGTGAATGCTGTGTAGTTATAGTGTGAATGCTGTGTAGTTATTGTGTGAATGCTGTGTAAAGGCATTTTCTCCCCTAATAAGTGCTTGTGATGCCAGATGTGTGAGACGCCGTGCCGGTAACCTTGAGAGCATGCTCTTTATTAGCCTGCAGCAGAGGGCCTATCTGCCATCAGTACACTCTCTCATGTGCTTTTTTTCCTGTATATAGATTGTGATCGTGCTTATTGATTTTTGTCCCATTGATATTCAGAGCGGAACATGCGAATGATCCAGATCCAGGACAACATCTCCGAACAGAAGAACTTAAAAGACAAGCTGGAGAGCGAGCAAGAAAAACTGCATGTGGAGTACAACAAGGTGAGCGGTCCGACCCAAACCCCCCACAGGAGACGGGTCAGTGAGTGGAGCGCTCTAACTCATTAAAGTTATATATTACCTTCTCATAATGAGTGAGATCATTAGGCAGCAATTCATTCAATAATCAGGATAAAGAAAATGTGTCTCTTAGAGTAGATTCAAGATTCAAGACTCAAGATGTTTATTGTTATACAGGTACAATTGTGTGAAATACTTTTTGCTGGGAAGCTCCATTAAGAAAACAATAAGTTAAGTAGCAACAAAATAAATAAATGATGATAATAATAATAATAATAATAATAATAATAAATGACACAATGATAATAAAATAAATTTACAGCGATAGAATAAAAAAGAAAAATGTATTTACAAATAATATACAGTACAATAATAAAGGAAATACTTGGTATATGGTAAATATAGAAGCATATATATATATATATATATGTATATATATATATTTTAATTAAATGTTTTTATATTGCACATTTTGCATTGATTGAAATATTGCACTTGTTTATAGTACAAGTATAATTATACATAGTTATGAGAACTCTGGTAAATTATGTTTTAGGTGCATTTACTTCAGTTATTTATTTAATTTGAAGTGGTTTTAATATTATTCATCCAACATATTTAAAGTAAGAAAAATCTGATTTAAAAAAATTCAAAAATCAGGGTGTAAATGTAATTCTAGGAAGACAAAAAGACGTTTCTCAGCAATGCAATGCTAAAATGCACGTTGCCTGTTCCACTTTTGTCACACAAAAAAAACAATCCTTTATTATATATGATATATATTATATAAAGTGCCGTTTCCACTCCTCAAAGGAACAAAGGATTTCATTGGTCAAACATACAGTATATTTCCAGAGGCAGAAATCCACTGAAATAAAGGTCCGCTCTTTTCCCCACATGAATGTTCCTCATGGGGTGCAAACATTCATAAGAACCCACAAAATGAGTTTTTATAAATTCCTGTGCCAGTTTTTTTGGGCTGAAAATCCGTCTTCGGTGTGAGACAGCTTTCCGAGTCTATCCAGCGTCCGTGCTCGCAGCTCTCTGAGGCACAGCAGGGCTTTGAGCTCAATGCTAACATGTTGATGTTCAGCAGGTCTGTCACATCAGACATGGACTAACGGTGCTGCAGGATAACACCAGACTCCTGTGTGAGCCTTCCTCTCATCTCTCCTCAAACATGTGACCTGTGAAGAGGCTGCCGCTCCATCTGTCCACACCAGGAAGACAATATAGCAGCAGAGTAAAAGTCACCAGAGTTAATGTTGCGTTCAGTCGTCTGCCGTGCGTGTTAAGCGTTATTAATGGAGTGTGTGTTGTTAATTGCACTGCTTGAGTTGCTCCAACATGACTTTGGCCTTGGAGGAAATGCCAGTGGAGGAACGTCATTACATCTGTAGTAGTAGTAGAGCCCAGTACGAGGTTTACTCTGTGACTCCTGCAGATCATATGAAGGGTTAAACATTAAACAGTCACACTGACGGCAACGTTGGTTCAAAGGTTCACCTGCAACTTCAATGAGACAACTGAGCATCTTTCTATTAATATGGCTGGGTTATAGTGAGTTATGTCGTCACTCAAACTGTGACCCTTCCCACTATGGAGGACAGAACCTGCCAAAATAAAAACATAAATCAATAAATATGTCATTAAATGTTGCAAAAATTATATTCAAAATAAATGTAGTCATTAATTAATTGATAAAATGTGACATAAATTGATATTTCTGTTTTAATTTGCATCATTATTTATTTATTTTTGTATTAATCCCCTTATTTATTTATTTAATTATTCTTCTGTTTAATTTTCCCTTTTATTTATTTATTTATATATTTATTTGTGTTAATTTTTCAATTAATTAATTTATTCTTTGCAGTATTTATTTATTTATATATTGCATTTATTTTATATTTATTTTGAAATGTGTGTATTTATTTATGTATTTATGCATTTAGTTATTTATTTCTGCACAATTTTCCCTTTGCATTTCACCCCTTATTTATTTCTTTTTAAATTTCTTTTTGCATTTCTGCCTCATTATGCAAATGAGGGGGCTGTCACTCGACGTGTGTCATCATGGGGTCAGAGGTCATAGAAGAACTATATAAACTGCTGGTGTCCTTGTCCTCATGTTGTCTCCTGTCCCCTCCTGCAGCTCTGTGAGTCCCTGGAGGAGCTGCTCAACGTGAACGGAGAGCTGCGGAGTGAAGGCCAGGCCATGTGGACTCTGCTGGGGGGCATCCTGGGCCAGGTACCATCACCACCATCACTGCCTCTTCACCCCCCCCCCCCCACCTGTCCCTGCCTCTTCACACCCCCCCCCCCCCACCTGTCCCTGCCTCGTCACACCCCCCCCCCCCCCCCCCCCCCCCCCCCCCACCTGTCCCTGCCTCGTCACACACCATCCCCCCCCCCTCACCTGTCCCTGCCTCGTCACACACCATCCCCCCCCCCTCACCTGTCCCTGCCTCGTCACACACCATCCCCCCCCCCTCACCTGTCCCTGCCTCTTCACACACAGATTAATAGTTGAGAAAGTTTAGGGAACACTCCTTTATACTCGTTTATAGATTTCCTTTTTTTAGCGTGGCGGTGACTCGTGATGGAGCGAGATCCAGATTGCGAGTAGCAACCGGTGCGGCGGCCGGCGGTGGGGGGGGTACTGCCGTCTGTATTACCTGCTTTTTATAAAAAGCCTTTCACTTTGCACTAACTGATTGACCTGTCATTTGCCATGAAGTCAGACCTGAGTGTGGGGAAGTAAAAGCCTTCTCCCTGCTTCTCGTTCCTATGGCAACCGAGATGTGCCGCTATGGCTGATGGGTTATTTAATGGATGTCAACTGCAATCTACAAAAATAGACTGAGAGCTTTTGTTTTTTTGTTGGAACGGACTAAAAGTTGAATTTACACACAAAGTCATTGTGAGGATTTATGTGGAATGCTTTCCTGCAGCCTTTAGGTGTATATAATAATAATAATAATAATAATAATAATTAAAGCTGTAAGCAGCGTTGAAAGGGCCCTCGCCCCTTTGTGCATGTCGGGGGTACCCGCTGCCGTGCATTTCCATGAAAGTGGGACACTGCAGGCTGCAGAGGGTGTTTTCTGCGTGGAGCGCGTGGCGCTGGAAATGACCTGCTGACAACATGTGGGGTTTCCTTTAAAGGCTCTTCTATGAGGGTGGGTGGCAGTATGCAACCATTTCCTGTTGCCAGTAGGTGGCGTTATCACCATAACTGAATAATGGCACGTATATGTGTTCAGGCCAAGACTCTTACAAAACATATCAAATTTGGGGCTGATTGGACAATGTATAGTCAAGTTACAACAGCCTCCTGTGTCATGGTGTAACATCGTAATCATAAATGTAAAAAGGCTCGTAAGTTGACCTTCATTTCAACAACTCTGTCCAAGGTCAAGAATAGACGTTGGTGCTCAAGCAGTGGAACGATGATGACTGACTATAATGCAGAATATCACCCATAGCCACGGTAAAATACCAGTATATTCTATTAGTAGGGATGTTCATTATTAACCGTTTAACCGTTAACCGACAATGATGCTTTTTAACCGATTAACGCCATCGGTTAAAACTGTTAAAAGAAATATTAATAATTAATTCGTAGTTGCTAAGTTAACGCTCCCGGACGGTGAACTGGAGACAGTGAACGCAGCATCGTAGCTGCTAAGTTAACGCTCCCGGACGGTGAACTGGAGACAGTGAACGCAGCATCGTGGCTGCTAAGTTAACGCTCCCGGACGGTGAACTGGAGACAGTGAACGCAGCATCGTAGCTGCTAAGTTAACGCTCCCGGACGGTGAACTGGAGACAGTGAACGCAGCATCGTAGCTGCTAAGTTAACGCTCCCGGACGGTGAACTGGAGACAGTGAACGCAGCATCGTAGCTGCTAAGTTAACGCTCCCGGACGGTGAACTGGAGACAGTGAACGCAGCATCGTAGCTGCTAAGTTAACGCTCCCGGACGGTGAACTGGAGACAGTGAACGCAGCATCGTAGCTGCTAAGTTAACGCTCCCGGACGGTGAACTGGAGACAGTGAACGCAGCATCGTAGTTGCTAAGTTAACGCTCCCGGACGGTGAACTGGAGACAGTGAACGCAGCATCGTAGCTGCTAAGTTAACGCTCCCGGACGGTGAACTGGAGACAGTGAACGCAGCATCGTAGCTGCTAAGTTAACGCTCCCGGACGGTGAACTGGAGACAGTGGAGACAGCATCGTAGCTGCTAAGTTAACGCTCCCGGACGGTGAACTAGGGACTCCGCTGCATGCGAGGCACTAATCCTGTCGGTTAACGGTTAATAATCGGTTCACGAGGGTCGGTTTATATATTATATAAATGAGCATCCCTATGTATTAGATTGTAATATATTGTACATGTCCAGGTGTGTGTATAATCTTCTAGTCTAGTGTCTTGACGTCAGAGGTCAGAGGAAGCTGCTACCTCTGACACTGGGTGGTACCTGGGACAGGGCAGTCCCTCTGGAGGTTTGATGTATAGAAGTAGCAGCTAAATCCATAAAAAGGCTCATTAAAAGTATTCTGGTTGAGAGTGTGAGCCGTGCAGATAAATGGTCAAATGATGTTAATGCGGTGACGAGGCGGCAGAACGGACAGGAACTAGAAGGAGACTGGCAGTGAATCTGCAACGACCGCCATAAATCACCTAATTATGAACGTGCACGATTTAAGTAGCAACATCAGTCACGGCGCCGCATGCCTTTCTGTCATCTATCTGCCACATTCTCATCTCCTATTTGTCATCCTGCCGGAGCATTTGCAGAAATTATTGATGTGTCCAACTGGGACGCTCATCCCTCTTCCAGAACACAGTCTGAGCTTTTTGTTCCCGGTGCTCCTGGAAGTTTAGCGGTCCTGGCAACTTCACAGGGAAACACTCAGGAGACGTTTTCCACCGCCACGAGGCACAAACAGCTCCTCGGCGCCAGATAGTATAACAGGGATGAGTGTTAGTGTGGTCCAGTTTAGTGCCGACCAACAGAAACATACTAGACCTGCAGGCGGAGATCCAGGGTCCAGTTAATATTCAGGTTTATTGATTTGTTATATACACTGTAGAAAGAAACTCCTGAACTGCCCACAGCATGATGTACAAGAAGAGTTATTATCTCTAAACTAGAATCATATTTTATATTGTGATTATGAAACACCAAAGTCACGAGCATATATGTTGCCTGAAATGAAAGGAATTTAATAAAAGTGAAAGGACTAGATAACAGCCTCTGAATGAAGTTGAAGCTGAGTGTTAGTGATAACACATTATTATCTTTGGATTGAATGGATTACTAAATAATGAATCAGCAGAGTAGTTCAGACAGGTATCTCTCTCCTTCAACACCCTGCCTGTGCAGGTCAAGGAGTTGAGATTGAGGTTGTTTGACGTTCTGTGGACCAGAAGACAGTTGGACATTTGTCAAGCTGCTACACAGAAGTTCTACCGGTTGTCAGTAGCACCATGAAGGCACCAGTACCACGGTGCATTCACTGAACATTGTGAATGAATGAATTCATCGTTTCAGCCCCAAACTCCTCAATCTGGACCCTTTGAGGTCAGATTTTGAGTCCAAATGACAACACCCTCGAGACTGAGCCAGTCTGAGGTAACAGATAACAGACTCAGGTACTACGGCCCTGAGTGAGTGAGAGCGGCTGCCGTCATTAGGAAGTTTATTGCAGAGCTTCTTTTGTGCCACAACTTAATATTCATTATTTGACTGTAGTGAATATGAGGAAAGTGCCCAGTGTGCGTCTGCACTGTAATGTGTTCAGTGTTCCCTGAGGACGGACGCAGCGTGTTCCCTGAGGACGGACGCAGCCGTGAGGCAGGAAGCCAGACAGATTAAAGCGTGTCTGTGTAGCTGTTTCCTCTCACTATTTATAATCTCTACCTTCTAAACTTCTTCATCTGTCTGATAAAGCATGTTAACAACGTAGGAACCGCTCCGTATCAGCAGCAGAGACACTTCCTCGTGGTCAGATGCAGGCAGACTGCCGTCCAGGTTGAGCAGATAGCCCCGGTGCTCGGTCGACCCGTCCCCCCCCCATCTATCAGGCCTCCCCGCGGGGACGCTCCCTCGGCGCCGCAGGCAGAGCGAGCGCGCCCAGATTAGAGCTTCCTCGGGGAAAACCTTGTCTGTTTAGTGACAGACTCGGTCCCTACGAGATAAGTTTTCTAATTAACCTGCGTGGCAGCAAAGCACCTGAGATATAGAGGAGAATAAACTGGCTGTCTGCTGCTGCTTTTCACCTGCCACATACCAGAGGTTCCTTCACTTCTCCTCTCGGCTCCGCTGGAAGCAACTTTTACAGCTCTCAACTCCCAGCCAAGGTGTTCATGTTGTCGGTAGCCCTAACTCTGGTCTACTAGTTCACTTTCCTCTGGGTGGAGTGGGTGTGCTCACATCTGCTCAGATATAGAATATTCAACGAGGCTGCTCATTAGATGACTGACAGTTTGCTCTTTTACTGGAACAACAACACAAACTCTTCCTAAACCAACAGGTCTGGACCAACAGACCACTGGCTTGACTGTCATTGGAGTGTACGCTCAAAAAGATGGCAGCTGTCCCCAAAATATGACTCCTATACTACCCACCACAAGTATTTATTCACCGGCACACACTGCTACACCTACGTTCACAGATAGATCGCCACCAACAACCTCACACTCACCGCCAACACACACACACACGGTCTGTTGGAAGCTCACTAAAGTTACGCAGACTACGTGTGGCGGCGGTGGCGAGCACGAAGCCTCCGGCAATGCTAGAGCTGCTAACGTAGCACAAACACACACAGTTTGTTGGCTACAATGCAGACCGTGCAGGCTGACAAGGATACTGATTATTTTCTGATTTCAAAAGATTCATCCGTAGCGATCATTAAGATTATTAGTGTTCCTGTTTCTACCGTTCCTCTTTAAGATCCAGCAGCTATAGCTCCTTCCTACAGCGGGTTCTGTTCTGGGAAGACATTCTGCTGCTCGTTTAACATGAAAACATTTGTGCACCTTTTTTTTGGTAGAAACTGAACACTCCAGCTGTTCTGAAAGCCCCCAAAGAGAGGAAGCCCAGCAAGAAGGAGGGAGGACCCCCGGGGAAGTCATCGAGCCTGCCGGCGATCCTCTACAGGTGAACACACCGCGTCCTCAGAGACGCTGAGCAGCGGATAGGAAGGAGGAAAGATGAAGGTTAAATGATGAAGGAAACATAGTTGATTTAAATATCATCAAACGCCAGAGGCAGAAACGTCTTACTGCAGACGTCCATCATAGTGTTAGACCAGAGTGTGTGAGATTACATCTACAGTATATAATCCCTATTTATAGATATATACATACAGTTTCTAAGACACCACTTTGTATAACTAAAAACTAGCCTTTCCTCACATCCAGTACCGTTTCCTATTTTGCTGCAGTTGTGGCATCTGTAAGAAGAACCAGGACCAACATCTGCTGGTGCTGTGTGACACCTGTAAGCTCTACTACCACCTGGGCTGCCTGGAGCCGCCACTGACACGCATGCCCAAGAAGACCAAGAACAGCTACTGGTAAGAGACCTGGAGACACGGGGGGGGTCGGGACAGACACTGTATGAGGAGGGACTCATCCTGAAGGTACGGGACCTGAAGGCTGTCTGAAAACCACTGAGAGGAAAGGAATGGAAGGAGCTGAGAAGCTGTTAGTGCGTTGTTTGGACTCATACTGTAAACTGCTGGAGAGCCACTGGTGAAGGGTTCAGATGCAGCTTCAGTAAAAACACACTCAACACATTCAACTAAAAGAAGAAGGAAACAAAGTGATAAATCTATATAAACATACATCTATAAATGTGCATCTGGGAATACTGCAGATCTGTTCTCTCACTGACTTCAACCACTCAGATATTTACCATAAGATACAGAACACAAACAGCCGTACTCATCGTCGGTAGTCTGCAGCTCAAAGACAACACAGAGAATCAAGACTCTAACAACGGCATGTTTAAATCAAAATCAAATGGTGACACCCCTCTACCCTCATACACATCAAATATGATGTCTCATATATGATATAAGAACGGCTGATTTAAATGTACAGGTATATTCTCATTTGAATAGAGAGGCGAGCTGAGCTGGACCCGTGAGTTCAATTCCTCAGTAATAATAATAAAATATAATAACCATTGTTTTCTTTTTGGTCCGTTTCAACTGTAGTCTGAGTCGTTCACAGCTTCATTCATGATGTTCACATTCAAGTTATTATTAATATTATTGATTTATTGCGTGCAATAGCCACCCCCCTCCTCTCTCTCTGTCTCTCTCTCTCTGTCTCTCTCTCTCTCTCTCTCTCTCTCTCTCCCTCCCTCTCTCTCTCTCTCTCTCTCTGTCTCTCTCTCTGTCTCTCTGTCTCTCTCTCTCTCTCCGTCCCTCTCTCTCTCTCTCTCTCTCTCTCTGTCTCTCTCTCTCTCTCTCTCTCCGTCCCTCTCTCTCTCTCTCTCTCTCTCTCTGTCTCTCTGTCAAACACACACGGACACAGCGAACGGTGCGGCGCTCAGTCAGAATTCAAAATGTATGAAAAAAGATTGATATAATAATTTAACATGTTTTTAACAAAATATTCTGCTACAATCTAAAAATCACAAGTTGCCTTAATGCGTTAAAGAAATTAGTGTTAACGCGTTATTATCGTGTTAACTTTGATACACCTAATTTATATAAATACAATATTTATGTAAAGGCCTGTTTGTTCACCTCCCTGTGTTCTTAACAGTCCTGTCTAGTCTGGACCTTTAGTTCTTGACCTTGTCTCTACTGGAGCTGTTCTTTCTATCTGTATGTGACCCCGTCAAATAGTCAAATAGTCAATAGATACTTGAATAAAAAGCACTACTTGTGTTAATCCTGACATGATAAATCATCTTCATGATGTGGATATGAACAGGAAGTCTCCGTCATCAGGACTCTGAGTATGTTTATTCATATTGGAGCTGCCGTGTGAGGCCGGTCGGTCGGAGGCAGCGGGATTATCAGATGACGGATGCTGAGATGGAGGAAATGTCACACTCTCTTCTCTCAACTGCTGCAGTTCCTTATCTGGAGGAGAGATTTAGTGCATCTGTTCTTTCTCATGTGATACGTCTCAGATATGAAGAAGGAGAAGAGAGAATCTCTCTCTCTCTCTGTCTGGTAAATGAAAGGAATGAAGAGATGCAGCTGGTGTTAAAATAGAGGACGTGTTTGTGTTTGTGTTTGTGTTTGTCTAACACAATCTGTCTGTTCGTTTAGCGTTGGTTTGAAGCTCGGAGCTCTTTTTGCTTTATTGTGTGAGAATTAGAAACCATCTGAATGATGAAAGTGTGCGGATGCAGTCATAACTAATTACATGTTGGTGCACGTACAGAAAGCCACAGAGACTCCAGGCTACGCTGCTCCAGGCTGCTCATCCTCAGCTCTAACGCCGACTGGATGCAGGAAATATCAGTATTATCTACCTCCATTTCTCTTAAACAAACACTGTGAATATAATATTCATAACTCTGTTTTCATTAGTGTTTAATCACCTGAAACTAAGAATGGTTGTTGGCTGTAGCGCAGAGGGCCAGCAGCTCTACAGACGTAAGAGTCTGTCACTGACTGATGAAGATACAGGATTGGTCGGCTGTCTGTTGGAGTCTCCTCATCGGTCGTTGCTCTTTCAGAATGAAAAGGTGGAGAACAGTTCAGTGTTTAGGTTTTCTGGGGAGCGTGTCAGCGGTTCAGTGTCTCATTACATAGTTCTGTTGTTGTGCATGTGCTATTGTTTATGTTCATTTAAGTTACGTTATGTTGTGCTTCATATTGTGTTATCGTGCATTCACACCAAGAGCCAAGCACATTTTCACCTCGCTTCCCTCCAGAAATAACCGCTGTTGCTGCTTTGTACATGTTGGTGAAGTCCCAGATATGTCAGAAAACCAAACGCCGTCGTGTCTGGGTTCATAACGTCACCCGGCGGCGAGCTGTATTCACATACAGCGTCATCACACTGACTGTATCTATCAGCCACACGTCTCTACTGCGGTATGAACCCAAAATAAACACACTGTGCTGTGATTTAATATCAATAAACGGATCAAAATTGATGCCGAAATAACGACATTATGATGTCGATTTGTAAAAAGACAGAATTCATGCTTTGTCGGGCCTGTTACCATGACGACAAGCAGACAACTTTTAAAATGCTTGTTTTCTGAATGGAGTCTGGATGGATCAAAGCCAGGCTATGCTAACATCGTAGCTGCTCCATCAACACTTCATCTAGGAATAAATACGGCAACAACAACGTCAGTGATGACATGAACTTTAGTGAAGTATGTTTATATTGTTACACATCACTTATATGATGAATGCTTTAGATACACATGCTTTAATAACAAACTGAGATGCTGTTAACCTGCAGACTGTATGTCATGCTGATACCTTTCACCTTGTATAAATGTATAATATACTGACCAGTAAATGTTACCATTTACTATTACTGAATGTCATTGGCTTCATTAGAAGTTGTCTTTCAATTAAACATTAAGATATAAAACTGTTCACATAACATGATAGACATGACCTCTGACCTCTGACCTCTGACCTCTGACTGTTGGTGGAACAATTTAGCCACAAATTCACAACCTGACCAGATCCGGTCCAGACTGATTCTGGGTTTGGACCGAGTCTTGTTTCATTAAGTATTCATCAGTCACAAAACATTTGTGAAAGCAGCACTACAGTTCAGTGAGTTGAGTCCTCTTCCTCTTCCTCCTCCTCCTCCTCAGGCAATGCTCCGAGTGCGACCAGGCCAGCAGCGACGAGGCCGACATCGCCATGGAGACGCTACCGGACGGCACCAAGAGGTCCAGGAGGCAGATCAAAGGACCGATCAAATTCATCCCTCAGGAGATGTCACCAGAGCCCAAGAAACACCAAGTGAGAGGCACGGTGTGTATGTGATGTGCACGCTGGACATGTATCATGTGATCAGAACAGAACCTCTCTGCCGGGGCTGTTCTTCCTCCCGCTGTCATTAGAGTGCGACCCGTGTCAGTGTCCGCTAACTGATCGATCTGCATTGATTACAGATAATGAAGTTGAGTTCTCATCAGCCTCGTGCTCTCCTCAAGGTTATCAGAAAGTGACACAAGGTCACGGTGTGTTCTCAAGAGCAGAGAATAAACATCTGGAACCAGAAGTACAAACACCAACATGTGGATGTGTTCCTGGTGGAGCTGAGGCAGGAAGCAGCCACTCAGACTGAGACACAATGTTGTTATCACTTCATCTGATTCCAGGAGCAGGAAGGAGAGAGAGGCTGGTGGGGAATGTTTAAAACCACCACGAGAAGAAAGCACCACTTTAACTGGGCCTCCCTGCCCTGCAGAGCAACTGTCTCTAGACAGGTATATAACAGAGAGGCTCAGTCAGGTAACACAGGATCAGGCCTCCACTGATGTCTGCATCCGCTGTACAACGGGATGTGGAGTCACTTACACTAGTTTATGAAAAACAAATGCAGTTAAATGTCAGTCCACACTTCTTAAGGAGTTAAATGACAGGTTCACTTTGTTTCAAGTCTGTCTTAAAACTATAGTCAGGTGTCCACGTGTACATCGGGACATTTATACAACATTTATAACATATATAACATGTCTTTAGAAAAGACAACAGCGCCCAACGACTTCTCTCTCTGGCCATAACAGAGCAACGGTGTGTGGACAGTGTGTGGACAGTGTGTGGACAGTGTGTGCAGACGATGTCAGCCTGTAGTGTAACATTCAGTGTCGGTGTGTGGACGGTGTGTGTGGACGGTGTGTGTGGACGGTGTGTCTGGACGGTGTGTGGACAGTGTGTGTGGACGGTGTGTGGACGGTGTGTGTGGACGGTGTGTGGACGGTGTGGACGGTGTGGACGGTGTGTCTGGACGGTGTGTGGACGGGGTGTGTGGACGGTGTGTGTGGATGGTGTGTGGACGGTGTGTGGACGGTGTGTGTGGACAGGGTGTGTGGACGGTGTGTGGACGGTGTGTGGACGGTGTGTGTGGACGGGGTGTGTGGACGGTGTGTGGACGGTGTGTGGACGGGGTGTGTGGACGGTGTGTGGACGGTGTCAGCCTGTAGTGTAACATTCAGTGTCGGCTGTGAGAGGGAACATTCAGCCTCCCTCCGTCCCTCACTGGATCCTACTTATCTCTAGCGACCACGCTCTGATCCTGAGATACCGAGCAGCCTCCCCGCTCCCTGAAGAATCACAGCAGATTGATATCTGACAGCTGGCTGCCGAGGAGGGCAGGCCGGGGTTGTCTTTCACTTCCCTTTTTGTTTTTCCACTGTCAATATGTGACCCGGTGCCGCTCCTCCTGGGACCGGAGGGAACTTTTCCTCTTGGTACTGTGGAGTCAGTTCTACTGAAGCTCTCTGTTACAAATAGAGAAAAGAACAAAGAAAAGGAGGAGTGTCTGAGCCACTCCTCCTCTCTCTCTGTACGCTATCTGTCTTAGAGGGGGGGTAGCGGCGATGGCGATGGCGGCGGCGTGTTGGAGCACAGTGGCAGTCTGGGTTAATGTGTTTTTCTGTTCAGGTTTGGAAACCCTGGGCCCAGACATGTGCCGAGGACCCTGCTGGAGCTCTCAGGGATTAAGCAGCTTTCTGATTTCTCTCGCAGCCACAGCCACTCGGGCGAGGCACTTCAGTGCAGCATTTATCTTCAAATGCAAGGCGTGCAATGGCAGACGCTAAAAGGGCCCTGCTTTGCATTTTTAATGCTTTTACCAGGGCGCCCGAGCTCTGGCACTTCTCTAAAGCCATGTTTCAATTTATCAGGACCGGCTAATCAACCTCCCGCTGGCCTCCCAGGCTCTGTGTGTGTGTGTGTGTGTGTTGTGTTGTGTGTGTGTTGTGTGTGTCTGTGTCTGTGTCTGTGTGTGCGTGTGCGTGTGCACATTTACATTTGTCCAACAGGGCTAGCATGGCCCGGTGCCACCTTGATGAAGCTGAGAGTCTGTGGCTGTTATTCATGGCTGTAGTGGATCCTGCCTGCTGGAGGAGAACCTCTAAAGTCAACCTGAGAGCTGGATGTGATTTAACATGTGTGAAGCGTCACGGCTGTAAAGTTAATGCTGTGTAGACGCTGACCCAGTAAAGATAGAGACCATCTCAAACACTCTTTATGCTCATTAACACACGTTTGTTCTCCAGTGTGTGGTACAGTAGGATGGGCTCTGTCTCCCTCCATCATGGATCAGTTAGAATATCTACTGTCTGCAGGTTTGAGTCCTCCGTCGCTGACGCTCCCCGTGATGTCATCAATCGTGCACTAATGGAGTGAAGTGAAGGTGTTTTTGTGAGACAGTTAAAGCAGTAGTAGATCATTCTGAACATGACATGCTGTTTGTAATGGTGTTGCTAAGGTGTGAATAACGTACACACACCTGAAGGTTGTGCTTGTGTGCTGACAGGCTCTTACCATCGAGGTTACATCCACATAAACGGTTAAATAGTAAATGTTACCATTTACTATTACTGAATGTCATTTGCTTTATTAGAAGTTGTCTTTCAACTAGGGATGCTCATTTTGAAAAATGTTCTGAACCGATAACCGACCCTCGTTAATCGATTATTAACCGTTAACACACAAGATTAGTGCCTCGCATGCAGCGGTGAACCAGCTGCAGGAGCACAACAGACAACTGAGTCTCCAGTTCACCATCAGGAAGCGTTAACTTAGCAGCCACGATGCTGCGTTCACTGACTCCAGTTCACCATCAGGAAGCATTAACTTAGCAGCCACGATGCTGCGTTCACTGACTCCAGTTCACCATCAGGAAGCATTAACTTAGCAGCCACGATGCTGCGTTCACTGACTCCAGTTCACCGTCAGGGAGCGTTAACTTAGCAGCTACGATGCTGCGTTCACTGTCTCCAGTTCACCATCAGGAAGCATTAATTTAGCAGCCACGATGCTGCGTTCACTGACTCCAGTTCACCATCAGGAAGCATTAACTTAGCAGCTAAGATGCTGCGTTCACTGTCTCCAGTTCACCGTCCGGGAGCATTAACTTAGCAGCTACGATGCTGCGTTCACTGTCTCCAGTTCACCGTCAGGAAGCATCAACTTAGCAGCTACGATGCTGCGTTCACTGTCTCCAGAGGTTAACTGAAGGATTCAGGAATGGAGAGACTAACTGGAGGATTCAGGGATGGAGAGACTAACTGGAGGATTCAGGGATGGAGAGACTAACTGGAGGATTCAGGGATGGAGAGACTAGCTGAAGGATTCAGGGATGGAGAGACTAACTGGAGGTGTAAACTATAAAGTGCTCCTCCTAATGGGACATGATTTACTGCTGCCTGCTGCTACTGTAACATTAAAACCTCAGATGTGAACATATGCCATTAATCAGCTGGAGATGATGAGAATGAAGTTAATATATGTAGTTACTACCACTTCCTCTGCTCTGTTAATTCCTCTAATCCGGTGTGAAATGATTCATGCTTGTTAAAGATGCACTGATGTACTTAATTAAAAGATTGATTTTAGCCGGGGACTTTATAAACTGCTGCAGTTTTAATTTGCTTTAATTTACCTGAGCAGAGGCTGAGCAGAGGCTGAGCAGAAGCTGAGCAGAGGCTGAGCAGAGGCTTAGCAGAGCCTGAGCAGAGGCTGAGCAGAGGCTGAGCAGAGGCTGAGCAGAGCCTGAGCAGAGGCTGAGCAGAAGCTGAGCAGAGGCTGAGCAGAGCCTGAGCAGAGGCTGAGCAGAAGCTGAGCAGAGGCTGAGCAGAGGCTGAGCAGAGCCTGAGCAGAGGCTGAGCAGAAGCTGAGCAGAGGCTGAGCAGAGCCTAAGCAGAGGCTGAGCAGAGCCTGAGCAGAGGCTAAGCAGAGGCTGAGCAGAGGCTGAGCAGAGCCTGAGCAGAGGCTGAGCAGAAGCTGAGCAGAGGCTGAGCAGAGGCTGAGCAGAGGCTGAGCAGAGCCTGAGCAGAGGCTGAGCAGAAGCTGAGCAGAGGCTGAGCAGAGCCTAAGCAGAGGCTGAGCAGAGCCTGAGCAGAGGCTAAGCAGAGGCTGAGCAGAGGCTGAGCAGAGGCTAAGCGGAGCCTGAGCAGAGGCTGAGCAGAGCCTGAGCAGAGGCTGAGCAGAGCCTGAGATTAGGCTGAGCAGAGCCTGAGATTAGCCTGAGCAGAGGCTGAGATTAGCCTGAGCAGAGCCTGAGCAGAGGTTGAGCAGAGCCTGAGATTAGTCTGAGCAGAGGCTGAGCAGAGGCTTAGCAGAGCCTGAGCAGAGGCTGAGCAGAGGCTGAGCAGAGGCTGAGCAGAGGCTGAGCAGAGCCTGAGCAGAGGCTGAGCAGAAGCTGAGCAGAAGCTGAGCAGAGCCTGAGCAGAGCCTGAGCAGAAGCTGAGCAGAGGCTGAGCAGAAGCTGAGCAGAGGCTGAGCAGAGCCTGAGCAGAGGCTGAGCAGAGGCTAAGCAGAGGCTGAGCAGAAGCTGAGCAGAGGCTGAGCAGAGGCTTAGCAGAGCCTGAGCAGAGGCTGAGCAGAGGCTGAGCAGAGGCTGAGCAGAGCCTGAGCAGAGGCTGAGCAGAAGCTGAGCAGAGGCTGAGCAGAGCCTGAGCAGAGGCTGAGCAGAAGCTGAGCAGAGGCTGAGCAGAGGCTGAGCAGAGCCTGAGCAGAGGCTGAGCAGAAGCTGAGCAGAGGCTGAGCAGAGCCTGAGCAGAGGCTGAGCAGAGCCTGAGCAGAGGCTAAGCAGAGGCTGAGCAGAGGCTGAGCAGAGCCTGAGCAGAAGCTGAGCAGAGGCTGAGCAGAGGCTGAGCAGAGGCTGAGCAGAGGCTGAGCAGAGCCTGAGCAGAGGCTGAGCAGAAGCTGAGCAGAGGCTGAGCAGAGCCTAAGCAGAGGCTGAGCAGAGCCTGAGCAGAGGCTAAGCAGAGGCTGAGCAGAGGCTGAGCAGAGGCTAAGCGGAGCCTGAGCAGAGGCTGAGCAGAGCCTGAGCAGAGGCTGAGCAGAGCCTGAGATTAGGCTGAGCAGAGCCTGAGATTAGCCTGAGCAGAGGCTGAGATTAGCCTGAGCAGAGCCTGAGCAGAGGTTGAGCAGAGCCTGAGATTAGTCTGAGCAGAGGCTGAGCAGAGCCTGAGCAGAGGCTGAGCAGAGGCTGAGCAGAGGCTGAGCAGAGGCTGAGCAGAGCCTGAGCAGAGGCTGAGCAGAAGCTGAGCAGAAGCTGAGCAGAGCCTGAGCAGAGCCTGAGCAGAAGCTGAGCAGAGGCTGAGCAGAAGCTGAGCAGAGGCTGAGCAGAGCCTGAGCAGAGGCTGAGCAGAGGCTTAGCAGAGCCTGAGCAGAGGCTGAGCAGAGGCTGAGCAGAGGCTGAGCAGAGCCTGAGCAGAGGCTGAGCAGAAGCTGAGCAGAGGCTGAGCAGAGCCTGAGCAGAGGCTGAGCAGAAGCTGAGCAGAGGCTGAGCAGAGGCTGAGCAGAGGCTGAGCAGAAGCTGAGCAGAGGCTGAGCAGAGCCTAAGCAGAGGCTGAGCAGAGCCTGAGCAGAGGCTAAGCAGAGGCTGAGCAGAGGCTGAGCAGAGCCTGAGCAGAGGCTGAGCAGAAGCTGAGCAGAGGCTGAGCAGAGGCTGAGCAGAGCCTGAGCAGAGGCTGAGCAGAAGCTGAGCAGAGGCTGAGCAGAGCCTAAGCAGAGGCTGAGCAGAGCCTGAGCAGAGGCTAAGCAGAGGCTGAGCAGAGCCTGAGCAGAGGCTGAGCAGAAGCTGAGCAGAGGCTGAGCAGAGCCTAAGCAGAGGCTGAGCAGAGCCTGAGCAGAGGCTAAGCAGAGGCTGAGCAGAGGCTAAGCGGAGCCTGAGCAGAGGCTGAGCAGAGCCTGAGCAGAGGCTGAGCAGAGCCTGAGATTAGGCTGAGCAGAGCCTGAGATTAGCCTGAGCAGAGGCTGAGATTAGCCTGAGCAGAGCCTGAGCAGAGGTTGAGCAGAGCCTGAGATTAGTCTGAGCAGAGGCAGAGCCTGAGCAGAGGCTGAGCAGAGGCTGAGCAGAGGCTGAGCAGAGGCTGAGCAGAGCCTGAGCAGAGGCTGAGCAGAAGCTGAGCAGAGCCTGAGATTAGGCTGAGCAGAGCCTGAGATTAGCCTGAGCAGAGGCTGAGATTAGCCTGAGCAGAGCCTGAGCAGAGGTTGAGCAGAGCCTGAGATTAGTCTGAGCAGAGGCTGAGCAGAGCCTGAGTAGAGCCTGAGATTAGCCTGAGCAGAGGCTAAGCAGAGCCTGAGTAGAGCCTGAGATTAGCCTGAGCAGAGCCTGAGTAGAGCCTGAGCAGAGGCTGAGCAGAGGCTGAGATTAGCCTGAGCAGAGGCTCAGATTAGCCTGAGAAGAGGCTGAGCAGAGGCTGAGATTAGCCTGAGCAGAGCCTGAGCAGAGGCTGAGCAGAGGCTGAGTAGAGCCTGAGCAGAGGCTGAGCAGAGGCTGAGCTTAGCCTGAGCAGAGCCTGAGCAGAGGCTTAGCAGAGGCTGAGCAGAGGCTGAGTAGAGCCTGAGCAGAGGCTGAGTAGAGCCTGAGCAGAGGCTGAGCAGAGCCTGAGTAGAGCCTGAGCAGAGGCTGAGCAGAGGCTGAGCAGAGCCTGAGCAGAGGCTGAGCAGAGGCTGAGTAGAGGCTGAGTAGAGCCTGAGTAGAGCCTGAGCAGAGCCTGAGCAGAGGCTGAGCAGAGGCTGAGTAGAGCCTGAGCAGAGGCTAAGCATAGCCTGAGTAGAGCCTGAGCAGAGCCTGAGCATAGCCTGAGCAGAGGCTGAGCAGAGGCTGAGTAGAGCCTGAGCAGAGCCTGAGCAGAGGCTGAGCAGAGGCTGAGTAGAGCCTGAGCAGAGCCTGAGCATAGCCTGAGTAGAGCCTGAGCAGAGCCTGAGCATAGCCTGAGCAGAGACTGAGCAGAGGCTGAGTAGAGCCTGAGCAGAGCCTGAGCAGAGGCTGAGCAGAGCCTGAGCAGAGCCTGAGCATAGCCTGAGCATAGCCTGAGCAGAGGCTGAGCAGAGCCTGAGCAGAGGCTGAGCAGAGGCTGAGCGGAGCCTGAGCAGAGGCTGAGCAGAGCCTGAGATTAGCCGAGCCGTGTGGCTGAGCGTGTTTCAGCTGAACCGGCTGCCGGACCGCAGCCTGCCCTCTCTCTCTCCCCGGCCTCGTGCTGTACGTTACTCTACAGACGCCACTTTAACGCAGAATAAGTGACCACCGTCAGGCCTTTTGTTTGGGGGAGCAGTCGCAGGAGAACTAGTGAAGGTCTGTCGGAGCCAACTGGCAGCGTTCTTTGCAGTTAGCATTCTTAATGATAAGTGCTCCATCTGGCGACGTGGTGGCGAGCCAAAGAGGACAGATGGGATTGTTTTCACAATCTGTTTAAATATGTTGTCGATTTTTCTTCCCCTTTTAACCCCCCCCCCCCAGCAGCTCCAACGCTCTCCCTGCTAGCAACAAGAAGGGGATGTTTGATTTTCATTTCCTTTCATGCTCCGTTCAGTCTGCTGCTGAGAGGAGGAAGCACACTTCAGACCGGCGGAGGAGACGGGGTGTTGCTAGACGTCGGTCCGGCGTTGTTTAGCCTCCACAGAGACCATGTGATCGCTGTCCCGGCGTGTTCAGAGACCATGTGATCGCTGTCCCGGCGTGTTCAGAGACCATGTGATCGCTGTCCCAGTCAGTTCAGAGACCATGTGATCACTGTCCCAGTCAGTTCAGAGACCATGTGATCGCTGTCCCAGTCAGTTCAGAGACCATGTGATCGCTGTCCCAGTCAGTTCAGAGACCATGTGATCGCTGTCCCGGCGTGTTCAGAGACCATGTGATCGCTGTCCCAGTCAGTTCAGAGACCATGTGATCGCTGTCCCAGTCAGTTCAGAGACCATGTGATCGCTGTCCCAGTCAGTTCAGAGACCATGTGATCGCTGTCCCGGCGTGTTCAGAGACCATGTGATCGCTGTCCCAGTCAGTTCAGAGACCATGTGATCGCTGTCCCAGTCAGTTCAGAGACCATGTGATCGCTGTCCCAGTCAGTTCAGAGACCATGTGATCGCTGTCCCGGCGTGTTCAGAGACCATGTGATCGCTGTCCCAGTCAGTTCAGAGACCATGTGATCGCTGTCCCGGCGTGTTCAGCAGTCATGTTTCAGTGGAGGAGCTGAGGAGGGGGTTAGCTGGTCAGTTAGGTCAGGGGTTCTCATCCTTCTGTATCCTGAGGCCCACTTCTGATTGTTAAAAACATTTCCGAGGACCACCTTTCCAAATAAATTACAAACTGGGCTTCAACAAAATTTTTTCGTCTCAAAAAACACTGAACTTTGTGTCACTGCATCCGAGACATGTATGTCTGTAAAGGGGAGACTCGTGGGTACCCATTGAACGTATTTTCATTCACATATCTTGAGGTCAGGGGTCAAGAGACCCGTCTGAAAATGGCTGTGCCAGTTTTTCTTCGCCAAAATGTTGTGTATATTTGGAGCGTTATTTAGTCTCCTTCCCGACAAGATGGCAAGACATGGTTGGGACCAATGGATTCTTTAGGTTTCTGAGTTTCCTATGTTACCGGTAGCTTTAAAACTGAGCCTGCTACAACCTCTGAAAGATAGAATAGCGGCCGTCAGATTATGAAGAGGTTAATCTAACCATTTGGCAGGTCCTCCACGGCCCACTAGGCGGTGCTCTGAGGCCCACCGCTTTTGCAGCTTGTGGATTTGTAATTTACTGAGAATAATCAGAAGCTTAATATGTGTCCTAGTTTATTTCCTGTTGCAGTGTAGCAGACAGGAAGTAAATATGGGTCCAAGCTGTTGCCTAGCAACTCCATTGAAACGGTCTACACAAAGATCTAGGTTTGGTTTTTAAACTTAAAGGTTCTCTATACGATATCCAGAGAATTATTACATCATCAACTGTTGAAAGATATAGAGGAGTAATATCTACCTGAGCAGAGATTGAAGTCTCTCCCTCTCTGTTGTAATCAGAGCTTCTCTGTGCTTTGTTGACATCGCCGGGCCGACCGCGTGTGCCTTTTAGTGCACGTGAGCGTGCCCCACTGGCTAGCTACAGCTGATAATCATCATCACGGAAGCCATAGAAATGCTCCCGATCCTGCGTACTGCACCTTTAAGACCTGCTGTGTGTTTGTGTTTTTGAGTCCCGTGTTTGTGTCTTGCAGAGAACCAGAGGACAGAAGAGGAAGAGAGTTCCCATCGGTGAAGACAGAGAAGATAAAACTGAGGTTTGTTGTTCTAATAACTTCTTGAGGTTCTTTATGAACCGGTTCAGCTCGGCTCGTTCACGGATATTAACTTAGCTAGCTTAGACTGGACTCAGACTGGACTTAGACTGGACTTAGTCTTGCTTAGACTAGCTTAGACTGGACTTAGACTAGACTTAGACTGGACTTAGACTGGATTTAGACTGGACTCAGACTGGACTTAGACTGGATTTAGACTAGACTTAGACTGGACTTAGTCTAGCTTAGACTGGACTTAGTCTAGCTTAGACTGGACTTAGACTGGACTTAGTCTGGCTTAGTCTGGCTTAGACTAGACTTAGACTGGACTTAGACTGGATTTAGACTGGACTCAGACTGGGCTTAGACTGGGCTTAGATTGGGCTTAGTCTGTTGTAAATTGACTATAGATTGTCCAATCTGCCCCAAACTCGACATGTTTAATAAGAGTCTTTAGCTCCATGCAGAACATTCTCTCTAACTGTTGAGTGCAGTGTCTGACTTTCATGGAAATGCACGGCAGCGGTACCTCTGACGTGCACTAAGGGCCGAGGGCCCGTTCAACACTGCTACAGCTGTAATTCTTTCTTTTATATATAAACAAAAACGTCCACCTTCAGAACAATCAGCTGCTCTAATCACATCCAACCTGTTTCACACCAGCTGGGAAGGAGCCACGTCGGTCTGATCCTAACAGGATCCTAACAGAGCTGTGGGGGGGGGACATCCTGCTCTGGTGTGTCCCCGTCTCTCTCTCTGGTGTGTCCCCGTCTCTCTCTCTGGTGTGTCCCCGTCTCTCTCTCCGGTGTGTCCCCGTCTCTCTCTCCGGTGTCCCCCCGTCTCTCTCCGGTGTGTCCCCGTCTCTCTCTCTCTCATCCCCCTTCTTCCATCCCGTCCCCCAGCAGTGTCCCGTCCAGCTCTGGATTCTAATCATCCGTGTTTCCATAGGAACCGCTGCCACGGGAACGCCGACAACGCCAGTCTGCAATGCAGAAGAAACCCAAAGCTGACGACACGAGGACGGAGTGCACGACCTGCAGAGGACCGGGGGACAACGAGAACCTTGTGAGGTGAGGCAGTGTGTGTGTGTGTGTGTGTGTGTGTGTGTGTGTGTGTGTGTGTGTGTGTGTGTGGTGTCTCGTGAGGTGTGTGTGTGTGTGTGTGTGTGTGTGTGGTGTCTCGTGAGGTGAGGGTGTGTGTGGTGTCTCGTGAGGTGAGGGAGTGTGTGTGGTGTCTCGTGAGGTGTGTGTGTGTGTGTGGTGTCTCGTGAGGTGTGTGTGTGTGTGTGTGGTGTCTCGTGAGGTGAGGGTGTGTGTGGTGTCTCGTGAGGTGAGGGAGTGTGTGTGGTGTCTCGTGAGGTGTGTGTGTGTGTGGTGTCTCGTGAGGTGTGTGTGTGTGTGTGTGTGTGGTGTCTCGTGAGGTGAGGGAGTGTGTGTGGTGTCTCGTGAGGTGTGTGTGTGTGTGTGTGTGGTGTCTCGTGAGGTGTCTCGTGAGGTGAGGGAGTGTGTGTGGTGTCTCGTGAGGTGTCTCGTGAGGTGAGGGAGTGTGTGTGGTGTCTCGTGAGGTGAGGGAGTGTGTGTGGTGTCTCGTGAGGTGTCTCGTGAGGTGAGGGTGTGTGTGTGGTGTCTCGTGAGGTGAGGGAGTGTGTGTGGTGTCTCGTGAGGTGTCTCGTGAGGTGAGGGTGTGTGTGTGGTGTCTCGTGAGGTGAGGGAGTGTGTGGTCTCGTGAGGCGGTCGTATCCTCCTGATGATTAAAGTTCAGTCTTCATTAGGCTCTGCAGCGTGGGGGGGGGGCTCCTCTATCGGCCCCCTGTATTGACCTGCCACAGACATTTGCACAGTTCATTAAGGACTAATGAATAGCACAATTTAGCCGGCTCCTTTCTGGGGGTTTCAGGTGATTTCAGGTGGTTTCAGGTGTCCGCCCGATAATAAGCACGGTTCTTTTCTTCTTTGACGTTGGAATTCTGGTAGAAAATAAGAAAGCAGATCGCAGCAGGCGGCTCGTCAGGACGCATCAGGACACGTCACCTGATGAAGCTCTTAGGAAACGTCCCTTCATGCATTTCACACTGTCTCTGTTAGGACTTGTGTTCAGTTGAAACAGAACTCCAACACTTCTTCTCTCCATTCTACCTTAAGAACAGCTCACCTATATGTTCTCTAACAGCGTCAGGAGGCTCGTATTAAAGACCAGCTTCTTCTTCTTCTTCTTCTTTTAAAACATGTTGGATCATTTTGATTCCTTATCTGCTCCGACTCAACCCTTCCTCCGTCTTCCTCCGTCGTCTACATTAATACAGACTAATGTACATTTTGCAGCAGTAGTTCCATTCCACCAGCAGCAGAGTGCTGCCGTCCTCACCACAGATACTCCGTCACTCACTACTTCAGTCCATCTGCTTCTACTGCGTTCTGTCTGATGAAACTCAGCAGCTCCCACACAGATGTTTCACATTCCAGCAGTTTAAAGGACATAAAGGAGTTTAAACAGTCCATCAGCAGAACGTTCTAATCATTATATGGTATACTAATAGTAATGTAGTAGCAATAGTAATCATTGAAGTCATTTTGTGAAGATCTGATTCTGGGCCCTTGGAAAATATTCTCTATTTTCTGACATTTATTATTATTATTATTATTATTATTATTATTAATAATAATAATAATAATAATAATAATACACTATTTGTATAGCACCTTTCATTCAAGAAAAGCAGCACAGAGTATTTTACAATAAAAGAAAGTAGACTAAACATAAAAACAGCAAACAACGTAATTGATGGAAAATAAAAAATCTACTTGATAAAATAAGAAAAGAAATGATGAACCAAACAACGGACCAGTTGATGGAAAGGTTTTTTTGATCCCTCAACAGTGATGTAAAGTAGGAAAGCAGAAGCACTTTGAATTCTGATCTAAATGTTTTCCTGTTAAAAGGAGGTCAGAGAAGCAGAGTGGTGAGTATGACGTGATGATGTGAGGTAGGTCATTTCACCCCCCCCACCGTACCCCCAATATTTATACCCGCTATTTGTCCGTGCATGCTCATTATCTGAGACTCTTTGAGGCTGTTATTCAAGAATGAATCTTCTTTTGCACCCATTCACAGCACAGTGTGTGTAGAGCAGAAGCATGGAGAAACAGCCGATGTAGAATAGAATCTAGTGTCTGTAGTGACGTCCTGTTACTACGGTACGTCCTGTTACTACGGTACGTCCTGTTACTACGGTACGTCCTGTTACTACAGAACGTCCTGTTACTACGGTACGTCCTGTTACTACGGTACGTCCTGTTACTACGGTACGTCCTGTTACTACGGTACGTCCTGTTACTACGGTACGTCCTGTTACTACAGAACGTCCTGTTACTACGGTACGTCCTGTTACTACAGAACGTCCTGTTACTACGGTACGTCCTGTTACTACAGAACGTCCTGTTACTACGGTACGTCCTGTTACTACAGAACGTCCTGTTACTACGGTACGTCCTGTTACTACGGTATGTTCTGTTACTACGGTACGTCCTGTTACTACAGAACGTCCTGTTACTACGGTACGTCCTGTTACTACAGAACGTCCTGTTACTACAGAACGTCCTGTTACTACGGTACGTCCTGTTACTACGGTACGTCCTGTTACTACAGAACGTCCTGTTACTACGGTACGTCCTGTTACTACAGAACGTCCAGTTACTACGGTACGTCCTGTTACTACGGTACGTCCTGTTACTACGGTACGTCCTGTTACTACAGAACGTCCAGTTACTACGGTACGTCCTGTTACTACGGTACGTCCAGTTACTACGGTACGTCCTGTTACTACGGTACGTCCTGTTACTACGGTACGTCCTGTTACTACAGAACGTCCTGTTACTACGGTACGTCCTGTTACTACAGAACGTCCTGTTACTACAGAACGTCCTGTTACTACAGTACGTCCTGTTACTACGGTACGTCCTGTTACTACAGAACGTCCTGTTACTACGGTACGTCCTGTTACTACGGTACGTCCTGTTACTACAGAACGTCCTGTTACTACGGTACGTCCTGTTACTACGGTACGTCCTGTTACTACAGAACGTCCACGGAGTAGAGAGAGCATCGTCATGGAGACGGACGACAGACAGAGCTGTTAGTGTTTCATCTGTCATCCTCGTGAGGCAGCGTTTGAGGTGTGAGGGTTGCTGGGTTGCTGGTCGGGGGTGTGAGGGTTGCTGGGTTGCTGGTCGGGGGTGTGAGGGTTGCTGGGTTACTGGTCGGGGGGGTGTGAGGTGTGCTGCCCTGACTCTTTCTATCTTTGCATTGCACAGGTTGTGAGAGCCGGGGCAGCCTCCTCACCTCCCATAGAAACTGGGGACAGATGACCGTTGGCTTAGAGACAGAGAGAGAGGCAAATTGAAGTGTTTGAAGAATGGCGCTCGAGACCGTCACGCCGCCGCCGCCCGGCCGCCACCTCTGATCCAAACTGGACCAACAACATGTCCAACGAGCGGAACTCTCTGAACCCAAAACATGGAGTCCATATGTTTTGTTGGACTCTTTAACGTCTTTCACACACTACGAGTAACTTGGTTGATTCTGTTTTTGTGACCGATCGTGGCTCAAGTTGCTTCTATGCAGCTGTTTGCTGCATCTGCAAGTAAGAACAACATCTGTATTTATATTATTCATGTATTAAACTGGCAAATAACCACAACACCTCTCTGGTGTTATTAGAGAGCATTAAACACTAAGAGTTTACCATCCAGCCAGGAGGAGACTGATTCAGATTGAATGTGTAAGACGTTGAGTCATCGGTGTCTTTAAAGAGACCGGGACATGTGACGTGTTTCCTTTTCCCCACTGAAGATGTTTTCTAAAGAGCTCATTTCATCAGAAGATCTTAAAGTCTGGGTAAAGTAGATATTATACATGTTAGAGAAGAAGTGCTGCACTAGACAGTACTGAATTGTACAGTTTGACCGTTTGTCATGATTTATATGTTCAGGATTTTTTGGGCAACCTGAAATCACACAACCCGTCCTCTAACCCTCCATCAGCACCGAGCATCAGTGGTTCTCCCAGTCAGTCACCAGTTACAACTAGGGATGTTCATAGTTAACCGTTTAACCGTTAACCCACATTCGGCATTTTAACCGATTAACGCTATCGGTTAAAACGGTTAAAAGAAATGTTAATAATTAACTCAAAAGCTGAGCGGCTCAGAGGAGCGGCTCGTCTCTTTAAGGAGAAAAGCTGGTCCACCTTAACAGTCCACCTTAAGAGGCAGAGCCGGAGTTGCAGGATACAGGAAGTCGGCTCCGGTCTCTCCGGCTCTCTTGAGCGGAGCGGAGGAGTTGTAGTTTCATAGCATTTATTCACCGACAAATAAACTATACTCACTGCTACACCTACGATCACAGCTAGAACGCCACCAACAACCTCACACTCACCACCAACACACACACATGGTCTGTTGGAAACTCACTAAAGTTACGCAGACTACGTGTGCGGCGGCGAGCACGAAGCCTCCGGCAACGCTAGAGCTGCTAACGTAGCACAAACACACACACTGTTTGTTGGACACTCGCTAAAGTTCCGCCGGGCAGACACACAGCTGACAACCTGCTAAACTAAACTAAATGTGTGGTGGAGACTTTTACTGGGAAAGTGGCTGCATGTCCGCGACACTACACGCAGCATCGTAGCTGCTAAGTTAACGCTCCCAGACGGTGAACTGGAGACAGTGAACGCAGCATCGTGGTTGCTAAGTTAACGCTCCCGGACGGTGAACTGGAGACAGTGAACGCAGCATCGTAGCTGCTAGGACGGTGAACTGGATACTCAGTTGTCTGTTGTGCTCATACACCGCTGCATACGAGGCAAAAATCTTGTGGGTTAACGATTAATAATCGGTCAACAAGGGTCGGTTATCAGTTAAGAACATTTTTCAAAATTAGCGTCCCTAGTTCCATCCCTTCCTCACCACAGCCAGGCGGTGAACTGGCCGTCTGTGGGCCCTCAAACAATCCATGAAGTGATCAGTGCATGTTGCAGGACTGGACTCACGTTGGTTAACTTGTGCTGACGTCGTAGACTCGGCCGTCGTAGACTCGGCCGTCGACGACTCCGTCCTGTTAAACGCTGGATAAATAGGTTTTGAGTGAAAAGACTTGTTTCACTGTCAGAATTTGATCAGTCCGGTCCGATAACATAACGTCTAGAAGAGATTGAATTATTTTATCCCCTTTCAAGTTAGCATGTAGGGCTAACAGGAAGTTAGCATAGGGCTAACAGGAAGTTAGCATAGGGCAGGGGTCAGCAACCTTTACTATCAAAAGAGACATTTTTTGGACAAAAAAAATTAAAGCACTCCGTCCTGAGCCACAAAACATCTCTGAACCTCATAATGAAGGAAACCTAGTTTATAGTCTAAGTATATAGTATATCAGTCTAAAGCAGTGAGGGCCAAAGAGTACCTCCGTAGTACATTGTGTACATTGTGTATTAGGACCACATTGAGGGAAAACACATCTGAGATTTAAATTCATAACTTTACGAGAAAAAAAGAAAATAAGACGTAAAATAACTCCCGTACCGTACCGTACCATAACGTACCGTACAGTAACGTACCGTACCGTACCGTACAGTAACGTACCGTAACGTAACGTACCGTACAGTAACGTACCGTACAGTAACATACCGTACCGTACAGTAACATACCGTACCGTACAGTAACATACCGTACCGTACAGTAACATACCGTACAGTAACGTACCGTACCGTACAGTAACGTACCGTACAGTAACGTACCGTACAGTAACGTACCGTACCGTACTGTACAGTAACGTACCATACCGTACCGTACAGTAACATACCGTACCGTACCGTACCGTCGTACCATAGACCTACAACCATGATGAATAAAACAGGTTAGAGGGGCTGAAGAGACGCAGGTTGCTGACCCCCGCTTTAGGTGCATCCAACATGTATGTGATATATATTTTAGATCTCTTCCCCGTTCGACGTCTCATCAGTACCAATCAGTGTTATTGATCGAGGTCACCCTGAGCCCTTCAGTGTGAGTTTGGTTAATGACTGACTTGAGTGTTGTGTTGTGTTTTCTCAGACGTAGAAGAGAAGTCCGTGTTGTGTATAGAAGAGTCATCTGTCTCTGATGTGTAGCAGTCAGTCAGTGATCGCTGCTATAAAGCTTCTGTAGTAGAAACAAACTAGTGTAGTTAGTGGTGATATAGCACTTAAATATTAGTCTTTAGTGTCTTTCTGGCATTTCTAGAAGTCTTCCTCCGTCTCCGTTATATCTCCAAGTGCCAGTTAAACTGACACGTCCTCAGAAAGAAGCCCAGCTTTGTCTCGGTGTCCCCGGTGGCCCGTAGTCAGCGCTGTCAAAACAACAGCTGCTCGCTGCTCTGTCAGGCCTTCATGACAAGTGTCACATGGTGCCCTGGTGTTCCCCTCTGTAGCCCGTACAGGGCCCTATATGCATGCTGTTAGAGCAGTCAGACCCCTGCAGTGGGGCCACTGGGTTGGTCTTTAGAGACCCGGTCTCAGTGCAGACTGACATGCTGACTCCAGACCAGTCCTTCATCATCATTCACACTCAGTCTGTCTCAAAGACTGCGTGTCACTTCTATAATGCATGGCTCTATGTATTTATCCAGATCTGTACAGTAATTTAAAAGCTGAACATGCGTGATGTGGTCTTATAGAAGCTGAATGCCAGGTAGTAGAAGCTGAATGCCAGGTAGCTCCATGGTGTGACGACGTGTACAGTATTTATTGAAGAGGCCAAACATACATTTTTGTGCCTACATACTTGATTATTATTCTATATCATCATACGCTCGTGTTGTGAACAGAGTTGAACTCTGATTTGTGATATTTTCTTTTGATTGCCAAACCTTTGTTTACAGCCTCGTGATGCTTTTAGGGGAATATTTCTGATTACCTGTGTTCTGTATTACTGTGATACTGTATGAAGTAAGAATGTGAACGTTGCTGCTGTTGTGTATGTGACGTGTCGGCCTCTGGCCTGCAGCTCCTGACAATTAAGCGGAGCTTTAATAAACTCTTGACTTTTTCACCTTATTGCTGCAGTGATAAATGAGTGTCAGCCGGCTAATTAATTGTTCTAAAGTCGCGGCAGCGGCAGTCCGTTTGTGCGTGTAATGCCCTCTGTCATCTGTGATTTATCACCTGGGAAGTGGCCTTCTTGTTGGGTGGGTGGGTGGGGGGGGATAGAACAGTGCAGGCTAGAACTGAGATTTTCTCACTGCAGTCAGTTCAATTCATCGGCTTTATTGGTCTGAAAAGAGAGAGCCTGAGACCATAGAGCTGTCAACACATAGACCAGCTATGAGACTACAACACAAGGCTCTTTGTCTGCAGATGGGGGACCTTAACAAAATCTAACCGAGGCAAGAATCAGACAACAGATCTGCTCTAACAGAGATCTTCATCATCAAATCAGCATCAGCACGCAGAACATAGAACATTCTGCTGCCAGCCCTTTCTTTCTACATAGAGTTCTCCTTTCATAATGGCCGTTTCATTTCATTATAAATGTCATTTATATTTATTGTAGACAGAGAAAGGTTCAGAAACGTGTGGTAATTAGTAAATAATAGTAATAATCCACCATTAAAACTCCGTACTATATTCATTCATGGAGCTCTGCAAGTCACTGCATGTTTTACAACACTGACCTGCACATATTTCAGAATAAAAGCCTCGTGTTAACAAATGAAGGAATTCTGTCCACAGAAAAAAACAAACGCTTGAGGGCTTTTATTTTGAAATGAAAGCAGGAAGTGATGATTTAAAAACAAGTCTTTACTTTTTTTCATCTCCGTGTCATTTTCTACCGATAGAGATGTAAACTGTAGTAATGTAGCTTGTATGATGTTAATATACAGTCAATAGATCACCTTCACTGTCGGTTGTTGCTGTGAACCGCGCGGCTCGCGGTAAAAATAAGCGATACGCAGCCGAGGGCGGGCAGTGTAGCTGCTCTAACCCGGTAACACGGACACCAAAATAAGAACAACAGGTAACTGCTGTGCTGACGTTCTCAGTGTGGACGATGCTGGAGAGGGGGTGCCCCCACGCATTAGGGGGCGCTATGGAGCCCGCTGGCGACGCCCGAGCCCAATCACTACATTGCTTTGCAATTTTCTCCGGTTCTGATGGTTTTCGTGAGTTTTCATGCATCCCGAGCGTCTCAAAAATACGATCTCGCAGCGGAAAAATAACCTTAGCAAAAACAATTTCCGTGCTCTGATTATCGTATTATTGACCCAAAAGAATAAATAATATCTAATATTGTTTCCTTAGTTCCGCTCAGCCTTTGTTCTCTAAGCGTTTGTGGGAGACGACAGAAAGAGACATGTTGGTTTGTAACGTGGCGTCTCTCCGTGAGATGGAACCACCTCACCGTGGTGAACTGTGCCCGCTCCGATCCCTCATCCTCGACCCGGGGGGTCTCCGGGGACCGAACGGCAGCCGGCAGAACCAGAGACGGGCTCCTGGTTCCTGGGCGGGATGAGACCGGGGGGGGGAGGAGAAGAGAGAAGAGCTAGCAGGGAGGGGGGGGGTTCTGGAAAGCAGTAACCTTTCCGATGATGAGTGCGTTTCCCATTACTGCTCTGACACCGGATCCGGGGAGATGATTTAATGGCGGCATTTTGTTTTTGCTGACTTCACCCTTTCCCCCCCCCATTAAAACAGAAAACACAGAGCTGGGAGCGCGGCTGTGTGGGAAGAGTGGCCAAGCAGCTCAAATCTATTACTCCCCAGCTTCTTCCCCCGTCTCTTTATCCCACTGATTCCTCCACCGTGTGGAGTCCTGCTCCGATGCTTCCTGAGTTACACTCTCTCCTCCCTCTCCCACGCCTTAACTGCTTCCTGTCTCTTCCTCTTCTAACTGCTCCGCGTCGCCTCCTACCCGTTTTACAATCATTACACACCCAACATGAGCCACACAGCCTTATATCTTAATTGATTACCTCGTCATAGACTTGTTTTAATGGAGTTGCAGCAGGCTATAAGCTGTTTGTATCTCTAGTGGAGTTTCTGTAGCGAGGTGCCGATAGAGCGGACCGCGGTTCTGGCCGGGTCAGACGCTACGAGGCTCCAGTTTAATCCCTCGGAGGTAAGATGGAGATGGACGCTTCTCCAGGGTGCTACCCGGTTCACTGGGGCCCCCTGCTGGTCAGACCCGTCCAGAGCATCAGGGGACTTCTGTAGAGGAGCTGATAAGGCCCGGTGCTCTGACTCGGCTTCCTCTGTACAGGTGAGACTTCAGCGCTCCACTCACGTCTTCCCCTTCTTGTAAAACAATGGCTCCTTTCTAATGCTGCAGTGACCAAACAGTAAATCAAATAAAGGTCCAAAGATCCAGTCCTTTCTATGGGGAGACACCGGCACACTCTGTCATGGATGAGAGTCAATGGCTGACTGCTTTGTGTCATATTGATCTCCGTCACATGGCCCTCCCACCCCCGAGGTAATTGCATTGCTCACTTGTGATAAATTCATTGCCTTGTTTCAGCCACTTGGGCTCTGACACCGGGGGGGGGGGGGACACCAGAGAGAGAAAAGAAGTTTCTGAGGCCTCAAACTCCCCGTCGATACACAGAGCCGTGACTGAGGGTACCGAGCAGGACCATCCATACCTCTACCGGTTCTGTGTCTCTTCCTTAACGTTATTTAGCTTCGCTGGTGTTCTTCGTTTCTGTAGTCAGGTTTGGTTTTGATGAGCAGACGAGAACATGGGAGCTGATGCCTTTCTAGATCTCTACATCTCAGAGGGTTCAGCCACAGAGAAGATAATCAGGACAGTTATTCTTCGTCGACTAACACTCGTACCATTTTGTCGAGTAATCGCTTAGTTCAGTGGTTCTCAAACTCTGGTCCACGTACCAGCGGTGGTCCGCGTGCTCTCTCTCGTGGTACACGGAGGAATCTCTGACTATCGATTCCTCTTATTGATGCTTTCCCACAGTTACGCTGCACAATGACGCAGACGCACGCTGCATCATGTTTCAGTTAGTTTGGGACCGGAGACACGGTGAAGAGATAATAAAGCTCTCAGCAGCATGGAGCTACTAAACCTGAGGGGATGCATCCTGTTTCTACCTGATAAAGAGACACTGAGAACAACAAACCTGTGTTGAAATCAGCAGGAGGAGAGTTAGTAACGTTAGCTGTTAGCAGCCGTTAGCAGCTCAGTCCAGACTGGATGAATACCGGATATACCAACGTTAACGGGGGTGCCATTGAGTTATTGTTATGAAGTGTTCAAAGTCGGCTCAGGAAAAATGACAAAAGAAAGAGAGAATTATGACCTGTTTAACTTCATAACAACTTACCAAGATTTATTTTAATCAAAGCAAATATTTAAATAATCATAATCATTTGAATTGTGTGTTTTTATGCAAATAACCACTATAGATGACAATAACAAAGTACAGTACTGTGTACACTACCCTCCCTCCACGGTGTCATTCAAACATTTTAATTTACCCTGTATATAATGTTTTTTATGTTAAATATATCGAACATTGAATGACTTCAGATCTAAAATGTTATTCCTTCATTTAGCGCAGAGATTTCAAAAGTGGAAGATAACAGTTCTGAGTGGCAGACTAAAGAAAAAACTCTACTGTCACAGAGACGGGAAGTGAAGAAAGTTAATTTCCGACCCTGGACAGGTGTTCCCTCAGGGACAGCGGTGGGTCCGGGTTAAGGTTAGTGAAGCCAGGCTTACTTCGTGCTGGTTAAACAGTCTGCTCTGCACTTCTACACATCCTTTTCTTTTCTATCCAACCGACTCCGTCTAATATCGTGTCACCAACGTCTTCATCAGTGAGACGTCATTTGGTCGTGGTGATACGTCACACGGAGGCTCGCGGCGGATCCTCCAGCGATAGCGCTTCCTCTTCCTCTTCATGACACCTAGACGACGATGTGACAGCGGGTTTGAAGAGCTGGATGAGATCAAATGAAGCCAGCATAGATTTGTGGGCCTTGAGCTCCGCTGGGGGAGGACGGGGTCCCGGGGGGGGGGAGGGGATCTGAGAACTTCACACAGAGATTAAATACCAGATGAAAGTGGACATGAATCGGCCACCGAGAGCAACATGTGTTGCAGACAAAAGCAATCAATCATGTCCCCTCCACCACCTCACCTCCAATAAGATTACATCAATCAATAAGCTCTCTTATGAGTGATTGGATTTGGTCTGCTTCCAAAGTGCAAGGGGGGGATGGGGGGGGGCTGCTCAATTTTCCCAATGATTAAAGCAGGGCCAAATTGCTTTGATAACATCAAGGACCTTGCTGTGGCTGGATGTGTAAGGGCAGCGCTGGGAGCAGATAGGCTGCTGGAGGTAGCAGGCCACTCAGACAGTGAAGAGTCTGAGAACAACTCCGGCTACGTTACGGAGATCAGCCAGGCAACTGGATGTTTCCATGATGCAGTTGCTATCGTTGCGTTCCTTTTACCTCGGAAGTTGGAAATCAGAGCTGGGAACGGTGTCGCTCCCGGGTCAACCGCGTTCCAGTACAACAACATTTAGCATTGGCGGTTCTATACGGAGTCAGATCAGTCTCAATGTTAATGAATCACAACTGTATTTAATGATTTATATAGAAATGAAACTCTCACAAAAATATTATTCAATGCACACAAAAATAGTTTTTGTTGAATATAAATCTCTATATACTTAATATTAATGAGCTGAACATGATAAACGTCTATGTAAGTATAAGATTGTTATTATTTCAATGTGGTGAAAACCGGGACGATGTGAGTGTTTGACAGATATTTGTTGTGACTCGTCAGCTTGAAACCGGGACGTCTGGTCACCGTCTGCTCGTGGTCTTTTAGCTACGCTAAGCTAAACATGTCCAGTCTCTATTTGGGTTCAAAACATATACTGATAGAAATCCAACAACTATTGGTTCCCACGGGAACCAATAGTTGGGGTCCCACCTCAGCCGGGGTTCTGCTGTCACCCTCTGACTCGTCCGTATGTTGGACTCCTTGGTCCGTGTTTCAAGACGGGTCGGATGGGTTGCCGACATCGCCGCAGACCCCTGGCGCCTTTTACATGGGCCGCGGCACGACGCGGTCGGGGCGCACTGAGGACAGTCTGCCCCGGTTGACAGTCGCACCGGGAGCAGGGAGCCCCGTCACGGTGCGGCGAGGTCCGGGCGGGGAGCACTGTAAAGCTGCGGCCGCGAGCCACCTTCGCCCCCGAGCCTTTCCAAGCCGATCTAGAGCCGGTGGCGGCGCACCGCCTCGTATGCGGGACTCCCCAGCCTGCCGTGTGTCGCTCACACCCTCCAGCTGGCTGTTAACAAGGCTCTTTAGGCACAGAGAAGTACTCGTATCGGTACTCGGTATCGGAGAGTACCCAGATGGAAGTACTTGTACCCGTACTCGGTCTATCGGTGCATCCCTAGTCAGTACTGTCCAGATGTTCTGCTACTGGTCAACAGCTCTTTGTACTGCGCCAAAGTTCACCAAGATGTAACTACATGAAGCTCCTGGTGCATTTCCACTGACTGCAGGAGCGTCTGATCACATTGACTAGAATACATATGTAGTCTGTTGTTACCAGGCGCCTCACGGCGGTGCTCGTCTCTAACTGTGAATGTGTGGAGCTCTCCCCACGTGAAGCTCAATTCAGCAGATTTCAGCCCACCTTTCACGGATAAATAAAGATTAAAAAGCTACATTATCACACACACATCCAGAAGAGCCTGCGTGTGCATCAGCGAGCAGCGCTTTAATTCAAAGATCTCCCCCACGATACACAACAAACATTAAACAAGGGTTCATTAAGGTAAAGTAATTAGAGGAGTGTATGTGCAGTCGTCACAGCCAAATACAAAGAGCCCTCCTGTGAGTTTGGAAGGTCTTCAAGAGTCTCCAGCAGTGAGACGGAGAGAGAAAGAGTTTGCTCCTTCCTTCTTCACCTTAGTCGGAGATTCATGTGAAATCAATTGGCGGTTTGTGTGCAACAAAAGGAGCGTGCTCATTAGTGGAGCGCACACACTTTGGTCATTTGTCTTCTATTCACTAGGTGGCCGGAGGGCACTTAAAATTCCCATCGTTTCCTCGGCAGATATGCCTGCTCAGCCCATCCAGGATCCTCCACACAGTGTGTGTGTGTGTGTGTGTGTGTGTGTGTGTGTGTGTGTGTGTGTGTGTGTGTGTGTGTGTGTGTTTCAGTGGGAGTGTGTGAGAGCGATCCACCTGCCTCTGCATATCTGTGCTAATGTGCAGCAGCTGGTAGCGTATCGCCCTACAACTCATCACATGCCAATTATCTATGCCAATTAAATCTCTACTCTGATTTTACTAAATCTACCAGGTAAACATGTTTAACATGTAAACACTACAGGTAGACCTGTACTATCAGACCTACTGCTGAACATGTTAACACTACAGGTAGACCTGTACTATCAGACCTACTAATGACCAGCTGCCTAATATTCAGTAGGTCCTCCTGACCCGTGGAGGCATGGACTCCTCTAGACCTCTGAAGGTCTGACCCGTGGAGGCATGTACTCCTCTAGACCTCTGAAGGTCTGACCCGTGGAGGCATGTACTCCTCTAGACCTCTGAAGGTCTGACCCGTGGAGGCATGTACTCCTCTAGACCTCTGAAGGTCTGACCCGTGGAGGCATGTACTCCTCTAGACCTCTGAAGGTCTGACCCGTGGAGGCATGTACTCCTCTAGACCTCTGAAGGTCTGACCCGTGGAGGCATGGACTCCTCTAGACCTCTGAAGGTCTGACCCGTGGAGGCATGGACTCCACTAGACCTCTGAAGGTCTGCTGTGGTATCTGGCACCAAGCCGTCAGCAGCAGATCCTTTAAGTCCTGTATAAGTTGTGAGGTGGGGTCTCCGTGGATCAGACTTGTTTGTCCAGTACATCCCACAGAGGCTCCATTGGATTGAGATCTGGAGAATCTGGAGGTCGAGTCAACACCTCCAACTCGTCACCATCCACATGATGTAAAAGAAAACGTGATCCATCAGACCGGGCCACCTTCTTCCATCGCTCCTTGGCCAGTTCTGATGCTCACGTGCCCATTGTAGAAGCTGTTGGTCGGTGGACACGGGTCAGCGTGGTCACCCTGACCGGTCCCCAAACGCAACAAACTGCTCCTCACTGTGTGTTCTGACACCTTTCTATCAGAACCAGCATTAACCCTTTCAGCAGTTTGAGCTCCAGTAGCTCTTCTATTGGATCAGACAACACGGGCCAGCCTTCGCTCCCCATGTGCATCAATGAGCCTCGGGTCTGACCCTGTCGCCGGTTCACCGGTTCTCCTTCCTTGGACCCCTTTTGGTAGGTCCTGACCACTGCAGACTGGGAACATCCCACAAGAGCTGCAGTTCTGGAGATGCTCTGACCCGGTCGTCTAGCCAGCACTATCTGGCCCTCGTCAAAGTCACTCACATCCTTACGCTGGCCCTCCTTACGCTGGCCCATTTCTTCTGCTTCCAACACAAAGTTCAAAGTTCTCATTGGTCTCCAATCACAGAACTTTATTGATGGATCCGTTGACATCCTTCAGACTATTTTAGTTCCTGAATCCAGATGTGTTCTGGTCAGACGAGGCAGTTCTCAGTATCTTCAGAACATAACTGTATGCATATCAAACCTCTTTTGACTGTTGTAGGTGTTATGAAATGAAATCTTATTACTTTATAAAATAAATGGAAGATCATTATAAAGTTTGCTCCCAGATGAAGATGTGAGATGAAGATGTGAGATGAAGTGAACAGCAGAACTCAGTGACCCTCCTTCATGTTCAGACTAGACTAGATGTTCTCAGCCCGTCCTGTAGAACGTCAGCCTCAGTGAAAGCCCGAGGCTCGGGTCCAATACACCAGACTGAAGATGCCTGTAGAGCCATCAGATCTGTTCCCATCAAACTGCCTAATTCCTTTCAGCACACACATCCAACTCTAAGCTGGCTTCATCGTTGAGGACTAGTAATTGATATCCAAACATCGGCTGCCATAAATCACACTCAGACGGCTTCTTGGAACAGAGTGTATAATGTGATTTCATGATATTCATTCTGAAACTGCAGCATGAAGAGACAGAACATCCCAACAAAATGAAACAGAATCAGTGTGGAGGAGCGGCGATCTCCCGCTGATTCAATAAATCCTCTTCATGTTATCGACGGAGGTGAGGAGAGACGGATCAGCAGCTTCCTGGAGGCAGCCGGTAGCACGGCGTAGCTTCAGGAGGCTCACTGAGCCCTCCACAACCGCATCTATATAGTGTTATAATAATGTAGAACTAATAATGTATTAATAATATCAACCTGAGAGAAACCAACAAGATAAGAAGATAGATTTGCTTTTTTTATTTACTTATAGCCTGATAACATCGGACGCTCTCCGTCCACACGCCGTTACATATGCACTTGTATAATATATACACAAACTACGTACCATCATCTGCGTGGTCGACGTCAGACTGGAGACGGAACCTCTTAAAAGATGGTGAGTAGTACTTGCTCTCTTCCCACCTTTTATGTTTTCTTTAACAGAAAGCAGGTTTTATACTGCGACACAATCCAGCCAACAGTAGCCTCAGTAAACTACCAGCTGATCTCCAGCTGATCTCCATCTGATCTCCAGCTGGTCTCCAGCTGATCTCCAGCCTGTTGCCTCCTTATTCAGGTGTTTGTAGTGAAATAAGGTGTCGTATCCATAACTCCTCATTCCAACTTCACCAATCAGCCATTCATCGTCCGTGCAGCGCTTTCAAAGTGAGCGACGGGAATGAATAGAAACAGCGTCTGCCTCATGTTGTCTGATCCAATAGAAGAGCTGCTGGAGCTCAAACTGCTGAAAGGGTTAATGCTGGTTCTGATAGAGAGGAGTCAGAACACACAGTGAGGAGCAGTTTGTTGCGTTTGGGGACCGGTCAGGGTGCCCCATGCTGACCCGTGTCCACCGCCATAAAGCGCCTACAATGGGCACGTGAGCATCAGAATTGGACCACGGAGCGATGGAAGAAGGTGGCCCGGTCTGATGCATCACGTTTTTCTTTTACATCATTTGAATGGAAACGAGTTGGAGGTGTTGACTCGACCTCCAGATTCTCCAGATCTCAATCCAATGGAGCATCTGTGGGATGTACTGGACAAACAAGTCTGATCCACGGAGACCCCACCTCACAACTTCCAGGACTTAAAGGATCTGCTGCTGACGGCTTGGTGCCAGATACCACAGCAGACCTTCAGAGGTCTAGTGGAGTCCACGCCTCCACAGCAGACCTTCAGAGGTCTAGAGGAGTCCACGCCTCCACGGGTCAGACCTTCAGAGGTCTAGATGAGTCCATGCCTCCACGGGTCAGACCTTCAGAGGTCTAGAGGAGTCCACGCCTCCACGGGTCAGACCTTCAGAGGTCTAGATGAGTCCATGCCTCCACGGGTCAGACCTTCAGAGGTCTAGAGGAGTCCATACCTCCACGGGTCAGACCTTCAGAGGTCTAGTGGAGTCCATACCTCCACGGGTCAGACCTTCAGAGGTCTAGTGGAGTCCATACCTCCACGGGTCAGACCTTCAGAGGTCTAGAGGAGTCCATACCTCCACGGGTCAGACCTTCAGAGGTCTAGAGGAGTCCGGGGAGTTTTTCCTGGCCACAGTGCGTTGCAGTGCTCTTGTTGGATCTCTTGGTGGATCTCTTGGTGGATCTCTTGGTGGATCTCTTGGTGGATCTTGTTGGGTCTCTAAACTACAGAGTACGGTCTTGACCTGCTCTGTATATAAAGCGTCTCCAGATAACTTCTGTTATGATTTGACGCTATATAAAAATAAATTGAATAGAATTGACCGGAGGAGCCGGGGATCGAACCGCCGACCTTCTGATTGGTGGGAGACCCGCTCTACCACAGCAGAGCTACTAAAACACCCAACGGCTAGAAGCAGTCGATACCGCATGGATACACAGTAAAGTACATTAAGAGCGTGGGTGTCTCTGAGCCGGGAGAGGTTGACCTGTGACTGCAGCACAAAGAGAGACGACCACTCTGTTAATCATTTATGAGGCTGACTGCCCTTCAACAGGCCTGGTAAACACACACACACACACACACACACACACACACACACACACACACACACACACTCCACAATTAGAGCCAATTATGTCCTAATCAATGAAGGAGATTCACATTCTCCAATGAAAATCTGATAAGAGTTTAACAGCCGGGGAGGTCAACCTGAACCCGCTCTATTCGTCTCCATTACCGGGCCGAGAGGGACAGCGTGAGGGCTTTAAAGACAACAAGACAATAATGTGTCTGCAGCGCTCACACACACTTTTTAAGAACTCAGTAATCTGCAGGGGAGAGTCGCTCGATGTCTAACCTGTGAAACTACAAATGAGGAACGGAGAACACCAGAGGGTACGTCTGAATATCCTCTAAAGCTCCGTTTGGACCGGATTAATCCAGTCTTATCCGTTGTTGTATTGCTTCCCTAATAGGCCTCTATGTTGGTGTTAACGGATCTTTTATCACATTAACAGAAACACTGTAGACTTCCTCCGTTTCAACACAAACGTCACATTTCACACTGAGCTGAAAGACAAGCAGCTCTCTCCTCGTCTTCTTATTCAGCTGCTTCTTAGCAACCGTCTTTTTTAAGACTTCAGAATTCACCAGTGGGATGTTTACTGACGGATTTTATATCGTAGATCAAAAGGTTTAAATCTCTTCAGCTTGTGTTGACCACAGACCTGATTACAGACATCTAACCCACTGACCTCCAGACAAGGGAACCGGCAACCTGCAGCTCTCTGAGATTAAAAACATGAATTCAATTCAAGACTTTTAACGTGAGGGATGTTCTCCTCTTCTCTTCTTCAGTGTGTCCTCTCGTCTGACTCTTGTTATTTCACCTGAGGACACGGAGTCGGTCCAGCTTCAGGAGACCCGCCAGGCATTTATCTGACACTAAGCAGGCCTGTATTTATCTGGCTGCTGATCTGAACCGTTGGACAGTCGACGGCTGTCTCAGGTCAAGGGATGGCAGCGATTAGAGGGACTTTGGGACGCATTATAAAAGTGTCATGACTGACAACTAGCTGCCTCGTCATCATCCATCACAGCTCCTGAGCCGGCCTCATCATCGGAGGAGGACGGGGGGAGGGTGTTATTTATGCGAGGCGTACCTGACGCGTGCCCTTCCTGTCGTTGCCTCAGGTGTGACGAATGCCGGCTCTGCTATCACTTTGGGTGTCTGGACCCCCCGCTGAAGAAATCCCCCAAGCAGACGGGATACGGCTGGATCTGCCAGGAGTGTGACACGTCTTCCTCCAAGGTGAGTGGGGAGATGCCTGGATGAGTGCATGGATGGATGGATGGATGGATGGGGGGGGATATAGTGCTGAGATATGAACTGCTGCTTGTTTTTACCTGTGGATTTATTTGGTCTAAAGTGTAATGACCAAACAGAGGAATGTTATCTCTATCTGTAGGTGTAGCAGTGTGTGTTCAGTTTATCTGTCTGTGAATAAATGCTATGAAACTACAACTCCTCCGCTCCGCTCAAGAGAGCCAAAGAGACCGGAGCCGACTTCCTGTATCCTGCAACTCCGGCTCTGCCTCTTAAGGTGGACTGTTAAGGTGGACCAGCTTTTCTCCTTAAAGAGACGAGCCGCTCCTCTGAGCCGCTCAGCTTTAGAGTTCATTATTAACATTTCTTTTAACCGTTTTAACCGATAGTGTTAATCGGTTAAAATGCTTAATGTGGGTTAACGGTTAAACGGTTAATTATGGACATCCATAGTGTGGATCTGGCGTTGGTTGCTTCGTAACGTTAGCTGATAAAGTAATTTGCAAAGCTAGTTAGTATCATGGAGCCAATGGTTCAAATCAAATACAGGAATATTACAGATAGTAACATTATTCTGGATATGATAAAGGATTGTAGTGTCATGTGACTGACCGATGCCCACGATGCTTGCTCACGCCCATAGCTCACCTGTAGTTCACTTAACGGCCACCGGGGTCATTAATAAGACGGGACCTTTAAAGGCACCCTGTGGAGCACTGAAGCGATTTGATGCTGTTACTGTTAACTAACACAGTTACACACAGGGATGTGATCCGTGTTCCTACAGATGGGTTCATCCTCTCCACTCGCTGACAGTTGGTGGCAGTGAAAAGAAAACCAATGTGACAGAAAAGGGCAGAGAAAGAAGTCAAGATATTCCACTAAATCACTTAGTAAATGTTTTATGAGAAGTGAAATCAATGGAAGACATTTGTTGAACCTCGAGGAACGATATCTGTTCACCTTTAAGTTGTGATAATGACAGCTGGTCGTTGTAAGAATACACAGACGCTGAGTTTGATCACTACAGTTCAATCCTGTCTGACTTCTTGTTGAGCATTTGAACCCTGAAGGCTTCATCTACCTGGTAACTACAGGATAGATAGATAATCAAGAAGTAAAACAGCGTTCAGTAGCTCTCCATCTCAAAGATAGATCCCTAAAGGATTTCATCTTCATGAAAACGCAGCACAACTATTTTATTTCTTTTTTTCATTTAGTTGTTTGCTTGTTTTTATGATGTGATGCTGAATTATAAAAGCTGTATTACAGGAAGGTTAAAGCTCTCTTCAGATGTTAACCCGTCCCCATGGAAATGCACTATTAGGATGCTTTTACATCAATATACAATGTAGTGCCTCAAACAGCAGTGTTTTTATTTGGCATTCAGTATTATATAAATATATATATATATATATATATCTATATAGCTATAGATATATAGCTATATAGATATATATACACACACGTGATGGTCTGATCTGATCTGTGATAACTGAGTCGTAGTTTTCATACAAATGAAGAAGACGTGAATCAAAGCTGAATCTGAGCATCAGTCCAGGCAGCATGTTCCAGTATCAGATGTGAACATCTGGATTTGGGGTTGGTTCTGGTCCGCTGGGAGTCCACTCCAACCTCTAATGAAGCTCAGCACGGTTCTGTTGAGAAGAAACCAGCCCATCTGGATCAACTTCTGTCCTCAGTCTTAGTTTCTGACTGCTGTTGACTGGAGTTCAGTAGATAACACAGAATCCTCTTCATTCAGCTGGTAAACCATATTTACTTCTATTTACTTTCTATTCTATCATCTGATTCTGGTTCCAGTTGAGAGGGTTCCTTACCAACAGATCAAGTTATTCTGTCCTCCAGACAAACACAACCAGAGGTGAATATTGCTGCTATGATAAGACATTATCCATGAGATGGGACGAGTGACCTCCTGCATCACAGTGTTCACGGAGGCGTCCCTGACGGGGGGGAGGACTTGCCTCGGAGGAGCTGTTGGTGGAGCATGGCCTCAGGTGGAGGACCGACACATCAACCTCCTGGAACTGCATGCAGTGTACCTGTCCCGGTCCTCCAACACCTCAGACCCCAGTGCTGTAGGGATGACTCACTGACTGAGTGGCTTTAGTGCCACAGCGATCTCTACTGTAGCTCCATGTCACATCATAATGATCCTTCTGAGTTCCATACACAGATGATGCCTCCCTAAACTAAAGACTAACGGGACTGTATCTGAAGGCCTAGATCTAAACTAGATCTAGTTCCAACAAGACCTCAAACCAACAGAAAGCCTTCGTCGTTGTCTTCCAAGACAATGTGAGAGCTTCGTGATGTGAACCAGACAACATGGTTCATCAGCTGCCTTCCAGGACCATCTCTGTTACAGACTGAGAGTCTTCTGATGTGACACCTTTATGGTTCAGGTTCTGTTCAGTTGAGACAACTGAAACTACTTGATTAAGTGTATTGAGATATCGTGGTCATGGTTCGTGTGTGTGTGTGTGTATATGTTCCTGCTGTAGACCTTTAGCAGTAAAGACAAACAGTGAGTATGAAGCCAGTCCTCTGAGGCAGCTCTCATCATCTCCCTCGTTCTGCCACCTCTCAGACTTTGGTTCCTCGTCCCCTCGGGACTCTCTCGTTCCCTCTGGACTATCTCGTCCCTATGAAGTTGCTCCCGTCCTCCCCCTCCTCCTTCCTCCTACTTGTTAACATCAAATGGGAGACCCTCCCGCCGTCGGCGCTCTGTGCCCCGGAGCAGCTCGACATTTGGCTGGTGACGGGAGAACAGCGGTTCGCTGTGTTGACATGACAAATTAGTGTGAAGGTTTCTCTCTCCGTTCCTTCAGCCAGCGGAGATCACTCCTACTGCTACTTCAGAAAGTAGCTCATAAAGATATCTGTGAGTTTACAGTAGTGAAGTGTTGGATGTGAGTTTGTCCGGGTGACAGAAGCCAACACGTGTTCTCCGTGTCGGGTGTTGCAGGGCCACATTTTGAGAGGCAGTTAAGAATGTGACATTTTTGAGAAAGCTGGTGTAAAGACCTTTTAAGGCACGCGGTGCTCAGAGTGGCTCAGTAATAGCAAGTGTGGGGAGATAATTGACTCCACTAAGGGCATCTAAAATGCACTTTGAGATGAGAGCTGTATTTAAGGAAAGTTTTATTATCTGCTTTTAAATGCCAAGTCATGCACCGTTTTTGCCTGTGGGGGGAGAATGTTTTTTTTTAAATGCCAGCATTAAGTGCACAGTATTACCTGATCATTCAGCTGCTGGCGGAGATAGCAGACGGTCAACCCCTCCGCCTGACAGCCCACTGCAGAGAGCGCTGGAACGGTGCAGGGAGTGATTTGTCAGAGCTCCCCGCAGCCACCGCTCTTATCTGAGAGGAAGATATACGACATCTGAAGGGAAGAGGTAGGAAGCAGGAAGAGGCACAAAGTCTCCTACAGGAAGGGATGCTGACCGCAGTTCAGATTCAATGTCTGGTTTGAAGGCCGGCCGGTTTGTGTGTGTTGCACTAAAGATCCTAGGAGAGGTTTGTTAGTATAGAAGTAGAACATGAACATCAAACGTTAAGTTCTCAGTCATACCGAGTGGTGTCCGTCCACATCTCAACGCAACATGATTAAGACCTGTTAGCAGTCAGACTGCAGTCATGAAGAGACGCAATGACTCATACAGACGGAGATCACTGCTCCCTGGTTGTAGTTCAGTCATGGTCGCTCATTTTAGATCAATTTACTGCTTGTTTTGGTTAATCCAGACAAATCAAAGTACTTCATCACATTGTTACGAAAAGTAAATTCAAGATTAAGTTAACGCTCCCGGACGGTGAACTGAAGACAGTGAACGCAGCATCACAGCTGCTAAGTTAACGCTCCCGGACGGTGAACTGGAGACAGTGAACGCAGCATCGTAGCTGCTAAGTTAACGCTCCCGGACGGTGAACTGGAGACAGTGAACGCAGCATCGTAGCTGCTAAGTTAACGCTCCAGGACGGTGAACTGGAGACAGTGAACGCAGCATCGTAGCTGCTAAGTTAACGCTCCCGGACTGTGAACTGAAGACAGTGAACGCAGCATCGTAGCTGCTAAGTTAACGCTCCGGGACTGTGAACTGAAGACAGTGAACGCAGCATCGTAGCTGCTAAGTTAACGCTCCCGGACGGTGAACTGGAGACAGTGAACGCAGCATCGTAGCTGCTAAGTTAACGCTCCAGGACGGTGAACTGGAGACAGTGAACGCAGCATCGTAGCTGCTAAGTTAACGCTCCCGGACTGTGAACTGAAGACAGTGAACGCAGCATCGTAGCTGCTAAGTTAACGCTCCGGGACTGTGAACTGAAGACAGTGAACGCAGCATCGTAGCTGCTAAGTTAACGCTCCCGGACGGTGAACTGAAACACTGCAGCTGGCGCGAGGCACAACACAAATCTTGTGTGTTAACGGTTAATAATCGGTTAACGAGGGTCGGTTATCGGTTAAGAAAATGTTTCAAAATGAGCATCCCTAGTTCAAGTCATTTGTAGTTTTGGCTGTGACCAAACCAAATACAAATAAAGACGACACTAATGTTCCTCCTATATTTCCAAAGTGTTTGTCTCTTGTTGTCTCTTGTTGTCTGTGGTTGTGTCTGTGAGGTCCTGATTAATAACAGGATGTCTTTTTGATGATGGTGATGATGGTTTGTCTCTTGTTGTCTCTTGTTGTCTGTGGTTGTGTCTGTGAGGTCCTGATTAATAACAGGATGTCTTGTTGATGATGGTGATGATGGTTTGTCTCTTGTTGTCTGTTGATGATGATGATTTGTCTCGGGTTGTCTGTTGGTGATGATGGTTTGTCTCTTGTTGTCTGTTGATGATGATGATTTGTCTCTGGTTGTCTGTGGTTGTTGTCTGTGAGCTCCTGATTAATACCAGGATGTCCTGTTGATGGTGATATCTGCTGGTATTGTTGAGATGTTCTCAGAGCGGTAGTAATCCCAGCGGAGCTGGCGGTTCGGTGTTGCAGGAGTTGAGCGTCGGTGGCGTTGCTAACATGTTTCCGTTGTGCAGCCGGGGCAGTAAAGAGCTTTATTAGACAGGCTTGACTTCATTATAGAAGCTGTGTTTCTCTCGGCCTGCTCGGCTCAGATAAACCTCGCTCTGACCGAGGCCACGTCCCCCCCGCTGTCGCCCCGGGCCCCTCGCCCAATTGATTCCAGTAGTAAATTGACAGTGTTTCCGTAATATACAGATGGCTTTTAATTCGAGCCCGTTACCGCGCCGAAGGGGGGGTGCTTGTTTAAGGCTTTATTTACACCCTCGTAGCGCCGCCTGGCATGCTGGGCTCCTCCGCGGTGAATCAGACCAGAAGATTTGGATAAAAGGTTTGAAATGCCAAAAGCTCTTAAAGTTGCCCAGGCAGTGTTTAAAGTAGTGAGCTGTGAACTCGTGTGGGTTGCTCTACTTTAGCTGCACTCAGACTCGTTGTCATCAAAAGGATTGCAAACTGTTGAAATTACCGTCCGTAAAAGTTTCATTTGCTCTCCTTCCTCCGCAGCCACGGCTCCACGGCTCCACTCCCACTCAGGAAACAGTCTGTATTTGAAGTTCTGTTAAGACCTCGCCGTATATTCAGCTCTGTTTATGTATACATGACAGTTCTGCGTTCACTATGTTCACTTCTCTGTGTTTACGAGTTAAATGGAAGTGTTTGTTCGTAGCAGCTAATGTTCATTTGGATGTCATTCCCAATTCAGAGGAAGATTACCTTTCCTCGCTGCGCCATCAATCAGAAGCTCCGTCGCTTGACCTGTGAAAGACTGTAATTAAGTTAGCCTAATTAACTTAATGAAGCGTCACGCTCGGCTGCTTTACGTTATCCAGTAAATTGAAAGAAAACTCGGCATCATTACTCATCAGATGTTTTGGTATTTAGAGTGGGGGGGTCTATCTGAGTGGAAGAATCTCACCTTTAGCCTGTTTCCATTCTCTCAACGAGGCCGTCTGATTGGTTTAATCCGTATCCTCGCTGTATTTATGGAATGAAGATGAAGTGTGAATGTTTTGCAGTCTCTGATCTGAGCTGAATGTTAATGACGTTAAGGAGCGCGTGATCAATAAGTCCGGTGGAGGCTTTTACTGAAGCGTATGAAGTGCTTAAAGCACGAGAAGCTCATCAACGACGGCTGTCTCCTCGACGCGGCCCGAGTTTAACCACAGTTTAATGTGATTTAAAGGCGAGCGGGGGCCGGCTAAACTAGCCTGCGGGGAGCACGGGACACGGTCAAGGGTGGCCAGGCGGGCGCCGAAGACGAAGAGAAAATCAATGGCGAGGAGTCACCTCAATCACTTTAACTAGGCGCTGCAGACGCCCGCGTCCCTCTCAGGGGCCAATTTGTGGAGTAAACAGGAGTGTGTGATTGCAGCCCGGGTCCCCGGTGGCCCCCCCAGCAGTCATTTCTCTGGACCGGGCTCATTCTAATAACCCTCTTAGCGGAGAGCGGACATGAGGCCGTCGTCGGACCCCCCCTCAGTAGTTTATGGTCATAAACAGTGAAGCAGTCACTTTCTCTTTTTATGGCCCTTTGTTAAGATAACATCCCCACCAGTCCCCGGCTCCTGCTGCGAGGCACAAAGCACCACACATCCTCACCTATATTCACTATAAACTTTACTTTCACTTCTCTTTGTGTGATCCACAGCTGAACATCAGGATCACTTCTGGCCTTAAGGTGTGTTGAGGGCTGACAGGAAATGTCCAGTGAGACTAGAAAGATCCGGTTATATGTTGATGCTTTCTCTGTTACCGAGGCCAAGGAAGGAGGTCATGTTTTCACCGCCGTTGGTTTGTCCGTTAGCAGGATTACTCCAAAAGTCCGCGATGGATTTGAATGAAATGTTTTGGAGGTGGGCTGGGGGGGGGCTATGGCACAATGAACAATCCATTAGATTTTGGTGACAGTCCGGCTCATGATCCGCCTCCTTCCTCCTTCTGAGAGCAGAGATACGTGTGTGGATGTGTGTGGAGCTGCTGTCCGTCCGCGGTGAGAAGGAACAAAGCGGTAGCTGACGGAGAGCTAGCTGGCGGTAGAAACACACCGTGTTGATAACAAGCCGACCACCTCACGGTACCGCCAGCTGGGAGCTGGGATCTGGTTTTAAAGTCACGCACCTCGGCGGAGATCTGCGCTCTCTGAGTGACATTCTAGTTTAAAGTGTATTAATTCCAGAAGAGATCAATGAAGAAATGAAACACTGTTGAGTGTTCTGTAAGTTGTATATTGCTCTCTGCTATCTATAAAGACAGAAGAGAGACTGTTGGAGAAAAGTGTATCTGTGTATTTTACCAAAAGAGAGAACGGCAGGTTGATGCTGCAGAGAGCTCCGGAAAACACCTCATCATCAGCGTAGCATCAACACGTGCACATTAAGAATTAAGAATAACGTCACATTTAGCATTGTGCTACAAGGTAGAGTACATGATACAAAGCACATTCATTCACAACTGCTCCAGATGTTTAATGAGATAAAGCCTATAGTTGTATTGATTATGAGCATATTTCATAACGATGTATCCAGAATATGAGCTGTTTGGTGTTGAGCTCCTCTCGTACTGTACAGACACATTTAACAGGAAGCTGGTGAGCAGAGCGCCGTCTCATCGCTGCGTCTCATCGCTGCGTCTCATCGCTGCGTCTCATCACACCGCCGTTCTGTAGACTGCAGCCTTCTTCTGCTACCAGCGTCCAGCGTTCCTCCTCTCACTGCTACTGATCCACGTCTTCTGTCTCTGTTCTGGACCCACCGGGATCATTCACCATCACTAAGCCCCATAACTCACTTTACATTGGCTACGGATGTGGATGCAGATTGTTTACATAATTATAACATTAATAATATTAAAAATACAATAAAAAAAATCACAAATGAATCTAAAACATGTAACATTGTTTATGGTTAAAGAAACGTTTTGGAACATAAGTTCATTTGCTTATTAGTGAGTATAAGAAGAGGTCATCAGTTAGCCTAGCTTAGCATAAAGACTGGAAACGGGGGGAAGCAGCTAGCCTGGCTCTAAAGAGCAAGAACTCCAACGTTAATATCTCATTTGATTAATCTGTACCAGGGCTGTTGGTTAAAATGCTTAACGTGGGTTAACGGTTAAACGGTTAATTATGGACATCACTAGTATAAACCTTGTCATTTCCATGTGTGTACTTGTCCAGTAGAGGTTTTAGGGGAACCTGCATCCTCCTGTATATTCAGGTTAGGTTTCATTATGCCGTGTTGTAACATGCGTTCATCTCTTAGTCAGAAGTCTCTGACATGTTGTGTAATGTCGTGTGGTCGCGGCCTCGTTCAGAAATAAACAACCACTTGTCCCTCCGTGTCCGAGCACTCACACCTTTATGATGCTCTGCTTTATTGTAAAAGCTCTCCTCTCTCCGACTGTAGATCCTCCTCCAGGAGGCGTCTGTAGTTCTTTGACGAGGCGATAAAAAGAAAAACCTGCTTGTGAATTTTGCCTGTGATTAAATTAGGCGTCGCCTGGTAACTCTACACTCGGTATCAGTCACGCCTCACTAAAACCAAAATACGTTTCTTGGAGAGAGAGAGAGAGAGAGAGAAATGGGACATTAAAGAATGCCCTTTGTAATAAATGAAATGGGAATTACAAATATGCGCAGTCATGAAATTTAATTGTGCTCTGTGGCGGCTGGTCGGTGGGGGGGGGGGGCTGAGGAGCAGAAGTGCTGAGGGCAGAGGTGGTTAAATGTAGCGCGTAACGCAGCGCCTGAACGGGCTAATGAAGCCGCTGTTTATGACCCGCTGGTACTGTGTCATCTCCTGAATGGCAACAAGATGCCAGAGCACACACACACACACACACACACACACACACACACACACACACACACACACACACACACACAGAGGCGCACACACACACACACACACACACACACACACACACACACACACACACAGAGGCGCGCACACACACACACCCCCCCACACACACACACCCACACACAAACACACACACAGAGGCGCACACACACACACACACACACACACACACACACACCCCACACACACACACACTTCTATCTGGTCTCGTCTGTAGTTAAAGGGACTGTTTGTTAGAATCAGAAATGTCTTGTTAACAGCTTCACCTGTGGCCGTTAAGTCAACTAAAGTCAGCGTCCTGTTGCTGGAGCGCGCATGTGACACCGACCCGGGTGATTTATAGTGTAAGTTACAAACAGTACCTTAAATGTGTTAATATGTTGATGGTGTTTTAGAGGAGAAGAGGCCAAATATCTACAGAACTTCAATCTACATCAGTACAGACGGTTACGCCCGGAACACAGCGGGAACGTCAGCAGCGCGTGGCGGCTGCGTTACCTGTTGTTTTTCAGGTTAGAGCAACCACACTGCTCGCTGCATCTCTGCTGCGTCTCTTCTAGAGATTTGAGGTCTCGCCTATTTTTGATGCGTGCCGTGCGGTTCACAGAAACAACAGACAGTGAAGGTGATCTATTGATTACAGTTTTGATGTCTCTATCTGTAGAATATGTTACGGAGATAAAAAAAAAAGACTTGTTTTTAAATCAACACTTCCTACTTTCATTTCAAAATAAAAGCCCTCAAGTGTTTTTTTTTCTGTGGACAGAATTTCTTCATTTGTTAACACGAGGCTTTTATTCTGAAATATGTGCCGGACAGTGTTGTAGAACATGCAGTGACTTGCAGAGCTCCATGAAGGAATATAGTACGAGGTTTTAATGGTGGATTATTACTATTATTTATTAATTACCTCACGTTTCTTAACCTTTCTCTGTCTACAATAATTATAAATGATATTTATAATGAAATGAAACGGACATTATGAAAGGAGAACTCTGTGTAGAAAGAAAGAGCTGACAGCAGCAGAAACGCAGGTGGTGTGAACACCCGACGCGTGAATCACACAGCCGCCACGCCACGCAGCCGCCACGCCCTGCTGACGTTCCCAGTGTGGACGAAGCGTAACTGTGAGGGTAGCTGAGAGGACACTATGAAGCAGAGTCTCGTCTGCATACATACACACATCGTGCAGTGTAACACACACATCGTGCAGTGTAACACACTCATCGTGCAGTGTAACACACACATCGTGCAGTGTAACACACATCGTGCAGTGTAACACACACATCGTGCAGTGTAACACACATCGTGCAGTGTAACACACATCGTGCAGTGTAACACACACATCGTGCAGTGTAACACACATCGTGCAGTGTAACACACACATCGTGCAGTGTAACACACACATCGTGCAGTGTAACACACATCGTGCAGTGTAACACACACATCGTGCAGTGTAACACACATCGTGCAGTGTAACACACATCGTGCAGTGTAACACACACATCGTGCAGTGTAACACACACATCGTGCAGTGTAACACACATCGTGCAGTGTAACACACATCGTGCAGTGTAACACACATCGTGCAGTGTAACACACACATCGTGCAGTGTAACACACATCGTGCAGTGTAACACACACATCGTGCAGTGTAACACACATCGTGCAGTGTAACACACATCGTGCAGTGTAACACACATCGTGCAGTGTAACACACACATCGTGCAGTGTAACACACATCGTGCAGTGTAACACACATCGTGCAGTGTAACACACACATCGTGCAGTTTATAAATAAATAAATAAAAACAGTGAAAGCAGAAAACCTGATCAGAGAATCCGTCTCACTAATGAACCTCTGATTCTTCGTGCGTGCGTGCGTGCGTGCGTGCGTGCGTGCGTGCGTGCGTGCGTGCGTGCGTGCGTGCAGTTAATGGTACGAGCAGCAGGGCTGTGAGGCTGAGCAGTGTTACAGCTGGACTGTTCTCTGTCCCCCCCCACGGTTACGTCTGAGCTGTCCTCGTCTCTCTACATCACATGACGGCGTTCTGCTGCTGCCCTTTAAAAGCAGACCTCAACTCACATGAAGAATCTGGCATTTCATTATCATATATGTATGTTAGAGCCAGAGGGCTGCCAACCAACTCTCCTCTCCTCTCCTCTCCTCTCCTCTCCTCTTCTCTCCTCTCTCCTCCTCTCCTCTCCTCTCCTCTCCTGTCCTCTCTTCTCCTCTCCTCTCCTCTCTCCTCTCCTCGCCCCTCTCCTCGCCTCTCTTCTCGGCTCGGCTCCGCTCCCCTCCTCTCCTCCTCTCCACTCCTCTCCTCTCTCCTCCTCTCCTCTCCTGTCCTCTCCTCCCCTCCCCTCCCCTCCCCTCCTCTCCTCTCCTCTCTCCTCCTCTCCTCTCCTGTCCTCCTCTCCTCTCCTCTCCTCTCCTCTCCTCTCCTCTCCTCTCCTCCTCTCCTCTCCTGTCCTCTCCTCCTCTCCTCTCGTCTCCTCCCCTCCCCTCCTCTCCTCTCCTCTCCTCTCTCCTCCTCTCCTGTCCTCTCCTCTGGAGACAGGAGGACAGTCCCCTCTGTCCTCTGTCCTCTGTCTCTGGATCAGTGGCTGCACATTTAAATACACCAACATGTTCTGAACTCAGATGATATTCCGTTTAGAGTAATAGTTATGACTCATTGTTGTCGTCTAAAAACAGGATCTAAGATCTGTCCTCCTCCTTTGATTACATATTCATCACATATTCACAGTTTGTTTCAAAGACGCCTACAAATCACAAGGAAGGAGACCGTCCGTCTTCTTCCACACTCGTTATTGACATGATCTTATATATAATAATTAACGTTATCAGTCCAACAGCATCTGAATCAGTAGTGGAGCTTCCAGCTGTCTCAGTCCTCCATACATCTGGCTAGCTCGCCAGCACTGTCCAGCATCTGTCCTCAGTACGTCCATGTGTGTTGATGTGGGACGTCCCTGTGATCGATGCCCGTGCGTTGGATCCCGCAGCATCAGCATGCTGGCTGGGAGTTCTTGATGTCTTTGGCAGTGACCGAGAAGTCTCATTCTCCAGGCTGCCACTTTGTCCCTTTAGCCTTGGTAGTCCCTCGTATAGACGCTTGCTGGTAGCGTGCTCCTTCTGGTTGATGTTTAGTACCACACGCAGCATTCTGGTGTAGCATCCATCCAGAGACTTCTGTAGGGCTTCAGGGTCCACAGACTCCACAGTCAGTAGAAGGACTTGATGTGTCGGAGGAGGTTGGAGTTCCATACGGCCATATGGCCATGCCATTCAGGGCCCGTTCCTCACCTTCAGATCCTGCTCTGATGAGTTCACCCATGAGCCTGAGGAGTTTAAGTCATTGTCTTCCTTCCATCAGGTGAAAATAAATTGAAAAAAAACAATGTATTATCATCACCATGAACCCAGCACTGACCCTTTCAGAATAAAAGCCCAATAACAGTTTAACGGTACGCAGAAATGATATTGACTATTGTTGTTAGATTTTAATCTCAATATTTCTGCGTGCTGAGTGGACACCAGCACAACTCCACATTAATTCCCTATTTACACGTCCAGATGTGTCACTGTGTCATCTGGATGTTGTAAATAGGGAATTATTTGCCGACACGTTTCCCACATTAAGAGGCAATATGTCGCAATCTATTGGTCTTCCAGGGAACGCAGCTCAACCAGGTCCAGATCAGAGTTATTTCAGTCCACATTAATAATACTATGACACATGTAATGACACGGTGTGTGCTCTCCAACAGGAGTTACACCCCCCCAACAGCTCTGGAGATGCTCCCCAGGTGACGAGCGTTTCATGATATGACTAACAGCTCGTCTTCTCCGTCTCTCCGACACTTTAAAGTGCACCTTGCTCCGGCAATTTGTGTGTAGACTCACTCCATGAGCCGACTACGAGGGCAGATAAATGATGGGGGGGGCCTGACGGAGGCAATCTGAAGCTGTAGCACCACTCGCAGCACGGAGAGGCGAAGGAACATGAAAACAGATGAAGATAGGGCCGGGGGGGGGGGGGGGGGGGGGGGGGGGGGGCTCTGCAGGATAATACCAGCCAGCCACGGTGAAGCTCGGTGAAGCTCTGTGAGTGCCGACACCTGTCTGTGATGGGTGTCTGAGGGGCTGCAGGATAAAGAGCACAGACATCCTGTGAAGGCCTTGAGAGGCCAGGAGGGACCGCCGGTGTCACCCGGCTCCCCAGGGACACACACTAAATCAGAGGACGGGGTGGGGGGGGGAACATCGCTGGCTTTATGAGATAGTTAGCATGCCGTGGCCCCTCCTCTGCTCTTGTTTCCCATTTAAGAGCTGACTGGCCCTCCGATAACGGATGGCGCCACAGGTAATTGGAAAATTGGCAGGCTTGTCAGGGAGATTTGGTGGATGGGACGAGTGTATACGATGGCGGAGTTCATGAGGTGTCACCCCACAGCCAGATTTATATCAGCCCTCTGGACCGGCGCCGCAACGTATCAGGAAAGACTTAAGCAAAAAGTAGCACATTCTTCTCTCCAGGAGGGAAAGAGACCGCATATCAGGACGGCTCGGAGGCAGCGACAAGGGTCCTGTTAGTAAAGAGATGATATACGGGGTCTTAGCATTAACCCTTCACCTTCATCTACTGGTTCTACACGGATAGTTTCCTACACTCTGATTACTTTACACAGTAAGATCCAGCAGATACACCAGTTCAGCTCATCTTCATCTTCATCTTCATGTGACACTTTACATTTCAATCTGAATTATCAGACGCTGCTTCACATGATGTCTGTTTTACTACTAAAGGCTTGCTGAGAATCTTCCCTTAAAGAGCCTGTTAGTAAGAATCCTAAATGTCTTGTTAACAGCTTCACCTGTGTCCGTTAAGTCAACTAAAGTCAGCGTCCTGTTGCTGGCGCTTGTGCTCGCTCTACATAGACATGAAGGAGCATCGCTCAACACAGTGAGGAGACACACGTCAGCTAAAAGCACCATATCACTCTATATTTCAGCTGCTTGGCAGTAATGTTAGCTGACCAGACCAAGGTCTCTCCATGAATCAATGCTGATCCTAGTGTTGGCTTTTCCCGCCTCAGCCTCCCGACCGCGGCCGGAGGGAACGGGGGAGACGCCGGAGTTTTGGTGGGAGACGATAACGTTTCTCTCTGCGGAGCCCCGTCACTTCACAAGACACGGAAACCTCTGTTGGTCTGGAGGAGCTGCAGCAGTTATTTCTGCACAAACGTCCACTGAACATTCACTAGATATTCTCAGAGCTAAACTAACTCTTCTGCAGTGTGGAGTGAGCAGCATGCACGTGAGAGGTGGAGAGAGAGAGAGAGAGAGAGAGAAGGAGCGTGGTGTGTGAGTGAAGGCAGGCAGAGGAGTAGAGGAGCAGAGGAGCAGAGACTCCGGTCCTGGAGACCAAAGCTACGGTCTCCCCCGCGTCCTCCGACCGCGGCCAACACTGTTTAACAGCTTCACTAGATACAACCAAGAGGTTTTGGTGCTTCACTGGAGTTTGTGTTGGAGTCTGAGTCTGAACAGCGGAGACACACGAGAGACCAGCAAGGATCTATACCTGAACAAGTTACTAACAGGAACTTTAAGACTTTATAAAACATATCTTATACTGAAGGTTAGTGATTGTTAACTATTGGAGCTATTGTTGTTATAAAGCTACAAAGATAATTTAATAAAAACCTAAAGAATCTTTAGACCAAATGATTTGTAAAGTCTAACGAGTAAATGAGTCAGTTTACAATCTAATGTTAAAGATGTGTTCTGTAGTTTAATCAGCGAGCACACGGTTGGGGTGGTTTGGTTTGTTTTAAAGTACTTTTGAATTACCAACATGTTCTGGACCAGATTGTGTCAGGGTGAGTCTATAAAGGAAACGTTGACAGTATTATAATCTGTATTAATAATGAACATGTATGTGAGGACACAAAGCCTCCGTATGGGGGTGAAAGCGTCTGTGATTGACGGAGCATTATCAGCTAGCAGCTAGCCGGAGGAATGTGGATTCGTGAGGCGTCGTGGGTCTGCAGGTCCTCACCTGGTGATCACACATTCTGCTGTGTAGATGTGTTTATTAACCTCTGGAGGGGGGGGGATAATTGTATCTGTCAGAGTCGTTTAATCACCGCTGCAGCTCTCACCGCCGTCACTTTCACTTTGTCTGTTTTACTAAATCAGCCGGCTGAACGCTCGCCCCCCCGACTCTCTGCTCTCTGGGTGTCACCTTCTCTCTGCTGCCTGTGAGACTCACGTACCGGACGTCTGGGAACCGGTCCATCATTTCATAAAACAGTCCATGTTAATGTGTTGGAATAATGTTATTACTGTTTGTGGCATCATCTATATCAGCAGGTCGGCTGTGTGTCTGCAGAGGGTCGACACCTTCAGTCGTCTCTCTGGGTTTCTGTTGGCTTCAGTGGTTCTGTGTGTGCTCATCTTTATCCAGCCTCTACTTCTCTTCTGTGTCCTCTCAGTGACTCACAACTTACATCTCATTTGGGTCCGGTACCTTCTCTGTTGGTCCATCACAGGCGTCTCCAACCTTTTCTCCTCTGAGAGCTAATTTGATAAAATGAAAGTGTCCGAGCGCTCCTCACAGCGCCACCAAGTGGTCCGTCACCAACAGCAGACATCATTTCTGTCTTACTTTCATGGTCCTTTAATAAAGTTTCAGCCACCAGCTGTCATCGCTTCTATTACAATCCCTCCATAGAAGTGAAGGGCTTTGTGCTTCGTTAGGATGTGTCCACTACACGAAGCCTCTGCTGCAGCGTTGGCCTTCTTCTGTCGTCTTTTAAGCGTTGCTTTCAGCTCCTTTACCTTCTCCGTTGGTAGACCGCTACCAGACGGAAAGTCCCGTGGAAAGTTGCCGTGGACTTTGGTGAAGCGGCGCTCGACGTTTCGTTTTCTACCGACTGACACGCTCACACCGCATGTGAGACACACACATCTGTCATCACACACATCTGTCATCACACACATCTGTCCTCACCCATTCCTCATTACAATAGTATATTTCTTGCTTTTTATTGGCCTGGCTATTTCCTGCGGTCGTTGTCAGATCTGGTGTTCGCTCGCTGGTCTGCTGACGTCTCCTGATGTTACTGCGTCGCTGATGTCACGAAATCTGAAAGCAGCTCAACTTGTTTAATTGTCGGCTGATCGGAAAATAATCATTTATTGTCAGAAGGGGGGGGGATGTCTGTGAATTTGCCTCACGGCTGCAGCTAGCACTGTGAGCTAGTCTCACTACGAGGCAGCACTAATCTCACTAATGGTTTAAACTTGTGCGTGAGCTCAGTTCCACGGCTGCAGCAGCTTTAATGAAAAGACGACCATTGATTGCAGGTTTGTGACCTCTGACCTCTGACCTGTGTGATGTGTCCTGTGTTTCCAGGAGGAAGAGGAGGAGCAGCTGGAGGAAGAGGACTCCGTTAAAGAGGAAACGGCAGAGCAGGAGATCCCAAACTGAACCTGAGCGAGAGGACACAAAGACACGTCCTCCAGTCTCAGTCGTCTCTGTTGTGACTACAGCACACGTAACTTTCTATACTAGCCTCCCAAAGTCTCCAGACAGCCAGCAGCCGGTCAGACAGTGACTCCACATAGAGCAGCAGCCGGTCAGACAGTGACTCCACATAGAGCAGCAGCCGGTCAGACAGTGACTCCACATAGAGCAGCGGCCGGTCAGACAGTGACTCCACATAGAGCAGCAGCCGGTCAGACAGTGACTCCACACAGAGCAGCAAGCAGAGAACACTATTTAAATGTTCATATCTCTAGATTCAAGGGTAGAGTTTGTACTTTTTATGAACGAGGCTGGACGGACGGACGGACGGACATCTCTCAGATCTCAGACATCTTCATGAAGCCACACGCACACACACACGCACACACACACACACCACTACGCTGCTTCTGTCTGCTGTTAACGCCCAGCCACCAGCCACCTGATGTATTTATGATACTTTACATTCAATCTATTTTCATACACTAATGATCACCAGACAGACAGAGAGTCCTGTTTACAAGACGACCCCAGCAGAGTCCACAGAACACTTCCTCTTCCTCCCGCCGGTGTGACGTCAGCAGCTTCCCACCGTCTCCGAAACACATTTCACTCGTTTGACTGGAGGATTTTATTTTTATATGTCATGCATATCTTCTTCTTCCTTCCCCTCATTTTAAATCTCTACTTCTGTTCTCTCTGGTTTACACTATCAGTATGTGAAGTATTGATTCTTTGTGTTTGAAAAGAAACCTTTTTTAAATCTTTGATTTACCGTTTCTTTAAGTGCAACACACAGTACCGATCTATTTTGTCATTGGATTTGTAATAAAATCTTCCATATTTAGGAACCGTGTCTACTCAGAGATTGTATTTACATCCTTCTTCTTTTCCTCTCTGACCTGCTGGTAGTCTGAGGTCCAGACCGGCTCTCTGAGCTCCCTGAATCACCTCTCACTGCTCAGCAAACGGAAAATCAATGTGCTCATAGCCGAACGCTTCGTCCACACTGGGAACGTCAGCTGCGCCTGGCGGCTGCGTCGCCAGCGCGGCGGCTGCGTGATTCACGCGTCGGGTGTTCACACCAGCTGCGTTTCTGCTGCAGCCCTTTCTTTCTACATAGAGTTCTCCTTTCATAATGGTCATTTCACTTCATTATAAACGTCATTTATATTTATTTTGGACAGAAAGGTTCAGAAACGTGTGGTAATTAATAAATAATAGTAATAATCCACAATTAAATCTCCGTACTGTATTCATTCATGGAGCTCTGCAAGTCACTGCATGTTCTACAACACTGTCCGGCACATATTTCAGAATAAAAGCCTCGTGTTAACAAATGAAGGAATTCTGTCAACGGAAAAAAACACTTGAGGGCTTTTATTTTGAAATGAAAGCAGGAAGTGTTGATTTAATGATGTAATGTTGCTGATATTATGTTAATATACAGTCAACAGATCACCTTCACTGTCTGTTGTTGCTGTGATACGCGCGGCTCGCGGTAAAAATAGACGAGACCTCGAATCTCTAGAAGAGACGCAGCCGAGCCGAGATGAGACGTGGCTCACGCGGTCAGTGTGGCTGCTCTAACTGGTTAACATGGACGTCAAAATAAAAAACAACAGGTAACGCAGCCGCCACGCTGCTGACGTTCTCGGTGTGGCCGAGGCTTAATTCTCTCAAACCAACTACCACATGTAATCTGATACTAAATACGGCAGATTAAGAGTAACGTAAGATTGATCTGAAGTGCTGATTCCATTTAGCCTCCATGACTGTTATCAGAGAGCTGGCAGATCATTAGATGTGACCAGAGACTGCTGTCAGGCCAGAGAAGAGTCACTCTCACAGTTAATGTGGAATTAACCCTTAAAGTGCCAATAAATCTGAACTGCGAACGTCTTTTTGCTTCTCTATCACTGATACTCGATGCACGTTACATGTTTGAAATCTATTGATTGAGGTGGTTCTCGGCCTGTTTAGTAGTGAACCAACGATAGCAGTTAAAGTCTCAGTTCTATTGATGTAGAACATCCAGAATAACAGCACAGAAAGGTTCCCGGTGGGGGTCGGCCTCCACCAGGGCTGCACTTCGTCACCAATCCTGTTGGTGATATTCATGGCCAGGATATGGAGGCGTAGTCGAGGAGAGGAGGAGGAGGGTTTGCAGTTCGGTGTGCTGAGGATCTAATCGCTGCTTTTTGCAGATGATGTGGTCCTGTTGGCATCATCGGTCTGTGACCTCCAGCACTCACTGGATCGGTTCGCAGCCGAGTGTGAAGCGGCCGGGATGAGGATCAGTACCTCTAAATCTGAGGCCGTGGTTCTCAGCAGGAAACCGGTGGATTGCCTACTCCAGGTAGGGAATGAGTCCTTAACCCAAGTGAAGGAGTTCAAGTACCTCGGGGTCTTGAGGGGACGATGGAACGTGAGATTGGAGACGGAGAATCGGAGCAGCGGGGGGGGGCGGTATTGCATTCACTTTACCGCACCGTTGTGATGAAAAGAGAGCTGAGCCAGAAGTCAAAGCTCTCAATCTACCGGTCAGTCTTCGTTCCTCCTCTCAGCTATGGTCATGAGGGCTGGGTCAGGACCCAAAGAACTCCTGTTTTAGGAGGATTTCATCCGAGTCCAGTCCACAGAGACACTTTTTAAAAGTGTACCTCTAAGTTTCTATCCATAGAAGTGCATTTACTGTTATATTATATTATACTATTACATAATTCCATCAGTAGAGCTCACAGTGTGACGCCTGAAGAAGAAGAAGTAGAAAAGGGTTTTGCTTAAACTGATAGATTATTCGTCAGTGGAGAATGAAGGCGGAGACGTCGGTATGGTGTCCCAGGTGGTTCCGTCTCCGCTGGTCTACCTCTGTAGCTTTATGTATTTAACCCGGCTGCAGACAGCAGACATCCAGAGAGACGTATTGTCCTTTCAGAGTGTTTGTTGATGTGAACAGCTCTCTAATAAATGATCTATCGTCAGGCGGTGCTGGATAATGACTCGTGACATTATTCAGTCTCACAGTGCTTCACAGGGCCGAAGGGTTTCCCTCTTAATGCTGAGGATTAAACACTTCCATCCTTCCGTTCACACAGATCACACAGTGGTACTGTACAGGTCCACGCTGAGCAGGGAGAGGGGGTGGAGGGTCCTGCATATCTAAACAGCGTCCTCCCTCCAGAGACGTTCTCACATCTTCATATTCCATCAGCAGTCAGACGCGGGACGTCAGCGCTCCTCGCGTTCTGACATTAAGGCATCGAGGGGTGTAATTCCAATTTGTTTCAAAGGAACTATTAATTTGCCCATTCCGAGGCCAGGCGGGAGGGAAGCCCTGTAAGACTCCTGAACCGTGAAAGACATTATCGGGAGGTCTCACATTTTTGGAGAAGAGACGTGTAGGATTGATGACGGGAGGTGTCGGCGCCTGCAGACGTTTGAGCCGGGCTCCCCGCAGTCAGCCTCCCAGCATGCCGTCTGAGAGCGATGTCATTAGGCGTATGATAACAGCGATGGGCACATTAATGACAGAGTGGCCCGCTCTGCCACCCAGTGCCCCGCCAATCTCCCATTTACACCCACAGCATACTAAACAGCTCCTGATGATCACAATAATACAGAGAGAGAGCAGAGCTGCTTCACGGCAACACAGACAACCTTCACTCTGTTGGGTCTTCACATCCGTGTTACATCCTCACAACCAGCCAGCTGGAGGGTGTGAGCGACACACGGCAGGCTGGGGAGGCAGGCATACGAGGCGGCGCGCCGCCACCGGCTCAGGGTCGGCTTGGAAAGGCTCGGGGCAAAGGTGCTTCCCGGGGCCGTGGACAAAGTGTCACCGGGGCGGACTGTCCTCTGCGGCGATGTCTGCAACCCATCTGACCCGTCTTGAAACACGGACCAAGGAGTCAGATGCACGCGCGAGTCAGAGGGTGCAAACAAAACCCCGAGCAGAATGAAAGTGAGGGCCGGCGCTCAGGCGCACCACCGGCCCGTCTCGCCCGCACCGTCGGGGAGGTGGAGCGTGAGCGCGTGCGATAGGACCCCAAAGATGGTGACGAGAGGTTAACGTCACGCTGCCGTAAAGTGGTATCGGAGCCGTTGTATCGGAGCCGTTTTGCGAGTACGAGTACATGAGCACAGTATCGGACCCGATACCCAATACTGGTATCGGTGCATCCCCACAACCATCACACGACCATCACACAACCATCACACAACACACACGTCATGATGCTGATTGTATAAGAGAAGCCTTTAATGTAATATCTTTCATTAGAAGGTAACTTTTCTCTTTCAACGTGTAGAAACAGACGAGCTGGCTCCAGTCGGTCCCACCTGACTGCAAACCCCCCGTTTCATTAGACATGAAGCAGATTGGTGCGTTTAATGTCGGACTAGAGGAGATGAAAACAGCCATACGTCAGAAAGCAGCGCTGAGGGTTTGAGGCTGATGTGGACCCCCCGTCTCCTCAGGAGCCAATCAGGAGGGCTATTTTTAGAGGTTGTGAGCGAGGCGCGGTTCGGGCAGCAGATGGTATTTGAGAGGGAGCGGGGTGCAATTTACAGTAAACAGATTTTTTATCCTTGGCAGGTCATGGAGAGAGCTACAACAGTATGGCGATTTAATAAGAGTACTCCAACAAACTGTGGCAGGACGAGACCTAAAGTGAGATGGAGTAACCTCGGCCTGACTCTAAAACAAGCCACCAAGACACCGACCTGTTGGCTCTGCATTATGGATCTCTGGATGCACGAGGTGGGAAAACGTTTTCAAAGAGCAGATACAAGAAATACAATCTTCAAATAGACAGGAAATATAAAGTCCAGACATTTAGTCATTTGAATAAAAGAAATCCACATGCCTATGAGTTTAAATCAGGCCTTTATCTGGAGACAAGTGAAGCATTAAAGGGCTTTTAGATGATCTAATGTTCCCTCTGGAGGCCAGGCTGGCTCTGAACACGCTGCAGGTAATGACCGACGTATAAACAGCCTGAGTCACTGTACGTCTATAAAACAATGAAACACAGTATTGATGCAGTCGTATTTCATTATAGCATCAGAGGTGTCTGCAGCAAGTCAAGTCTAAAGTAATGTCGCTGTGGTCCGATGCCAAGTTTGGAAATAACCGAAAGGGTTAGTTTGGATGTAAGTGGGTTTGTACTCCGGCGTTCTGAGAGGTCAAATGACCAGACCAGTCAGGTGAAGACGGCGATATAACGGCGTCTCTAACGGCGAGGTGAAGCTGCTGGACGAGAGCAGCAGAAAATATACATACTGTAGACATCTAAAAGAAGGCCACCTAACAAATCAATATCAGTTTAAGAGTACACTATAATTAGAATAGTTTGACCCCCAGACTGTTCTATTGCTCCCTCCAACGCCACCAGACTCCGTTAATAAAACCAGTAACCATCCCTCTCAGAATACAGGAGAGCAGCTGGTCTACCGCTGCATCCATCCGTTAGTTCGTTCAGAACAATCCTCTGAAATATAGTCAGCATTTTTTCCAAAGATACTGTATATCAGTATTGTGGGGGTATCCTTCCTCTGCAGAGGGTAGTTTAGTTTATTTATTGACTACACCGAGGCTGTTTGATGTTTTAATAATCTATTGATTCATTGTGTTGAGTTGAATGTGCTTCTTATATTCTGTACTGTAATTACCTCGTGTCTTTTCTACTTGTTCTATTGTTAAAACTGACTCGGAGTAAACTGCTCAGAATGCAAATGGAAAGTAAAACTCTGGAATCTTGAAACACACCCCCCGTGACACGGCAGCAGATGGTTCGGCCCGACCGGCCGGCTCCAGGTTTAACATCCTCAGCCTTTAGCTCCGCCTCTTTCTCTCCAACCAGGAAGTCAGCTCATCAACAGCCCAGGTAACTGAAACCAAAGAAACAGGATTCATAGAACTGATAATAGAATGTGTAACGTACAGTTAGTTAATGTGTGCAACTAAACGATGTGAGGTTAAACACAAGTACACTACTGAAAACAGCTCTGTGATGTTACCTGTTCAGGTGTAGATGAACACATGATTCTATCCTTTATTGTTTTGATGTCCACCTTGTAAAGCACCTGATGAAACCCTCTTGGTTGTATCTAGCTCGTCTGTTAAACAGTGTTGGCCGCGGTCGGAGGACGCGGGGGAGACCGTAGCTTTGGTCTCCAGGACCGGAGTCTCTGCTCCTCTGCTCCTCTGCTCCTCTGCCTGCCTTCACTCACACACCACGCTCCTTCTCTCTCTCTCTCTCCACCTCTCACGTGCATGCTGCTCACTCCACACTGCAGAAGAGTTAGTTTAGCTCTGAGAATATCTAGTGAATGTTCAGTGGACGTTTGTGCAGAAATAACTGCTGCAGCTCCTCCAGACCAACAGAGGTTTCCGTGTCTTGTGAGTGATGCTCCTTCATGTCTATGTAGAGCGAGCACGAGCGCCAGCAACAGGACGTTGACTTTAGTTGACTTAACGGAGACAGGTGAAGCTGTTAACAACACATTTAGGATTCTCACATAGAGTCCCTTTAACAGACTTTGTTACCTTCATTATGAGGCTCAAATACGGTTTGTGGCTGCAGACTGATTTGTTTATTATTTTTTTGGCTAAAAATGTCTCTTTTGATAATAAAGTTTGCCGAACCGCCTCACCTCTAGTAGAAACACAAAATACAAGTATGAACCTGGAAATGAGTTTGACATGTCCCTTTAACCCTCATCTGGACAGTCCCTCCAAACCAATATTACATATAGATATACAGTATATATATAATGTTGTTGGCTGTTATATATATATATATATATATATGATATGAATCGGGGTTGAACCCGAATATATATATATATATATATATATATATATATATATATATATCTAGCGGTTCAACCCCTGTGTAGTGGAGCAGCGATGTGTTTGTGTGTTTGGACAGCAGACGAGAGGGAAAGGTGACATCAGTGCGTCTGTGTGTGTCTGTGTGCGTGTGTGTGTGTGTGTCCTTGGAGGATGGAGAAGAATGGAGGAGCTGGTCTGCAGCGCTCAGCAGCAGCGTCCTCTGAGGACGATGTTTTATGAGATGGAGGGAAACTGTGTGGCCGACCCCCCCCCAACCGTGAGCCTTGGCCCTACACCACACACATCACTCACTCAGTGTGTGTGTGTGTGTGTGTGTGTGTGTACAGTTTACTGCAGATCGCTGCTCTGCAGCTCTTCAGACGGTGGATTTACAGCCCTGATTAAACATTATTTCACTGAAAATAAGAAACACATAAAACAGAAGTAGAAAAAGAGGAAACCTCCGTTTGCAGCAGCAGATAACGTGAGCAGCATATATATATATATATATATATATATATATATATATATAACCCTCCATCATCTTCTCTCCTCTATAGGCTCTGTTACTGGCGGAGGTGTTTTGGAGGTATACTGTATATGAGCTGATGAGAGGGAGACGGTTCCAGGTTGAGGCTCACTGGTGTCTGATGTCTGTATGAATTACACCTTCCATAAAGCTGTAATAGGAAGGACAATCAGCAGCTTGTATCTGTGCAGCCTTGCAGGCTATTTACCTTTTTATGTGGGTGTAAATTTGACGTGTACCAAGGACGAGCCTCTTTCCAGATGTCTTTCCTTTTTCTATTGACTCACAGGGGTTAGGGTTATATATATATATAGAGACATACATATATATCTCTATAAATAGAGATATATATGTATGTCTCTATATATATATATATATATATATATGTGTATATTACAATATATATTGTGTTTGTTACAACCCGGCTCTTAGGTTGCAACAAAAATGGGAGTGGAGACGAGGTAAATGCAAAAAGTAACAGAGTTTATTTACAAAACACCAATTAATGAATAAATGTAAAGATCAGTATCAGTAATCAGTGGTGTAGGAGTGCATGGATGCGTGTGTGTGGGTGCATGGAGAAAAAGAGAAAGAATAGCCGCGCCGCGATATCCACAGGAATGGAGTGATGTGCGTGCATGGAGAGAGAGCGCGTTCTGAATGGCGAAGAGGGTTTTATAGTCAGCGCTACACCGGGCCCAGGTGTAGCTCATCAACCCATCATGTCCTCATGTCCCCGCCTCAACCAGAGCCTGCAAGAAACAAAAGAGACCAGCGAGCCAACACACACCGAGTGGTGGGGAGGGGTCGTCACACACCCCCCCATCAAAAAAGGAGTTCCAATAAGAACACCGCAACCGCTATTCACTAAATCAACAACAAAACAATTTACTTTACCTACGATTGATGTTCTTCATTTGTAATATAATTTCTAAACTTTAGTTGTAACACTTGTTACACTTACAACTATATCAAAATCCATACTGACCATTTGTAGTTAATTCCCCAGCAGCCAACCAACCCCCATCCCGCCCACTCAGCAACTCCGGCGCCTGAAGAAGCATTTAAGGTGACAGAACAGGGACATAGCAGACCAGAGGGGTTAACAATTCAGTCAGAGAAATATTTAAGAGCTAGGAGCTCTAGATAAGGCATCGGCCACAACATTATCAGAGCCTTTGATGTGGCGAATGTCCAAACAATAAGCTTGCAAATACAACATCCATCGCATCAACCTGCGATTTGGGCAATGTACTGAGTGCAAAAAAGTTATGGGATTATGATCTGTGTACGCAACCAGAGGAACACTAGAGCCTACATAAACATCAAAATGCTGTAAGGCCCAGATGAGTGCCAGGGTCTCTTTCTCAATCACCAAGTAGTTCAACTGAAATGAGTTAAACTTTTTTGAGTAGAAACTCACGGGACGATCCACACCACTACCATCCGTCTGGAACAGCACCGCCCCTGCCCCCACATCACTTGCATCCACCTGCAGTTTGAAAGGTTGATCCATGCAAGGAGCTGCGAGAACAGGAGGTGAACACAAAACAGACTTAACATTTTCAAAAGCCTGCTTACACAAGGCTGACCATACAAATCGAGCTTTTCCTTTCAGCAAATCCGTCAGAGGGGCTACCACAGTCGAAAAGGTTTTACAGAAGCTGCGATAGTACCCGACTAGGCCAAGGAAACGCTGAAGTTCTTTTTTCGTGGTGGGAACTGGATATTTCTCAATGGCCCTCACTTTGGCCTGGACTGCACACACCGTCCCCTGTCCTACAACTTTACCAAGGTAAATGACAGTGGCCTTGGCAAACTCACATTTTGCCAGGTTTACTGTTAGACGCGCATCACTCAGACGGTCAAACAATTTTTTGATACGAGCCAAATGTTCTTCCCATGTATTGCTGTAAATTACAACGTCATCCAAATACACAGCACAACCTTCCAGCCCTGACACCACCATGTTCATGAGGCGCTGGAATGTTGAGGGTGCATTCCGCAGTCCAAAACTCATGACATTATAAGTGAACAAACCGTTGGGTGTGATAAAGGCAGAGATTTCTTTTGCCCTCTGAGACAGTGGAACCTGCCAGTAACCTTTCAGTAGATCAAATTTACTTACAAATTTCGCAGAACCAACCTGATCAATACAATCTTCGATCCGAGGCAGTGGATAAGCATCAGGTTTGGTAACTGTATTTACTTTTCGATAATCTGTACAAAACCTAGGACTTTTGTCAGACTTTTCAACAAGCAAACAAGGTGACGCCCAGCTCGAAGACGAGGGTTCTGCGATGCCATTTTCGAGCATGTATTTAATTTCTGTCCATTACCTTGCGCTTCTCTTCAGACACACGGTAAAAACGCTGACGGATGGGCTGCGCGTCGCCTACATCTATGTCATGCTCGACCAGATGAGTTTGGCTTGGTGTATCACCAAACAAGCATGGATAGCTGTGAATAAGAGCAGACAACTCAGCACTTCTTTCCGCAGACAAATGAACAAACAAAGAATCAAGATTACGCAACGTTTCAGCGTTCTTCAGTCGCCCACGCAACAAGCTTTCATCTGGTGCGGTAACCCCATCATCCTCCCCTGCAGGGAACTGACTCCCAACAGCCGCCGCTGCTGAGAGAGGTCTAGACTCGCGAGCATAGTACGGTTTCAACATGTTGACATGGCAGAGTTGAGTTGCTTTCCTACGCTTCGGCGTGGAAAGGATATAATTTTGGTCAGACACCTGCCCCAGTACAGTAAAAGGGCCAGTAAATTTAGCTTGAAATGGCGACTTAACTATTGGAAACAAAGCAAGGACCTGATCTCCAGGACTAAACCCGCGCTGCTCGGTTTTCCGATCATACAAACGTTTAATTTTTTCCTGGGCAGACGACAACTTTTCTTTAGCCATCTCCCCAGCGGAGTACAAACGATGCCGGAACCCGTTTACATACTCCATCAGATTACTAGGCGGTTCTGATGGCGTGACAGTGTCATGCAGCAGCGTGAGCGGCCCACGCACTGTATGGCCAAAAACAAGTTCGTTAGGGCTAAAACCAGTGCTTTCCTGCACAACTTCTCTAGCAGCTAACAGAAGCCATGGCAGCCCTTCCTCCCAGTCCTGATTCAGCTCAACACAATAACTACGCAAAAGAGACTTCAGAGTCTGGTGGAACCTCTCAAGAGCTCCCTGACTCTGTGCGTGATATGCGGAAGACTGGTTATGTTGGACCTTCAACTGTTTCCACACTTGTGCAAAACGGTTGGATGAGAAATTTGAACCCTGATCACTCTGTATCACTTTCGGGATTCCGAAGATGGAGATGAATTGTGTCAGTGCTTTCACTACCGACTTCGTGGTGATAGAACGCAGTGGATATGCGGCTGGATACCTCGTGCTCTGACACATCACAGTAAGCAAGTAGTTACAGCCTGCTTTGGAACGAGGTAAAGGACCGACACAATCAATGATCAAATATTCAAATGGCTGTGCAGTTGCTGGGATGGGGCACAGTGGAGCAGGTTTAATGCTCTGATTGGGTTTACCTGTCATTTGGCACGTGTGACATGATTTAATATAACGAGACACATCTCTCTTTAAACAAGGCCAAAAAAAATACCGTAAAATGTAATTATACGTCTTACGGACGCCCAGATGTCCTGACTGGTTATGTGATGTTTGAAGGACCTCGTCACGAAACTTTACAGGAACCACAATCTGAAACACTGGCTTACCGACAAAGTCTTCCCCATGCGACAGCCATTTTCTCACCAAAAGCTCTCCTTGCAACAGATAACCACTGGCGGCGCTTTTTCCATCCTCAGTGGAGAGAACAGCCTCAAACAGCTGACTCAGGGAGGGATCAGCTCTCTGCTCCGCCACTAGGTCACTGCGAGATACAGACAACAATGAGTCAGGAACAACAACAAGATCCCCCTCACTCAACTCCTCTTCACCCTGCTCAGGTTCCCCCTGTGCACGGCTCATAGCCCGTGTCACAGCGCAAGCGATAAACACTTCTGGGAAACACAGAGCGTTCTCATCTGGGTTACCAGTCACAGTGGGTGAAGATGACACTATAGGAGGTGGTGGACGCTCGGCCCACACCCGGCTGCCAGCCAGGCCGTTACCAAGAATGATGTCCACACTTTCGATCGGCAGTGCAGGACGGACTCCCATGGCGACCTTACCCTGCACCAAACCACAGTTAATTTCAACAGAATGCAGAGGAACAGGCACAACGTTCAAACCCATACCCCGCATCAGGACAAAGTCCCCAGTGTCAGAATCATCACAAAACGACAACACAGAGCTCAAAATGTACGAGTCATATGCTGCGGTATCTCTCAAGATTTTTACCGGCACACTGTTACCTCCCACCAGTGACACACAGCCGTCAGACACAAAGGCAGAGAAATCAGGTTCCTCCAACCTGCATGGCTCCCCAATGTTAACCTGTCGAAAGGGAGAGACAACAGGGACAGGTTCCACAGATACAGCACAAGCACCAGAGTTCATCCGACCCCCCGCTATACCCTCTTCCAGCATTAGCTCTGGGACAGTCAGCTTTCCAGTGCCCTCTACCCCTGCAAAAGTTACATACTCTTGAAGAGTCAAAATGCGTCTGACCTCGTGTACAGTGTTCCAACCTACCAAGGCGTGGATGAGGTTTCTCCTCTCGTCTACCCGAGGCACGATACATACCACCTCCGTCTGGGACCCTGAAGTTGCGGTCACCTCTGTGCGTCAGTACGTAGTCATCAGCCAGGGTGGCGGCCTCAGCAGCAGTCTTCACCTTATGCTCACCGATGTAAACAGCGATGTGGCTGGGGATGGAATTTTTAAATTGTTCTAAAAGAACCAGATCACATAAAGCATTATAAGTGTCTACCTTTACGGCATTGCACCAACGACTGAAAAAAGTGACCAAATCTCTGGCAAACTCCACATGACTCTGTTTACCCGACTTCTCCCAGGTCCTGAACTTCTGGCGATACGCCTCTGGGACTAACTCGTAGGCCTTTAGTACAGCAGATTTAACAGTTAAATAGATTTTACTTTCTGCCACTGTCAGAGCAGAGTAGGCCTCCTGAGCCTTACCTATTAAAACACACTGTAATAATAATGTACGATCAGCATCAGACCACTCTCTGCTCTCAGCTACACGCTCAAACAGTGAGAAAAAAGTGTCTGGGTCTCGCTCACTAAACTGAGGAACTAACCGCAGATTACTGGCAACATCAAATGACGAAGTCGATCTACCAGAGAAGTCAGAGGCACGGCTAGGACCTCCAGCAGGTAAACTCAACCTGTGCTCTATCTCCAGCCTTTTAAGTTCCGCCTCTCTCCTCAGTTTCTCCACTGCCAGCTTCTCCATCTCTGTCTGCAGTAGCAACAGCTCTCTCCTCTGCTCAAAAGTCAGACCTGTATCTCTGCAGCCAGACAAATCAACACTGTCCACCTCAGGACCAACAGTATACATTTTACCTCTGAAAATACCCCTATCACTGAGATTTGCTTTAACAATACCTTTAATGTTTTCCTTCATCCTCTTACCACCAACATCTAAATTAAAATGTTCGGCAATACGGATTAACTGTTCACGTGAGCAGTTCTCCAGCAGCTCCTCCGATGGCACTCTCAGAAACTTCTCTACACTCGCCATAACTCACTTACCTACACGCACAATCCTCTACTGACGCGACAAAAACACACCTGGCACGCTGAGCTCACACAGCCCGCACAGCCGTGACGTCACCGTGCACCGTCCCTCTAACTGCCTGACAGAGAACTAGGTAAACTCCCCCCTAGTCTTCAGGTGCTAGTTGCGGTGGGTATTTATGCACTATCTACCGCAAAGCCCGGCGAAGCAACCGGCAACCGGCGACTCCCCCCGCAGCCTCGGCCATGCTCCCGAGCTGACAGCAGCTCTAACCGCGTTCACACCACACTAACACCCCCCTACGAACTCCAAAAGGAGTCCGCACTGAAGCCTAACAGGGACAGAAACACCGGTAACTTACAGTGGCTGGACCTGACTGCTGAACTCACTGCCAAACATCACCAGCACATCAAACCTGGCGACACTAAGAAACAACCAGCGGCTTCACTGAAATGAACACAAACAGCACTTACCCTCGTCAACGCTACTCCCAAACATTTAGCTGAGCGCTCATTGACAGAAAACGCTCCTGAAATTGGCAACAGCTGTGTGTCGACGTCACACTACAACCGGTCCTTCTCACTAACTCCGCCCAACAGACCTCTTACTACCTGAGAAACTAGGTCCACCAAAATAGACGAGCCCCCATTTGTTACAACCCGGCTCTTAGGTTGCAACAAAAATGGGAGTGGAGACGAGGTAAATGCAAAAAGTAACAGAGTTTATTTACAAAACAACAATTAATGAATAAATGTAAAGATCAGTATCAGTAATCAGTGGTATAGGAGTGCATGGATGCGTGTGTGTGGGTGCATGGAGAAAAAGAGAAAGAATAGCCGCGCCGCGATATCCACAGGAATGGAGTGATGTGCGTGCATGGAGAGAGAGCGCGTTCTGAATGGCGAAGAGGGTTTTATAGTCAGCGCTACACCGGGCCCAGATGTAGCTCATCAACCCATCATGTCCTCATGTCCCCGCCTCAACCAGAGCCTGCAAGAAACAAAAGAGACCAGCGAGCCAACACACACCGAGTGGTGGGGAGGGGTCGTCACAATATACATATATATACACATATATATGTATATATATAGTTCAAATTCACTTCAGAGACAAAATGTAAATAAACTGAATGATATTGAACATCATATCTGAGGCAGAATCTGCCGTTATGACCCAGACGGTCGGACCTAAACATAAAGATATATGTTATTGCACCATCAGATTCACCTGATTCAGAGGACATCAGTTATTAAACACGCAGAGGAAAGAGGGTTTTTAGTTTTCTTTTACATAATTAAAGGAATGTGCTTCTCTTTGAGCCGTTACATGTAACCAGCAGCTGTACGGTGTGTACAGTAAGGAGGGAATCTACTGTGTAAATGTACGTTAAGTATAACGCCGTCTGCCTCAGAGGTCTGATTGCTGCTTGTTGGATCTGTCAGAAAGGCTGCAGGTACATGAACACACGATTACGGGTTGTTGGTCTGATGAGAGGAAGAACTGAGGTGGGTGAACATCCAACACGTGGTGGACACACGCACGCACGCACGCACGCACGCACGCACGCACGCACGCACGCACGCGGACAAAAAAACTTTTTAAACTGAGATTGAATTTGTGAAATATATTTTGGTGCACTTCTGGTGCTATAAACTTCTTTCCATGTTTTTATGGGTCCTTCCTCCCAGAGAGGATCTGATGATCAATCACTGACTGCAGCAGAGAGCCGGCACATCTTCAATGAAGCACACGGAATATATACATTTACATATTATATATATATATATATATATATAATATGTAAATGTACTGATCACTAATCACTAATCAATACCAATGCCTCTCTGATTAGCTGGACACTCGTTGCTGATTGTGTCTTTTAGTAGTCCCTGTTTGGTCTGTTTTAACACTCACTTTCTATCAGTTTGAGGTTGCAGCTGCTCTGTGGTGGTTTCAGCAGCGTCCGTACAGTAGAGACTCAGTGATCGTTGATGTGTGTGTGGAGGCAGAGAGGCTGCTGTCAGAAGCTCTGCAGAGACAGTATATACATCACACACCACTGAGCTGTGTGTGGTTACACAACCCATGCTCTCTAGTGCACACAGACAGCAGCCGCAGCTATAAAGCAGCACAGTTTGTCATTAAAGTAAAGCTGGAAAAGGTCATCCAAACATCTTCAGCACATGGAGGAGATGTTATCTCAGGAATTATCCCCAGCAATTAAAACGGAGACACAGAATAAGAACACTCAAATCTTCTGCTAAATGTCACCATGAAAGCAAATCTTACTTTGCTGCTTCACGTACTGTAACTCTCCACCTCCATCCATCTCCGGCTCCGTCCACGCTCCCCGAGCACAGAACCACCATCTCCGCGCTCCCCGAGCACAGAACCACCGGCTCCGCGCTCCCCGAGCACAGAACCACCGTCTCCACGCTCCCCAAGCACAGAACCACCATCTCCACGCTCCCCGAGCACAGAACCACCGTCTCCGCGCTCCCCGAGCACAGAACCACCGTCTCCACGCTCCCCGAGCACAGAACCACCGGCTCCGCGCTCCCCGAGCACAGAACCACCGTCTCCACGCTCCCCGAGCACAGAACCACCGGCTCCGCGCTCCCCGAGCACAGAACCACCGTCTCCACGCTCCCCGAGCACAGAACCACCGTCTCCACGCTCCCCGAGCACAGAACCACCGTCTCCACGCTCCCCGAGCACAGAACCACCGTCTCCACGCTCCCCGAGCACAGAACCACCGTCTCCACGCTCCCCGAGCACAGAACCACCGTCTCCACGCTCCCCGAGCACAGAACCACCATCTCCACGCTCCCCGAGCACAGAACCACCATCTCCACGCTCCCCGAGCACAGAACCACCGTCTCCACGCTCCCCGAGCACAGAACCACCGTCTCCACGCTCCCCGAGCACAGAACCACCGTCTCCACGCTCCCCGAGCACAGAAACGGTCGTGATTGACATTAACTTCACTGACCAACGACTAACGTGACTCACGGACCGACGATACCGACGAGTCACGTGACTAAAGACTGATGTGACAAAGTAAGTCAGCGTTACTTTTAGTTTCACACGGGACACGAACAGCGATCTCCTGGTTGAAAGTCTTGTGTTTATTTGACCCGTCCAGCGGACTCTCACGCTTTTAAAACTACATCACCGCTCCGACCGTCTATTAATGCCGTGGGTGGGTTTACATTAGTGTTAGTTGAAAGCCCGGTTCATCACATCCTGTTGCTAAAGGGCACCTTCGTGCGTCGGTTTCCGTTGCCGACGGGCGCTGACCAAACGGCAGTAACGGGTTGCCAAATACACCGCCGCCGCCGAATGGCATGCGTCAAAACAGCCGCCGCTATCATTTTCTACGTCCCCCCCCCTTACACCAGTGGCAGCTGGACACGACACTTCACTCCACCGTCCTGTTTCCAGCCCCGGCGTGCTACATCCCAGCTCCCATAGCAGCTCCACCTCTGATCTCCTCACTCGCCTGTCGCTGTCGCCGTTTCTCCTGTGTGTCGCCGGATGGCTGAGGAGAGACTACATGTTGAGGTTGAGAACTATTCCGAGCTAGACGACCCAGATGTCACCTGGTGAGCCAAAGCTCTGGAGATCGGCTCTTCAGATGAGAAATCAAGTTCAGTGGGATCCACACGTGATTTAAAGCTAATGCAGAGGTGGAGGTAGTCACATACTCAGCTTCTCTTCAGTAAAAGTACTAAAATCAGAGTAAAACGACTCCAGAACGCTTCCTGTTGGAGCTCGGGCTGTTTTCAGCTTAACACACAAAAACATGGGAACATAGGTTCAGGTTGAAAAAGTCTTTTCCATCATCACCGCTCTCTCCCTCCCTTTAATACAGCGTCAACTCCAAATGATAAAAAGCATCTTTGGATAAGGTTAAAAAGATTTCATATATATATGTCTATATATATATTTGAATATTCTGGAATATATAATATTATTATATTATCATATAAGTCCTCCTGAATTGGAACACAGTTGTCCTTTAACTGTGTTAGAAAGGACATAAACTAGAAAACCCCCTCTGAAGTGCAGAACGTCTCCATGGCTGCAGAGAAAACAGAGAAAGGAGAATCTATAATAATCTTCCAGAGGCAGAAAGCTGGATCTGCAGCTCTGCACATATTGAAAGGTCAGCGGTGGTTTTACAGGCGGAGGTAACGGCGTTCCTACGTTTCCATGAATCGGCCGATCTGTCACTGAAGGCTTGTTTACGAGCGGTCTGCTCCTCTCCGACCACAGCGCTCATTTCAGACGCTGTAAAAAAAACACAACTGCTCCGATTCATCAGTGAATTAGTGGAACGCTGACGGGTCCCACCGCACCGCCGTTTGATCGCTGATGCAGGTGCAGACACGAGCAGTTATTGTATTAACTGATTAGCAGAGAACTGTCCTGTTAGGCTGATAGAGGTCTTACTGCAGGCTGCACTCACACCAGGTCAGGCCTTGCAGTGAAAACAGCACTTTAGGCTGCAGCGGCGGCGGGGATCACAGCTACACCCCCCCGCCCCCCAATGTCATGTCATTTAATTACCTTATTTCTCGTATTTTGCACTAGATACAGCCAAGAGGTTTTGGTGCTTCCCTGTAGTTTGTGTTGGAGTCTGAGTCTGAACAGCGGAGACACATGCGAGCGACCAGGAGACACCGACCAGCAATGATTTATACCTGGAAGGAGTTACAAACAGAACCTTTAAGTTTGACACGAGTCCCCCTTTAGCTCCGTCAGATACAAAGTGGCCGTACCGTATTTCCCAGAAGAAAACGGGTTGTGTGTTTTTATGAGCATGTGCTCAGACAGTGGGAGGTGGAGCGTGAGGACCCAAAAGATGGTGACGAGAGGTTAACGTTGCGCTGCCGTAAAGTGGTAACAGAGCCGTTTTGCGAGTACGAGTACGTGAGCACAGTATCAGACCCGATACCGGATACTGGTATCGGTATCAGGTATCAGTATCGGTGCAGCCCTAGTTAGAATGTAACCACTGTGAAAGCATCAGAAAATAACATCTTCACTGCTTTGCTCTCACTAACGCCGCTCCCTCTCTTCATTCACTCTGTAGCGTGGGCGTGGCTGAAGCCGAGGAGCATTGTCCAGCTCTTCAGCCTGGTTCTGGTTCACTCTCATTGTACCCGACCTGCTCAGCACCATACAGCAGACAGACCAACACCTTTTCATCCCAATCACTCTTCAGTCGCAGTAAACAATTAATAAGAAAAGACTTGTTTAGGTTTAGGAAAAAAAGTGAAAATGAGGCTTATTGTTGTGAACACGAGACACGAACGAACAGCTGACTGTAACGTGAAAGTGAAACTTAACGAAACGGGACACGAACAGACCAAAAACGGCGCAACAGAGAGGGAATATTGGACGTACATCCATCATCACTTATCGCAGGTTGAAGGCTCGCAGTGGGGAAGTAGAGAGGAGTCGTGTGTTCACAATAACACGTTGATCAGGATGAGCAGCAGTGTGAATGCATGTTCTCATTCATGCTTTCATGCTTTATGAATCAATAAATGTGTTATTGGAGCCCCTTCAGAGCCTTCAACACGACGGCTTTAATCATATTTAAGGAAGACGAAGTTATGCTGATTTTTGTTGCCGTGTTGTCTTCACAGCAGAACTCACCGGGCCGACGTTGAGGGAAAACAGCCATTTGAGCGGAGCGGTGGCGAGGACAGATACCGATGCTCAGCCGGCTGCCTGTGTATAATATTGTGAAAGGTCGTTCTTCTTCGCCCGGCGTTTTTAGTACAGTTCTATCTCTCACCTCCAGCTCTGCCGAGGGCCGATAGCGCCGAGGTGCGCTGTAATTTTCCTGCGTTTTCTCATCTTTATCTTCTCGGCTGGTTTGGCTCTGTATGAGCGGAGCGTGTCCTACACACACCCCGGAGTGTAATCTCACATTGTGTAGCGGCTTCATTTAAATGAGGCCCTTCTCCGGGTCGTCACCCCACTCTCTCGCTCAAACACACCCCTCCGAGGAGCGGCTCTGACAGGGCTGCAACCTACACTGGCCTTTAACACGCAGCACACACAGCCGGCGGAGGGAAGGTATCATCTGCTTCTATTTCATATTCTCTATTTGTGTGTGAGCTGTTGAAACTGAAGCGATTGTGACACTTCAAGATGCTCAGAGAAGCAAAGAAGCACAGAAACAGTGGAGCCGTTTCCTGACGGACGGCTTGGATTGATAGATGAAATGGAGGTAGTTGCATTGGTTGAATTAGTTCAATTCAAATTATGATATAAAAAAGCACTACCTGTGGGCTGGTGCAGATTCAGCACCTCCCAGTAGGATGTTTAGTGTCTCTACATCTACCTTTAACATTTTCATACCTCATTTTACTGCAGCGTTCGTTAAAGACCCGCCTGTTCAGCTCGACCGCTCATACAGACATCTTCACACTCGCCGCTGAGCTTCCTCGTCCTGATCAACAGGCTCCGTCTGCCATGACGTAGCTGCATCACGGTACGTGTCCACAGCCTCCGTCCTTTTCCACGCTCCCAATACATTGTCTATGTGAGCAGCCGTGCAATGCATTCTGGTAGCATGGCGGCGCGATTCAAGAGACGGAGCGTCACGACGGACTTTCATCGTTTGCATAAAGTTGAGGTGTAGTCTACTTTATGTAAATCACGGTCATCCGACGCGACTCGCCGCCTCTCCAAACTCTCTAGAATCTTTTAAATAAACGTAGATCTAAATTAAAGACAGATTCAGCAACATGGATTATTTCTCTCCTCAGATGTTGTCAGAAACATCTCAGTGAACTATTCTCATGAAATAAGAGAAGAAAGTTTCCAAACGAGCCTCCATGTTGGTTCCGGTTTGAAAGCTGAGAGCAGCAGCCAACAGAGGGAAAGAGTTCGTCCAATCAGGAGCCGGGTGTGTTGTTTCTAGTGGCAGCCCACCAAGCGTCCGATGCTGGGAAGCGGCGCATCTCCTCGCCATAAAAAAACGCCCCGGTGGTCACGTACCATCACACACCCAAGTCACGCTAATCGCTGTCAGGAACAGAAACACACTCTGGTTCACGGAAACAATCCCAGGAGCAGACCAGTAAAGACCCAAACAGATCTAGAGTTATTAGGATGTTTACATCAATATGAAGAATATGGACAAATTGTTACTATTCTAAATCATTGTACTCTGAAATAACTTACAAAACGCCCCCAGAGCATTTACAAATCTGCAGCTCAACTGTATCCTACTACTGTGTACTACTACTTCAGAGGAAAACACTGTAGTACTACACTTACCTGACTGAGAAATGTTACCGATCAAATGATTTACAGGATATTGAACCTTGGTTTTAATACCGGACTTCTTAGTTTACAGCGCCGGTATGAAGGCGATAACGTCCCTGAACATCAGACATGAGTTTACAGTTAATCACGAGTCCTCCTCGCCACTGAGGAGTTTGGTTTATGGCGTTATGCCGGTAACACCCGTTGACTTCTGGTTTGTGCGCCCCCTGGCGTTTGGGAGAATACTGCACTTTACCAGAGCTTCAGACAGCAGGGGCTGGAGGTAGGAGAAGCAGCGGCTGGAGGTAGGAGAAGCAGCGGCTGGAGGTAGGAGAAGCAGCGGCTGGAGGTAGGAGAAGCAGCGGCTGGAGGTAGGAGAAGCAGCGGCTGTAGGTAGGAGAAGCAGCGGCTGTAGGTAGGAGAAGCAGCGACTGTAGGTAGGAGAAGCAGCGGCTGTAGGTAGGAGAAGCAGCGACTGTAGGTAGGAGAAGCAGCGGCTGGAGGTAGGAGAAGCAGCGGCTGGAGGTAGGAGAAGCAGCGGCTGGAGGTAGGAGAAGCAGCGGCTGGAGGTAGGAGAAGCAGCGGCTGGAGGTAGGAGAAGCAGCGGCTGTAGGTAGGAGAAGCAGCGACTGTAGGTAGGAGAAGCAGCGGCTGTAGGTAGGAGAAGCAGCGACTGGAGGTAGGAGAAGCAGCGGCTGTAGGTAGGAGAAGCAGCGGCTGGAGGTAGGAGAAGCAGCGACTGGAGGTAGGAGAAGCAGCGGCTGGAGGTAGGAGAAGCAGCGACTGGAGGTAGGAGAAGCAGCGGCTGTAGGTAGGAGAAGCAGCGGCTGGAGGTAGGAGAAGCAGCGGCTGTAGGTAGGAGAAGCAGCGGCTGTAGGTAGGAGAAGCAGCGGCTGGAGGTAGGAGAAGCAGCGGCTGGAGGTAGGAGAAGCATTAGAATGTGCTGGAGCTCCGTCATCTGGCTGCAGGCCTCGGCTCGCAGCGGGGGGCCTCAGCTGGACGGCTCCGCACCACCGGAAGGCAAATCACATCACACCCAGCGTCTGAACCGCACACGATAAGGCTTCATTACCATACGTTTATTTTATCCTGTACAAACGGCTGCTGAAACAAAAGGGCAGTTGATTATTTTTCCTTGATCAGTGTAGCATTCAAGGCGTCTGGTTTGAGAAGGGGCGGGAGGAGGAGAGGGGGGGGGCAGTGAGATCCCTCCCAGGGAATAGGAGGAAGGCTGACATGCATACAAGGCAGGCAGGACGGCTGGATTCTCTAGGTGGGATCAGCCTGTCCAGCCTCCACAATGGACCCACGAGACGAGACGGACACACAAAAGAGCCGAATCTGACAGTCCGTCCACTCGGCCGGCCACCGTCTCCGGAGACGGCGAGCTGGCCGCCGGCTCCTCCGCCATCACAAAAGCCTCCTTCAGCATTGTACTGAATATTTGACAGATTTGACACATTAGACTCAGTTCACAGAGCGATGCCACGCGGGGAATGAACTCATTTGAATAGGAGGGGGATGAAACTTTATAGTAGGATCCTGTCTGTCTGGCTGGGTTCCCATAACGCCATGCTGAAACTATACGCTTTGTTTTAACGGCAGACAAACACTTCCTGTTGGCTGAACTGCTCTTTACTACACATTTACCTGCAGAAGAAGCTGCAGATGTTCAAACATGGACCACAGCTTAAAGGGACTGTTAGTTAGAATCCTAAATGTGTTGTTAACAGCTTCACCTGTGTCCGTTAAGTCAACTAAAGTCAGCGTCCTGTTGCTGGCGCTTGTGCTCGCTCTACATAGACATGAAGGAGCATCACTCAACACAGTGAGGAGACACACGTCAGCTAAAAGCACAATATCACTCTATATTTCAGCTGCTTGGCAGTAATGTTAGCTGACCAGACCAAGGTCTCTCCATGAATCAATGCTGATCCTAGTGTTGGCTTTTCCCGCCTCAGCCTCCCGACCGCGGCCGGAGGGAACAGGGGAGACGCCGGAGTTTTGGTCGTAGACGATAACGTTTCTCTCTGCGGAGCCCCGTCACTTCACAAGACACGGGAAACCTCTGTTGGTCTGGAGGAGCTGCAGCAGTTATTTCTGCACAAACGTCCACTGTACATTCACTAGATATTCTCAGAGCTAAACTAACTCTTCTGCAGTGTGGAGTGAGCAGCATGCACGTGAGAGGTGGAGAGAGAGAGAGAGAAGGAGCGCGGTGTGTGAATGAAGGCAGGCAGAGGAGCAGAGGAGCAGAGGAGCAGAGGAGCAGAGACTCCGGTCCTGGAGACCAAAGCTACGGTCTCCCCCGCGTCCTCCGACCGCGGCCAACACTGTTTAACAGCTTCACTAGATACAACCAAGAGGTTTTGGTGCTTCACTGGAGTTTGTGTTGGAGTCTGAGTCTGAACAATCCGTCCAACAGTAACACAAGAGGTGAACCCCGTGCATCGGCCTCCTGGGGGGGGGGGCACTGACCAAGCGGCGGTATTTGACGAGTTGGAGGGAGAACGTGTTGCCGGGAGACAACGTGAGAGAGAGTTGGAGAGAGGAGTTTGTTGGAGTACAGAAAGCGTAGCGAGGTGGAATCTAAAAGATCTTCAGTCATTAATCTGCTGCGTGTGTAAATAAATAAATAAATAAAATAGGTTTACAAAACTCTCCTGCATGTGTCCTGAGGTTAGTCACAACTATGACTAGTGCCTCCCTTATTCACACCTACTGGTCATGACTCACCTGACCAGGTACTGGATGGAGATCTCTCACACTATCTCAGATGTTAAACGTCAAACTGGAACCAAATCCGCTTTCTTTATAACAGACCGTTGCTATGCATAACAGACCGTTGCTATGTATAACAGACCGTTGCTATGTATAACAGACCGTTGCTATGCATAACAGACCGTTGCTACGTATAGCAGACCGGTGCTACGTATAACAGACCATAACATATATATATATATATATATATATATATATAACCTCAATAAAAAGATTCTGATTCAAAATCAGATGACAAATTGTCGAGGTGTTGACTTATTGTACATTAATTGCTCCAATAACCTTCAAGCTGTGATTTAAAGGTCACGCGTCCCAGCGGTCGTCCAGCGTCGAGGTGTTAACTTTGATTTAAAGTGAGTTAAAACTTGTTTCTAGGGGTGTAACGATTCATCTACTACATCCATGCATTGATTTATATTCCTACGATCCAACTGCATGGATAGGTACTCGGCTAGTTGTCCTTCACGGGAGACGTATATCGATATAAAATGGATTGTGTGGATACTGAGGATTTAAACCTTGTATTTAAGGACGACAGACGTTCTATCAAAGTGTTTTAGCACTTTTATTAGTAAAGAAATGTTAAACGTTACTCCAGTTCACTCTCCAGACATGCACCAGCTCTGCCCTCTGCAGCGCGAGCACGCATCCACGACGTGCGCGCAGACGAGCGGAGCACTGGACTCCTCGCTCTCTCACCTGGTACGGCGTGGAGGGAGACGGGCAACGGTCGGTGGAGTTTCAGGCGCTATCGATCAACTCGACGAGGGCGGCTTCACCCACAGGCGCTTTCGCCGTGAGCCGTGTTTCGTTTCTTCATTCAGACAAAATGACCTTTTTCCCGTCGTGATATCTTCGTGCACGCTGCATCGACGTCTTCTCTGCTTTGACTTGTACATAATATGCAGTGTGACTCTGCCTGTTGACCTCTTCAACTATAAAACTATATCTGCCTCCGAGGATGTTTGATCATCTCCGTGTGTTCACCAGCATGTGAATTAAGATCCGTGGCGTTATCGGAGCGCTGTGGAAGTGTGTGTTTAACCTCGGAGCTCTGCCTCCGTGTCAGCCGGCCTGATTGGCTGAATGAGAGGGCTCTGATTGGGGACGACTCTCAGTAACCAGCCGCTAATTTAAAGGCTTGATTGGTCGGGCTGTGAATTCAGAGTGAAGGGCAAACCGACCTGTGTGAACTCTGAACGTCTTCATACACACACACACACACACACACATGCACACACGTGTGTTCAGGCGGTCGGACGCTGATTCGATGTGTTCCATTATCTTTTTTTTGTCTTCAATAAATAGGGATTAGATTTAGCATGAAGCTGCGTCTGAATGGAGAAACAGCAGCGATGCTAACAAGGCTAGAAAACAGAGGATTACAAGAGTCTTTTTCCTCCCTAATTTGATTTTAAAGGAGTCTTACCTTTGTTCTACGTGCCCAGTTCGGATGTGCTGGGAGGTTGAGATTAGCACACAGAATGGAGTTTGTGACAAAGCCGATTAGCAGCTGAACCAGGGCCAACGACGGGGGGGTACTCTCGTTAGACAATCTGCATTTTAAAGTAACATTTCTCCGTCAACTAAGGAAATGTTTCTATTTCCTGTTTCACTTTTATGTTATATACTAGTATTGTATTTACTATTTTCTGCAGCTGTAATGTGAGTTTACCATCGTGAGGACATTTTAGTTTCATCACCAGGAACCTGCTTCAGTTCCAGCTGTGCTGTGGTGATCTACTGCCATCTGCTGGAGGACGCCACTCCTACAGGCAGAGGATGCTTTATTCCATACCTGCATTGCAGGGAGGATCTGCAGGTTTAAAAAAGAAACTTTACATTTTTTTATTTTTAGTGTTTTTCATTCAGCTGCCTCGACTAAAATAAAACCAGACTATATTAGACTATATTAGACCTGGGCTGCGTTCCAATAGTCCTCTTCTCTCTCAGGAAGGTTCCTAACGGACTGAAATGACCCTCTCAGTCTCTCAGCAGCAGCCCTGATGAGAGCTGTTAGAGTCCTCTAACTGATGAGGAAAGGAGCTTCAATGCTTCCTTTATTATCTCCTTTAGGACACACTGGAGCATCCTTTACCAAAGGAAAGGAGCTTCAATGCTTCCTTTATTATCTCCTTCAGCAGAGGATACACTGGAGCATCCTTTACCAAAGGAAAGGAGCTTCAATGCTTCCTTTATTATCTCCTTTAGGACACACTGCAGCATCCTTTACCAAAGGAAAGGAGCCTCAATGCTTCCTTTATTATCTCCTTTAGCAGAGGACACACTGGAGCATCCTTTACCAAAGGAAAGGAGCTTCAATGCTTCCTTTATTATCTCCTTTAGCAGAGGACACACTGGAGCATCCTTTACCAAAGGAAAGGAGCCTCAATGCTTCCTTTATTATCTCCTTTAGCAGAGGATACACTGGAGCATCCTTTACCAAAGGAAAGGAGCTTCAATGCTTCCTTTATCGTCTCCTTTAGGACACACTGGAGCATCCTTTACCAAAGGAAAGGAGCCTCAATGCTTCCTTTATTATCTCCTTTAGCAGAGGATACACTGGAGCATCCTTTACCAAAGGAAAAGAGAGAATAACATCCCACAATGCCTTGCGGCCGCAGCATTTAAAGCGACGCACCATTCGGCCGTTCATAATAACAAACGATATGCTGATCTTGCATATTATTTTCATATACTAATTGTGATTCATGTTTAATCTGAGTGGACAGAGAACCATTTGGTTTCACTTTATTTTTAATTCATTATTTATTTCGAACATGTAACAAATACTTAGTAAAAAACAAAACAAGAATAACTAATAAAATGAACAGTAAACAATCAATTAACAAATAATCAACATCAATAAATATTACATGTCAGTATCTGGTCCAACACATTTGGATTGGATCTATGGTGTCGTTCCGTAACATTATTATCTCCAATAACTGATATTTTTATTTTACCAGTATTTTATACTTTCAATTTATACTTATTTTAATTTGTTAAAAATGTCACCACAAGGTCCAATTAGTAGCTTTCTGGAGCTTTTGATCATGTCACACAATCTTCCTCAACAGATGGACTTTAATGATGGCGCTTTAAGAGTTAAAAATTGAGGTTGAATGAACTTTACCCTTATTGCTTATATATAATATATATATATAATATATATATAATATATAAAAAAGGTTCCATGATTGAACTGCTTCAACTTAACCAGGATTCATTTAGTAGACATCCCGTTTTAAGCCTTTAGCGCTCATACACAAGCAGTTAAATAACTACAGGTCAAAGGTCAGCAGTATGGTGACCGTACAGTAATCTGTTGTTCATTTTTCCTTTATTGATCTTTTAAAGGTTTGCTGTAGCTAACTTTAGTCCTCAGACCTGCTTGTTGGGGGCTGTTAGTCCCTTTTTGGAAAACTAGTCCCAGTGGGACAGGAACCCAGACAGTAGGACATTAGTCCATCTTTAAAAGGAAAAAAAAAGTCATATTATAGTATTTCGAAAAATTTCGTTTAAAAAGTCGTCGTATAGTATGTCGAATAATTTCATGAATAAAAGTCATAGTATAGTATGTCAAATCATTTTGTGAAAGAAAGTCATAGTATAGCATGTCGGAAAAATTTATTAAAAAAAATCATAGTATAGTATGTTGAAAAATTTCGTGAAAAAAAGTCAGAGTATAGTATGTCGGAGTTTTTTTTCAGACCTTTCAGACTTTTTTTTCAAACTTTTTTTTCAGACTTTATTTTCAAACTTTTTTTCAGACTTTTTTTCAAATTTATTATTCAAACTTGTTTTCCAGATTTTTTTTTCAAATTTATTTTTCAAATTTATTTCAAACTTTTTTTTCAGACTTTATTTTCAAACTTTTTTTCAGACTTTTTTTCAAATTTATTATTCAAACTTGTTTTCCAGACTTTTTTTTCAAACTTTTTTTCAAATTTATTTTTCAAATTTATTTCAAACTTTTTTTTCAAACTTTTTTTTCAGGCTTATTTTCAAACTTTTTCAAACTTTTTTTCAGACTTTTCAAACTTTTTTTTCAAACTTTTTTTTCCAAACTTTTTTTTCAGGCTTATTTTCAAACTTTTTTTTCAGACTTTATTTTCAAACTTTTTTTCAAACTTTTTTTCAGACTTATTTTCAAACTTTTTTTTCAGACTTTATTTTCAAACTTTTTTTCAAACTTTTTTTCAGACTTATTTTCAAATTTATTTTTCAAACTTCTTTTCTCAGACTTTTTTTTCAGACATTTTTTTCAGACTTTTTTTCAAATTTATTTTTCAAATTTATTTTTCAAATTTATTTCAGACTTTTTTTTCAAACGTTTTTTCAGACTTTTCAAACTTTTTTTTCAGACTTTTCAAACTTTTTTTTCAGACTTTTTTTTCAAACTTGTTTTTCAGACTTATTTTCAAATTTATTTTTCAAACTTCTTTTCTCAGACTTTTTTTTCAGACTTATTTTCAAACTTTTTTTTCAGACATTTTTTCAGACTTTTTTTCAAATTTATTTTTCAAACTTTTTGTCAGACTTTTTTTCAAATGTTTTCAGACTTATTTTCAGATTTATTTTTCAAACTTTTTTTCCAGACTTTTTTTCAAATTTATTTTTCAAATTTATTTCAGACTTTTTTTTCAAACTTGTTTTCAGACTTTTCAAACTTTTTTTTCAAACTTTTTTTTCAGGCTTATTTTCAAACTTCTTTTTTCAGACTTTATTTTCAAACTTTCTTCAGACTTATTTTCAAACTATTTTTTCAGACTTTTTTCAAATTTATTTTTCAAACTTTTTTTTCAAACTTGTTTTTCAGACTTATTTTCAAATTTATTTTTCAAACTTCTTTTCTCAGACTTTTTTTTCAGACTTATTTTCAAACTTTTTCTTCAGACATTTTTTCAGACTTTTTTTCAAATTTATTTTTCAAACTTTTTTTCAGACATTTTTTCAGACTTTTTTCCAGACTTTTTTTTCAAACTTTTTTTCAAATTTATTTTTCAAATTTATTTCAGACTTTTTTTTTCAAACTTTTTTTCAGACTTATTTTCAAACTTTTTTTTCAGACTTTTCAAACTTTTTTTTCAGATTTATTTTTCAAACTTTTTTCCAGACTTTTTTTTCAGATTTATTTTCAAACTTTAAAAAGTCATAGTATAGTATGTCGAAAACTTTCATTAAAAAAAATCATAGTATAGTATGTCGTAAAATGTATTGTAAAAAAAGTCATAATATAATATGTCGAAAATTTCATGAAAAAAAGTCATAGTATAGTACGTCGTAAAATTTAGAAAAAAAGTCATAGTATAGTATGTCGGAAAAATGTATTAAAAAAATCATAGTATAGTATGTCAAAAAATGTATTGTAAAAAAAATCAAAGTATAGCATGTCGAATAATTTCATGAAAAAAAATCAGTATAGTATGTTGAAAAGTTTCGTGAAAAAAAGTCAGAGTATAGTATGTCAAATCTTTTCGTAAAAAAAAGTCATAGTATAGTATGTTGAAACATTTTGTGAAAAAAAAGTCATAGTATAGTATGTCGGAAATTTTTTTCAGACGTTTCAAACTTTTTTTTCAAACTTTGTTTTCAGACTCTTTTTTCAGACTTATTTTCAAACTTTTTTTTCAGACTTTTCAAATTTTGTTTTCAAACTTATTTTCAAACTTTTTTTCAGACTTTTTTTCAAATTTATTTTTCAAACTTTTAGTATTTCGAATAATTTCATGAAAAAAAGTCAAAGTATAGAAGGTCGAAAATGTATTGTAAAAAAAGTCATAGTACAGTATGTCAAAAAATTAAATGAAAAAAAGTTATAGTATAGTATGTCGAAAAATTTCATGAAATACAGTCATAGTATAGTTTGTCGAAAAATGTATTGTAAAAAAAGGTATAGTATAGTATTTCGAATAATTTCGTGAAAAAAAGTCATAGTATAGTATTGAGTAATTTCATGACAAAAAGTCAAAGTATAGAAGGTCGAAAAATGTATTGTAAAAAAAGTCAAAGTATAGTATGTTGAAGAATTTCATGAAAAAAAGTCATAGTATAGTATGTAGAATAAATTTCGTGAAAAAAGTCATAGTGTAGTATGGAATGTCGAAAAATGACTTTTTTCCTAAAATGTTTCAACATACATTACATACTATATATAGCATGACTTTTTTCTTGATACAACCCAATGACTTCTTTTTCAACATTTTATTCTTTGACTTTATTATACTTTTTCTCTGACATGCTGTGTATTAACTTGTGAAATAGCTCAGTGTGTTAAATATCTGGTTGAAATACTGGAGGTTGTGGGTTTGATCCTGATGCGACACAGTCTGTTTTCAGGTCTAACTTCTAACGACAAAGTGTAATTTACGAAGAGAACAGACATCTGTGTATCTGGTGGTATAGCTCAGTCTGTAAATATCTGTTTGGAATACTGGAGGTTGTGGGTTCGATCCTTATGTGACACAGTCTGTTTTCAGGTCTAACTTCTAATGACCAAGTCAAATATACCAAGAGAACAGTCCTCAGTGTGGCATTGGTGGCTTGGCTGCTAAGTTCACGGTTCTGGCTGCGGCAGAGCGGGGTTCCATCGATGCCCGGTGCCCGACAGTGGAGAGAGACCAGCGTCTCCTTCCAGGGTTTACCAGAGATAAAACTGGGGGGTTATGCAACAGGAAAACAGAAATTGTACTTCTACTGAATTGTATGATGTCTTTATTTGTCTTTCTAATATATCCTCTGTGTGCTGCTAGAACCCAAACCCTTTATTTATTTCTCTAATATATTCACCTGTATGTGCTGGTAGAGGATCCCTTCAACATCTCCTCAGCAGCACTAAAGCTTTGGCCGATGGACGTTACCTACTCACGAACAGGTGTATAAACAGTCACCACATTCAGTCCAGCAAACGCCACCCCAGGAAGAAAACCATCCCGTTCCTCAAGGCTGGAGAGAACCCCGACCCTAAACATGACTGACTTTTTTTCATTAAATTTTCGACAGAGGAAAGAGGAGGAAAGAGTTCCCCTGTACGGGTGTTCGTAAGCAAGCATGAATTATTCTTCTATTCAAAAACGTCCTTTATTATAACCATCACATTTAACCAGTTCAGTTCTTTAATATGTTAATTATTTCTTTATATATTTATACTCAAATATAGCATATACATTACAGTCATCAAAGTCACTCAGTCTTAGATTCACTGCTGTGTGCTTTGTCAAATGAATCGACTGAAGAGAATGAAGCAATTGACGAACAAATACACATCATTCCAACAAACACACCCGTGCACACATGACTGAGAAGGAAACTTCAAAATCATCCTGTTATGAGTGATGACAATAAAACTGATAATAGGTGGAGGTGAAGGTGGTGAGGTTGTTTACAACACATTAAAATGATGCATCATAGAAACGTTATATAATACATGAGAATACAAAAGACATGCAGACATGCAGACATATTGTTGTTGCAGTTCTACACCACTGATTTAAATATAGCATCTTGTGAAAAGTGACATACACACAACTTAAATTAATACTCACTGGCAGTGTCATAGCGCCCCCAAATGTCCTCCCAGCTAGGTGCTGATGGTGTGAAGATCAGTGGATTTGAGTTAAACCGTATCACACGGTCTTCATGAGGATCAGCGTCAAGCTCTTCAACTCTTCAGTAAACATGGATGAGACGTCCTCGAGGATCTCAATTCAGCAAATTTGGTGATTTTGAAGTGATATTGGATACCACAACTAAATCATGGACTTGTTACTGAATACCCTTAAAGACCCACTTAACAATGAATGGATTTAGCTGAGCTTCAGTACACTGTGACATCACTGTGACATCACTGTTGGTTACAGGTGTAACAGAGCTCATCGGAGGTGAAACACACCTGAAACGTAGAACCAGAGAGGACAGTAAAACTCTACTTTCCAGTCTGGTGTTAAGTTACCCTTTAGGTAATTAGGAGTGTACTCACCAAAGTAATTCATGAGATCTGGGAACACAGTGACAACACTAAAAATACCAACGGGTCCAGAAACATGAGCAGTCTGACGATCAGACGCCCGTTAGCCACCAATCACTGCAATTCCTCCCTCACCAGCATGAGTAGAGAGGGTCAAAGCTGAAGCAGGAGGTGGGTTTGTGATGCTGTTGATGACAGGTTCCAACCAACCGACAGCCAACCAACAACCAAACAACAAGCAACCAACCAACCAACCAACAGCCAACCAACAACCAAACAACAACCAAACGACAACCAACAACCAAACAACAACCGACCAACAACCAAACAACAACCAAACAACAACCAAACAACAACCGACCAACAACCAAACAACAACCAAACAACAACCAAACAACAACCGACCAACAACCAACCAACCAACCAACCAACCAACAAACAACCAAACAACAACCAACCAACCAACAAACAACCAAACAACAACCAACCCACAGCCAACCCACAGCCAACCAAACAACCAAACAACATACAACCTACAACCAACCAACCAACCAACAACCGAACAACAACCGACCAACAACCAACCAACCAACCAACAGCCAACCAACCAACCAACCAACCAACCAACCAACCAACCAACCCCTTTATTTAGAGGCCAAAGTGAAAGTAAAAAGACCTGATGTCTGTAAACTGTGATTGATGTTTACAACAGACGTTTTACTGTCCACCTTCTTTTCCTCTATAGGTTTGTCTAACCTGGAGGTTTGTTTCCAACCCGTCAGCTCATCTGACTGCTCGTGTTTCTTGACCCATATAACTTATTTAGCGATGACACTATGTTCCTACATCTCTGTAATTCACTCGGTGAGTACAATGTTATCATAATTGATTGAAATGATGAATGACTGGAGCTGTGAAAATAAACCGTAAGTAGTAATAAATCATAGTTGTCTTTTTAGCTGAACTTTAGAGGAACAGTTGTGTGTCCTATTTTCACTGTTCCTTGTGTTTATATATAGTTTACTAGTATTAGCCATCACAGGACAACGTTTCAGACTCCCTCCCTTTCAAAGAGACTTTAAATCTCAATGGAACAACAAAGGTTACATAAAAAAATAAAGCATGTATTTGTATTTGGCTGATGATGAAAATCGTATCATTCATGTAGTCATGAGGTCATGGAAGACTTGGACATAAAATGTGTTAACCAAAGCTTTTCTCTGTGCAGAGAGTTTCCCCGAAACAGTAACCACCCAAATACATCGTCAGCTTCACAACAAGCATCATTAAAGGCATGTTTCCTCAGCGACGATGTCAGCCCACGTCTCCAATGAAGATCTTTCATAAAGAAATGCTCCTCAGATGAGGCAGTGCTCACGTATTCAACATTCCCATCCCAAGCACTTCAGACATGTCCCTCCAGTGGTCCTCCCTTCCTGCTGAGACATCCTGGACTCTTCCTCCGTCCTCCGCTCAGCTCTATGAACTGCTGCTGAGTCGTCGGCGCAGCAGAGAGGCCGGCTTGCTCTCCATGTCCTCTACGTCGCTTTCACATTGTCTCTGGAAGAAAAGGATCAGTACAGGTGGATTTAAATCTGAGGAACACTCCTGGGTCAAACATGCATTAGCACACCTGTATGTTGTACAGCTCACAGCGGGTATATCAGGGCTGTTGAAGTTAACGCAATAATAACACTCACTCGTTTTAACGCCAGTAACTTCTTTAACGCATTAACACAACGTGCTGTGGAGGTGATGTAGCAGAGGAGGTTAAATAACGCTCCAAACTTGTGCTAAATCTTGGCGAGGAAAAACTGGTCCATTTTCAAAGGGTACCTTGACCTCTGACCTCCAGATGTGTGAATGTGTGAAGGTTTTAGTCCAAAAATCTAAAATATCCAAAAAATGTCAAAAAAGTCTGAAAAAATGTCAAAAACATTTACTAAAAACGTCTGGAAAAAAAAAAAAAAAAGGATCAGTGAATGTAAATGGGTTCTATGGGTACCCACGAGTCTCCCCTTTACAGACACGCCCACTTTATGATCATCACATGCAGTTTGGGGCAAGTCATAATCTCTCTCTCTCTCTTTGTGACTGCCAATCGTCTGCATCGATGCATGTCATGTAATGCAGCTAGATACGTAATGCCCACTAGGAAACAGGGAGAGAGAGCATAGCCATGTGTCGTCTCTCTGCAGAGACACACTGAACACTGATACTGTATGTGATGAATGAAGGTGTAGGTGAAGTTCAGCAGTACGCCTCTAGAGGTCACACTGTGCTGGAGGGCTGAGACCATCTATGGAAGACACGACTTCCTTCCTCCACAACTGCTCCTCTTAAAGAGCATGGTGATTGTGAAGGTGAAGGTGAAGGTGATGGTGAATGTGATGGTGAAAGTGATGGTGAAGGTGATGGTGAGGGTGATGGTGATGGTGAAGGTGAAGGTGATGGTGATGGTGAAGGTGAATGTGATGGTGAAAGTGATGGTGAAGGTGATGGTGAAGGTGAAGGTGATGGTGAATGTGATGGTGATGGTGAAGGTGATGGTGAAGGTGATGGTGAAGGTGAATGTGATGGTGAAGGTGAATGTGATGGTGAAGGTGATGGTGAAGGTGAATGTGATGGTGAAGGTGAAAGTGATGGTGAAGGTGATGGTGAAGGTGAAGGTGATGGTGAATGTGATGGTGATGGTGAAGGTGATGGTGAAGGTGATGGTGAAGGTGATGGTGATGGTGAAGGTGAATGTGATGGTGAAAGTGATGGTGAAGGTGATGGTGAGGGTGATGGTGATGGTGAAGGTGAAGGTGATGGTGAATGTGATGGTGAAAGTGATGGTGAAGGTGATGGTGAGGGTGATGGTGATGGTGAAGGTGAAGGTGATGGTGATGGTGAAGGTGAATGTGATGGTGAAAGTGATGGTGAAGGTGATGGTGAAGGTGAATGTGATGGTGATGGTGAAGGTGATGGTGAAGGTGATGGTGAAGGTGAATGTGATGGTGAAGGTGAATGTGATGGTGAAGGTGATGGTGAAGGTGAATGTGATGGTGAAGGTGAAAGTGATGGTGAAGGTGATGGTGAAGGTGAAGGTGATGGTGAATGTGATGGTGATGGTGAAGGTGATGGTGAAGGTGATGGTGAAGGTGAATGTGATGGTGAAGGTGAATGTGATGGTGAAGGTGATGGTAATGGTGAAGGTGAAGGTGATGGTGAAAGTGATGGTGAAGGTGATGGTGAAGGTGAAGGTGATGGTGAAGGTGAATGTGATGGTGAAGGTGAAGGTGAAGGTGATGGTGAAGGTGAATGTGATGGTGAAGGTGAATGTGATGGTGAAGGTGAAGGTGATGGTGAAGGTGAATGTGATGGTGAAGGTGAAGGTGAATGTGATGGTGAAGGTGAATGTGATGGTGAAGGTGAATGTGATGGTGAATGTGATGGTGAAGGTGATGGTAATGGTGAAGGTGATGGTGAAAGTGAAAGTGATGGTGAAGGTGATGGTGAATGTGATGGTGAAGGTGAATGTGATGGTGAAGGTGAAGGTGATGGTGATGGTGAAGGTGATGGTGAAGGTGAATGTGATGGTGAAGGTGAAGGTGAATGTGAATGTGATGGTGAAGGTGAATGTGATGGTGAAGGTGAAGGTGAAGGTGAAGGTGATGGTGAAGGTGAAGGTGATGGTGAAGGTGAATGTGATGGTGAAGGTGAATGTGATGGTGAAGGTGAATGTGATGGTGAAGGTGATGGTGATGGTGAAGGTGATGGTGATGGTGAAGGTGAATGTGATGGTGAAAGTGATGGTGAAGGTGATGGTGAAGGTGAAGGTGATGGTGAAGGTGATGGTGATGGTGAAGGTGATGGTGAAGGTGAATGTGATGGTGAAGGTGAATGTGATGGGTGAAGGTGAAGGTGAATGTGATGGTGAAGGTGAATGTGATGGTGAAGGTGAATGTGATGGTGAAGGTGAAGGTGAAGGTGATGGTGAAGGTGAATGTGAATGTGATGGTGAAGGTGAAGGTGAATGTGATGGTGAAGGTGAATGTGATGGTGAAGGTGAAGGTGAAGGTGATGGTGAAGGTGAATGTGATGGTGATGGTGAAGGTGAAGGTGAAGGTGAAGGTGATGGTGAAGGTGAATGTGATGGTGAAGGTGAAGGTGAAGGTGATGGTGAAGGTGAAGGTGATGGTGAAGGTGAATGTGATGGTGAAAGTGATGGTGAAGGTGATGGTGAAGGTGAAGGTGATGATGAATGTAATGGTGATGGTGAAGGTGATGGTGAAGGTGATGGTGAAGGTGATGGTGAAGGTGAATGTGATGGTGAAGGTGAATGTGATGGTGAAGGTGATGGTAATGGTGAAGGTGAAGGTGAAGGTGAAGGTGATGATGAAGGTGAAGGTGATGGTGAAGGTGAAGGTGATGGTGAAGGTGAATGTGATGGTGAAGGTGAATGTGATGGTGAAGGTGAATGTGATGGTGAAGGTGAAGGTGATGGTGAAGGTGAATGTGATGGTGAAGGTGAAGGTGAATGTGATGGTGAAGGTGAATGTGATGGTGAAGGTGATGGTAATGGTGAAGGTGAAAGTGATGGTGAAGGTGATGGTGAAGGTGAAGGTGAATGTGATGGTGAAGGTGAATGTGATGGTGAAGGTGAAGGTGATGGTGATGGTGAAGGTGATGGTGAAGGTGATTGTGATTGTGATGGTGAAGGTGAAGGTGATGGTGAAGGTGAATGTGATGGTGAAGGTGAATGTGATGGTGAAGGTGAATGTGATGGTGAAGGTGATGGTGATGGTGATGGTGAAGGTGAATGTGATGGTGAAAGTGATGGTGAAGGTGATGGTGAAGGTGAAGGTGATGGTGAAGGTGATGGTGAAGGTGAATGTGATGGTGAAGGTGAAGGTGATGGTGATGGTGAAGGTGATGGTGAAGGTGAATGTGATGGTGAAGGTGAATGTGATGGTGAAGGTGAAGGTGAATGTGATGGTGAAGGTGAATGTGATGGTGAAGGTGAATGTGATGGTGAAGGTGAAGGTGAAGGTGATGGTGAAGGTGAATGTGATGGTGAAGGTGAATGTGATGGTGAAGGTGAAGGTGAAGGTGATGGTGAAGGTGAATGTGATGGTGAAGGTGAATGTGATGGTGAAGGTGATGGTGAAGGTGAATGTGATGGTGAAGGTGAATGTGATGGTGAAGGTGAAGGTGATGGTGAAGGTGAAGGTGATGGTGATGGTGAAGGTGAATGTGATGGTGAAGGTGAATGTGATGGTGATGGTGAAGGTGAATGTGATGGTGAAGGTGAGGTGAAGGTGATGGTGAAGGTGAAGGTGAATGTGATGGTGAAGGTGAAGGTGATGGTGAAGGTGAATGTGATGGTGAAGGTGAAGGTGATGGTGAAGGTGAATGTGATGGTGAAGGTGAAGGTGATGGTGAAGGTGAAGGTGATGGTGAAGGTGAAGGTGATGGTGAAGGTGAAGGTGAATGTGAATGTGATGGTGAAGGTGATGGTAATGGTGAAGGTGAAAGTGATGGTGAAGGTGATGGTGAAGGTGAATGTGATGGTGAAGGTGAATGTGATGGTGAAGGTGAAGGTGATGGTGATGGTGAAGGTGATTGTGATGGTGAAGGTGAATGTGATGGTGAAGGTGAAGGTGAATGTGATGGTGAAGGTGAATGTGATGGTGAAGGTGAAGGTGAAGGTGAAGGTGATGGTGAAGGTGAAGGTGATGGTGAAGGTGAATGTGATGGTGAAGGTGAATGTGATGGTGAAGGTGAATGTGATGGTGATGGTGATGGTGATGGTGATGGTGATGGTGAAGGTGAATGTGATGGTGAAAGTGATGGTGAAGGTGATGGTGAAGGTGAAGGTGATGGTGAAGGTGATGGTGAAGGTGAATGTGATGGTGAAGGTGAAGGTGATGGTGATGGTGAAGGTGATGGTGAAGGTGAATGTGATGGTGAAGGTGAATGTGATGGTGAAGGTGAAGGTGAATGTGATGGTGAAGGTGAATGTGATGGTGAAGGTGAATGTGATGGTGAAGGTGAAGGTGAAGGTGATGGTGATGGTGAAGGTGAAGGTGAATGTGATGGTGAATGTGATGGTGAAGGTGAAGGTGAAGGTGATGGTGAAGGTGAATGTGATGGTGAAGGTGAATGTGATGGTGAAGGTGATGGTGAAGGTGAATGTGATGGTGAAGGTGAATGTGATGGTGAAGGTGAAGGTGATGGTGAAGGTGAATGTGATGGTGATGGTGAAGGTGAATGTGATGGTGAAGGTGAAGGTGAAGGTGATGGTGAAGGTGAATGTGATGGTGAAGGTGAAGGTGATGGTGAAGGTGAAGGTGAAGGTGATGGTGAAGGTGAATGTGATGGTGATGGTGAAGGTGATGGTGAAGGTAAATGTGATGGTGAAGGTGAAGGTGATGGTGATGGTGAAGGTGAATGTGAAGGTGATGGTGAAGGTGAAGGTGAAGGTGAATGTGATGGTGAAGGTGAAGGTGAAGGTGAAGGTGATGGTGAAGGTGAAGGTGATGGTGAAGGTGAATGTGATGGTGAAGGTGAATGTGATGGTGAAGGTGATGGTGAAGGTGAATGTGATGGTGATGGTGATGGTGAAGGTGAAGGTGAAGGTGATGGTGAAGGTGAAGGTGAAGGTGATGGTGAAGGTGAAGGTGAAGGTGATGGTGAAGGTGAAGGTGATGGTGAAGGTGAATGTGATGGTGATGGTGAAGGTGAATGTGATGGTGAAGGTGATGGTGAAGGTGAAGGTGAATGTGATGGTGATGGTGAAGGTGAATGTGATGGTGAAGGTGAATGTGATGGTGAAGGTGATGGTGATGGTGATGGTGAAGGTGAATGTGAAGGTGAAGGTGAATGTGATGGTGATGGTGAAGGTGAATGTGATGGTGAAGGTGAAGGTGAAGGTGATGGTGAAGGTGCAAAGTTCTGTTCTGGATTCTAACCGTATGGAGTGTTAGTGTTAGTGTCAGGTTCAGGCTGGGGAAGTGGTCTCACCTCTAGAGTTTCTGGATCGGAGCTGCCCTTACACAGCAGCTTCAACTGGTTCAGTCGGTTACACATCCACACCATGTTATAGGACATCTGGGGGGGGAGAGAGAATGTTTTACAGTGTTCAGCAAAACCAGAATATCTGACTGTTCTTAAGGATAAATAGTTGGACGGGGCAGAACTAGAGCAACTCTGTCTCAGTACTATCTGATCATTTATTCTGTGAACAGGTAATAACAACAGATAGCCAGACCCAGTGTGGGTAACATTAGCACCTAGGACACCTGGTCTCAATGTGAAACAGATAGCCAGACCCAGTGTGGGTAACATTAGCACCTAGGACACCTGGTCTCAATGTGAAACAGCTCACCAGTGTCAGAAAAACACACAAGGACAGTTTTCAGCTAGCTCGGTGGAGCCCTCTACTGGACTCTATGGGTAATGCTCCCCTCCAATCACAAGCATGCATTTGCCCACTGAAAATGTGCATAAGCGTAGCCGGCCAATCAGGACGTGCCTATCTGAATACGTGCGGAGCCCTCAGTATATAAGGCAGCATGTCTACCATCCCACAGCCTCTACAGCCTCTACAGCCTCTACAGTGAGCAGTGGAGGAGTGACAGGGCCCCTTGGTAGAGGGCTCCGCCTGTGCTTATAAAACCAGATTCTAGCCCTCTGCTAGACTCTATGGGTACGGTGGGTGGCGCCCGATGAATGCACGCCCTGCCGCGACACAACATCGACCAAGTACTGCTCGACCAAGTACACAGTCAACTGACTGTGACTAAAGTCAGTGTAACACCGGCAGACGGTAAGGTATGACATAATGTTTGTCACTACTCACAAGGCTCATTTATTAATAAGGTAAATTGTATTATTTAACCCAGCAGGCAGTTTAAATATTGATCCGGACTCACCTTCCATTTCCTTCTGGCGTTGAACTTCTTAAAGTTCCTCATATTTATTGAGGATCGATTCCTATTGGCTGCCTGCATGCGTGTGATGGGCTGAAACACACATTATTATATCATCATTATGAGTACCATTCAGTAACATGACGCAGTCAGTAGCTGAAGCAGGTTAGAAGACTCGTAGTAACCTTAATCCATGGATGAAGCAGACACTCCTCCGCTGTCATTCTATCACTGCAACACACATCAACACAGTAGTCATGACGACAGATCAGGAGAGAAGGAAAATCAGTAACATCAGTAACATGTAATGATTGTTGTTAGGAAGTTAAACAGGTCATAATTCTCTCTCTAATATCTATTTTATATTGATGTGAAATCATCTCCTTCAAACATCTGGATTTATTCAAGTTTCTCACCAAAAACTACATTTTACCAGATTACATTTGAACACATCATGATAACGTTGTAATTTACCTTCACCCAATAGTCATTTTTCCTGAGCCGACTTTGAACGCCTCATAACAATAACTCAATGGCACCTCCGTTAACGTTGGTATCTCCGTTATTCATCCAGTCAGGACTGAGCTGCTAACGGCTGCTAACAGCTAACGTTACTAACTCTCCTCCTGCTGATGTAAACACAGGTTTGTTGTTCTCAGTGTCTCTTTATCAGGTAGAAACAGGATGCATCCCCTCAGCTTTAGTAGCTCCATGCTGCTGAGAGCTTTATTATCTCTTCACCGTGTCTCCGGTCCCAAACTAACTGAAACATGATGCAGCGTGCGTCTGCGTCATTGTGCAGCGTAACTGTGGGAAAGCATCAATAAGAGGAATCGATAATCACGGAGGCACGAGATGACAAGAAAGAGGACAACTACGGTTCTCTGTTCCATCACTAGAGTTTTCCCTGCCTGCCAACGTGGCGGGTGCTAATCTCCGACCCCGACTACATACCTGGGGATCTTCACCAGGAGTTTCTGGATGAAGTCTTTGGCCACGGAGCTGGTCATGCTGAAATACTGTTCAGGAAACTGGTAGTTCATGACGATGACGTTCCTCAGAGTCTCCTCATCGGTCTCTCCTTGGAACGGTGACAACCCGCTCAATCTGAGGACGGAGGACAACAGCGAGAGTGAGACTCCGACGAGTCCACATCTCAACCCGAAACACCTCTGATCAAAGCTCTGAATGGAGCTGAAGGGCAGCCCATAATACACAAAGAGACTTGAAGCAGTGAGTGTAGACGGCTGTGTTCCATATTTAAAACACACAAACAGGTGAAACTTACAGTATGTAGGTGATGACAGCGATGCTCCTGGAGGAGAGAGAGAGAAACAGACAGTCATGTGACCTGGTTTCAACCTTTTACTCTACTGTCTGACAAACAGGAGACAAACGGAGACATTCAGGACAGGCCCCGACATGTCCCTGACACAGGAATGTCCTCCCACACCTCACAGAGACACAGAGACACTGAAAACAGTCCAGAGACGCTTCAGAAACACCACGTCCATGTGGACACCACGTCCACGTGGACAATCATCAGTTATAACAAAGAATACTCACCACATGTCTGCTGCTGGACTCAGAGTCTCACTGCTGATCACCTCAGGAGCTAAGAGACATGGACACAGAGAGAGAGGGACAGAGAGACAGAGAGAGAGACACAGAGAGAGATGGACAGAGAGACAGAGAGAGACAGAGAGAGAGAGGGACAGAGGGACAGAGAGAGGTGTTATCAGGACATAGTTACCAGATTAAACATCGAGTGTCTGAGCCGGGAATCGAACCACCAACCATCCCGACTGGTGAACGAGCCGCTCTCCCTCTGAGCCACAGCCAACAGCTCTAGATTTATTATGACGTTTAGATAAATATGAAACATGGAATCATGTTTCTATTCTAAATCACTGGACCCTGAAATAACTTTTAGTTAGGCCCCAGAACTGAAGCTCCACCTTGAACAGACGTTTAGTACATTTCAGTACATGGTGCTGATAAGAACTCTCTTTCTCTGTCATACCTGAAGTAAACATTTGAATAGAGGACTATTACTGTGCAGTATTAATAGTTTACTATTAATAGTTAATAGTTTTACTTCAGAAAAAAAGGTTTTTTTTGTCGGCCTACTTCACTAGACAGCGTTTGCCCTTGAGGCCCCCAAACCAGTAAATCCGGCCCTGAACACACATCCAGGTCGTCGTGGTTACTCGCGGTCAGAAACATCAGTCAACACACACAGAGGTAATAAACCAAACGGTTTCGGTTGCAGAGAAAAAAGGACAAATGGTTCAGTAAAAACAAATGTTGGTTCATGCAAATTTAAAAGTGACACACAGCAGAGCATGTACACAGACAACGATATGATGAGCCCTGGATTCAGTTCCATCTGCAGCTCTTATGAAGGATTTCAGATTGGAAAAGCTCACAGATAGAAATCCATCCTCACCGATGTACTGGGGGGTTCCACTACTGCTCCGGTACTCCTCCCCCTGGTGGAACCGGTGGGCCAGGCCGAAGTCGATGAGTTTGACGTTGAGCTGCGGCGCCATTCTGTCTGACAGCATGATGTTCTCTGGCTGAATACAGAGAATCAATGTTGTTACGGTGGAAGGTCACGTTCACAGCTACGGTATGTTTCAGAACATCAACAGCGAGCAGAGGAGCCGTCTGGGTCGGTTCTCCGGTACCTTGAGGTCAAAGTGGGCGATGTTCTTGCTGTGCAGGAATCCCAGCCCCTCCAGGATCTGCTGCATGAACTCTATGGCCTCGCTCTCCAGCAGGTCCTCCTTCTCAGCGATGAAGTCAAACAACTCCCCTCCACTGACACTGAAACGTCAGACACAAGGGTCTGTTAGTTATATAGTTATACAGTATAGTGTGTTATAGTCGACATCGGTGACCAGCACACAGCAGAGGAACGACTGGATCTGACTCCTGACTGGAGGACGTCCTGGATCTGAACAAGGTCCGCATTCCTCCGGAGGTCAGTGGTGTCCTGGGCTCTCATTTAGAAAACTGTGCGTTGGATCCATACTAAAAATGTACGTGCACATCCTAAACTGTGATGGATGTTTACACCAGACAGTTCGGGTAATTCCTTCACGCTGGCACTGACCAAGCTGCCATGACAGCTGGCACATGCTGTACTGTATGCACACATGCAGCTGCACACTGAATCAGTCCTGGAGAACCTACTGCAACCACAGGACGGGGGGCAGTGGGGGCCTTAAGGTTAGAGAAGCGAGCTTGAGACCGGAAGGTCGCCGGATCAATCCTCCGGACCCGCAGGATAAATCTGGGTGGGGAAAGTGGAAGGTAGCGCTTGACCCCTTGAGCAAGGCCCTTAACCCCAACCGCTCCAGTGGAGCTGCTCAGTGGCCAGCAGATCAGACTGGTTGTACTGGGCAGCTTCCAGGTGTGAATGTGTAACTGTGTGAATGTGATCAGGGCGTTCCTGAAAAAGAGAGGGAGACTCTCAGTGAACCTCCCCCTGAATAAATAAAGGTAAAACACAAACACACAGTGTTGTGAACTCACAGCTCCAGGACGAGCACCACCTCGGCTCGGCTCTCGAACACGTCTTTGAGAATCACGATGTTCTGATGTTGAACAGCCTGGAGGATCTCCACCTCCTGCTCCACGCTGCTCCGGTCCAGGCCCAGACGGCTGCACGTGTTCTTACGAATCTTCAGGAACTTGCCGGCCCAACGAGTCCCGGTGGCCCGCTCACGGACCTGTCGGACCTGACCGAAGTGCCCACTGGACGGGGACGAGAACATCAGTCACAGTAAAACATCAGTCCCAGTAAACACAGACAACAAACATCTGCTCATTTGGTTCATTTTGTTACTCTGAGACCCAACACCTGCACTGCATTCTAAAAGCCCTTATTTTCAACCTTTGACATTAAATAAATAGTGTTAGAGTTTGGCTAACGATCCAAGAGAAAGTCTCATTCATTGACTTCTATATCCGTCTAAAGCCGTTTCCTTTACTGGCTTCCTGATAAACTTTATTAACCATGTACCGGACACAGTTTAGCAATTTGATTTTGTTGGAATATGAACACACTCAAATTAAATCTGAACATCAGCACTTTACCGTTTAACTTCCAGTACAATGTTCAGAAGAAACACAGCAACATCTGGACATGTCTAAATACCTACTGACTGCATTGTGGTAATATGTTATACAGTATATATATATATATATATATATGTATATATATATATATGATAGATCCATACCTTCCCAGAACTTCCCCGATCTCGTAGAAGTCTTCCACATTTTCCGGCTTGAAGACGGCCATGTTGCTTTGCTTCACTGCTCCGTTGTTAGTCCACCTTCAGGAGGCTCATGGTCCTCTGAACTCTACAGACACAGCTGGACCTGATGAGGAGGAACATGTCAGAAGTTACATATTAACACATTAGTGTTCTGCTCTCGCTGCAGGTTAACAAACACCTTTTCTTCTGAATACTTTTTACCCACATTACACCAGATTAATAGGATCCTTTCAGAGGAACAGATGACATCATTAGCTTCTACAGAAGCCCAGATCACGTGTGTGTAGCACTTCCTAATTTCAGATTCTACTGTTGGGCTGTAAACCGAGGATTATTAATGCTGGCTGCATTATTACAAGACAATAAATGAAACCGCATTAGAGTCTGGTTGATTTCCAGTCCGCTGTACGAGCTCACACAGACACCGGCCGACGGTGTCACGGTGCTGAGTCCGGCTTGTTGTGCATTAGTAATAATGCAAATACTGCTCTCAGTTTATCAACACATCTTCATCCCTTCTTTTATACATTTGCATTCTTCGAAAAATGGCCCCCCCTCCCTGATGACACATCCCTTTCTGTTATCTCACAACTCACACACATCAGCTGTGTGAAACCAACTTCCCCTAATACATCCCACTTCCTACATCATACAGTATGAACTCTCTCTCTCTCTCTCTTGACCTTAACCCGACAGGCGTTAACGTGTGAGGTTTTCTTACCCTGTCATGCCACTGTTACCACGGTTACAGATACGAGGTTGTAATTCCACTGTTACTGACTGTAACCGTTGTTAACTGGACTACATAATCCAACCATCGGGGTTTATTTGGAGTCGTCATGGAGGAAGAGGAGAGTTAAGAACTAAGTGAATGATCGTCATGCACTGACTGCTCGTGACTGAGGATGGATGTCTCTGTGCACGATGGAGCTGCAGCAGAGGACAGTGGTGATGAAGTAGAAAGACAAGAAACACTGAGACACTATCTAAAGTGATGATGAAGGTGATGTCGGAAATGAAAACGAGGTCATTGCTGATAGTTGCCCGGTCAGTGTGTCAAATATGACTAGTATCATTATTATAGCATCTGCACACATGAAAGCAGAAGCAGAGAGCAGCAGCTGTGAAGGAGAAGCATGAGCTGGAGGAACAGGAACCAGAAGGAAGCAGCTTGAACTAGAAGCCCAAGTAGCTGCATCAACTGCCAAAATAGCAATCGTCCAAGCTTCAGACGCGTATCCAGAGCTCCATCAGATGGCACGAAGAAAGGAAAACTCAACAGCATTCACCTTCCAGAGCTCTCAGCCCCGTGGCAACGAAGAAGTAAGAACCTCTGTCAGGAAACAGCAGCGCAAAATGATCCTTTCTCACTCGACCCACATCCCGAGGAAACTAAAACCAGCCAAGAAGCTCGGTTGAACCCGGGTTACCAATATACTGTAAGTCTACTGCAGGTGAAACAACACAACATGCTCTCGGTTCCCTGTGTGCAACCCTCACTGGGTTTCACACAACCGATGCAACCGCAAATTAAAGAGGAAGCATTTGGAGGCCTTAACGACACAAGGCCAAAGTGAGCATGGCTCACATCCCCCCCCCCATCCTCACTGCTTGACCTCTACTAAAGCAGGGCCAAAGGTTTTGCCCTTTTGGAACTAATGGAACTAATGGGCATTAACTAATCCACTAACGGGCACCCTGGACTTCTAGGATGATTGTGTCCTGTCCAGGTTAAGTCCAGCAGAGAGAGATGCTTTGTTTGGCTCCTGGCAGTTCTGCCGGGTTCTGATCAGAACGTCTGATGACAGAGCTGAATGTCAAACTTTCTCCTACGCCAGACCGGACAGGAGACAGGACAGGAGACAGGACAGGAGACAGGACAGGAGACGGGACAGGAGACGGGACAGGAGACAGGACAGGAGACAGGACGGGAGACAGGACAGGAGACGGGACAGGAGACAGGACAGGAGACGGGACAGGAGACGGGACAGGAGACGGGACAGGAGACAGGACAGGAGACGGGACAGGAGACAGGACAGGAGACAGGACGGGAGACAGGACAGGAGACGGGACAGGAGACAGGACAGGAGACGGGACAGGAGACGGGACAGGAGACGGGACAGGAGACGGGACAGGAGACAGGACGGGAGACAGGACAGGAGACAGGACAGGAGACGGGACGGGAGACAGGACGGGAGACAGGACGGGAGACAGGACGGGAGACTGGACAGGAGACAGGACGGGAGACGGGACGGGAGACGGGACGGGAGACGGGACGGGAGATGTTCCGGATTAGCAGGATTATGTTAAAACTCCTGTGAAGGAGGAGTGTGCTCTCCAGCTGCCTTTACTTCTTATTGGTTTCATCTCTTATTATTGTTGGGCATTTTAGTCCTTTTTATTTATTTGTCTATTATTTGTAACTGTCTGATTTTATTTTATATTTTATTTGTCTCACTGCTGACTGAAATGTTTTAATTCTTTCCCTGTAAAGCACTTTGTATATGTGTTCTGAAACGTGCAGTATAAATATAGTGTATTGTTATTTATTGATTAGTATTCTGTGTTGTTGCAGGGACATTAAAGCTGCTATTATTAGGTTAGCTACAGCTGTCCCTGGGCAGGAAGACAAACACAACCACATGATGATAAAACAACTCAGTTACTCTCATCATGTCAGATACACACTGAGATGTGTTCCTGTTGAACCACAGCGTGGTCTGAACTCATAGTTTCATATCGTTCTGTGGTCCACTTCAGTTCAACAAAACCAAACTAAGAAGCAGACTTTGTGCACACGCTGTTGAGTTAAACTGTTTACTGTAAAAGAAGGAACATAAAGTGTCTTATTGAACTGAGAGTATAGTTAATGTTTAGAAGTGAAGGTAGAGGATGTGTTGACTGGAGGACGGCGTTGCAGTGGTAGTGGTAGATAGTCCTCCAGGGCAGGAATGTGTAAGTTATGTGTGAGGAAGTAACGCAAGACGAGCTGAGACAATGAGACATATTACTAAGAAGACGCTACTCAGAATGCCAGTAATCTCAGGAGTCATATTTCAGAATAATAACCTAATGACATCTTTCCTCAAGGAGACATTCAGGAAGTGGATTCATCCTCTTCTGCTGCCAGCTGGGACCCGAATCTCCTCAACAACACTTCTCTCTGTTCATTCTGACATTTACATGTGAAATCCTGCAGCTACTAACTACTGACAACTACTGACAACTACTGAGATCTACTGACAACTACTGACAACTACTGACAACTACTGACAACTACTGAGATCTACTGACAACTACTGACAACTACTGACAACTACTGACAACTACTGAGACTGAAGCAGCCTGGTAGTCTGGCAGCAGCCGGGTAGCCTATACCTGTCACCTGTTACCTGTCTGTCTGTCTGTCTGTCTGTCTGTAGGATTAGATCAACTAACAACATCAACAGGTTGAGTATTTATAACAATAAGACAACTAAACACCTCATTAAAACTATATATACGTATATATATATACTGTGTATATACTGTGAATATATACACACAGTATACATATATACTGTGTGTATACATACATAGTATATATATATATATATATATATATATATATATATATATATATATATTTGTTTATATATGTATATACATATACACATATATATACGTATATATAGTTTTAATGAGGTGTTTAGTTGTCTTATTGTTATAAATACTCAACCTGTTGATGTTGTTAGTTGATCTAATCCTACAGACAGACAGGTAACAGGTGAAGCTGCTCAGGTGAAGCTGCTCAGGTGAAGCTGCTCAGGTGAAGCTGCTCCTCAGACTGATCAACAGTAATATCATTATATTATATAATAAGGAGTAATCAGTAGATATTTACAGGAGAGGTTCAGTCTGCTCACCGTCACATGAAGGCTCCGCTCCCAGAGGACGGCTCGGTTCGGTTCGGCTCGGTTCGGTGTTCCTCTGAGTCTTCTGTCTATAGATGGGTCTGTTCTGCTCCTCCTGATGTGTGTGTGCGTGCTGCTCGGCCCTGCTCTGTTGGGGAATGCGGAAAACAGGCTCGTGTACAGTGTGACGTCTTTGTGATGTCAAATCCGTCATCAGAGACCTGAAGGAGTCAACCTGCTCCTCCTACTGGAGAGACCAGAGACATGCTGCTCCTCCTACTGGAGAGACCAGAGACATGCTGCTCCTCCTACTGGAGAGACATGAGACATGCTGCTCCTCCTACTGGAGAGACCAGAGACATGCTGCTCCTCCTACTGGAGAGACATGAGACATGCTGCTCCTCCTACTGGAGAGACCAGAGACATGAGACATGCTGCTCCTCCTACTGGAGAGACCAGAGACATGCTGCTCCTCCTACTGGAGAGACATGAGACATGCTGCTCCTCCTACTGGAGAGACCAGAGACATGCTGCTCCTCCTACTGGAGAGACCAGAGACATGCTGCTCCTCCTACTGGAGAGACATGAGACATGCTGCTCCTCCTACTGGAGAGACCAGAGACATGCTGCTCCTCCTACTGGAGAGACATGAGACATGAGACATGAGACATGCTGCCTCCTCTCTGTCCTCAGAGGACCTGTCCCCTTTCACTGATGATGATGATGATGATGATGATGATGATGAGGATCTGTCAGTGGGCTGTAACAGCTGTTTGTGTCTGAACTGATCTAATACTAATAAAGAGACTCAGTTATTCTCAGTGAGCAGGTTAGATTCAGTCAGTTACCATGGAAACTGACTCAGAGTTTACCTCCTCTCAGCCTTAAAGCAGCAGGAGGAGGCAGATCAACGCAAATATTAAAACAAGTTTAGTTTTATGAAACGGTTGCTATATCCTGACAGTAGTACAGGACACAAGTAACCTGGAAATAATCATGTCCCTCTGTGTCCTCCTGTGTCCTCCGGTGTCCTCCGGTGCTCCTGACGGTATCTGCAGGATTTCACAGACTGGAGGAGAATAAGCAGTCAGAGCTGATCTGAGGTCTGCTGTCCAGCTGCCGTCTCTGAGAGCCGGCTGTCAATCACTCTGAACTCTGACCAAACAGTCAAACTAGGCAGCGCTGATCAAATATGAATCAATATTCTGTTACTGTAATGTCTATTACTCTCCTCACATGTTCTCACAATCATCTCGTAGTGCACGGTTTAGCTGCAACATGAGAACGTTTGTGACGCCGCCGCCATGTTGAGATCAGTTGAGGAAACAGAACACTAGAAAGGAGCTGTATAAATACATTTACCATTTTACTCAGTTTCAATATGCTTTTTGACAGGAGGACAGAGGACAGGAGGATAGAGGATAGGAGGACAGAGGACAGAGGATCGGAGGACAGGAGGACAGAGGACAGGAGGACAGAGGATAGGAGGACAGAGGACAGAGGATCGGAGGACAGGAGGACAGAGGACAGGAGGACAGAGGACAGAGGACAGAGGACAGAGGACAGAGGACAGGAGGACAGGAGGACAGGAGGACAGAGGACAGAGGACAGGAGGACAGAGGACAGAGGACAGGAGGACAGAGGACAGAGGACAGGAGGACAGAGGACAGAGGATAGGAGGACAGAGGACAGAGGATCGGAGGACAGGAGGACAGAGGACAGAGGATAGGAGGACAGAGGACAGGAGGAAGGACTGACACTGACTGATGTCTGTATTCTTCAGTCTTTCTAAACTTCACTCAGTATTTTCATGTCAGGAATATGATTTATTTTATCAACATGTTAGATTGTTTCCAGTGAGATATTAAGGAGTTTAGTGTTGTAAACATTACTGTTGCTGCTCTAGAAACAACATTTAGCCTAGTTATATTATAAATACAGTAGATGTATAGCTAATATGCACACTTCAATATTTGTCATATCATCATGGCAGTATTGAACAGTGTTATTGCAGATGTCAGATGTTGCTCATCTGGTGCAGGCCGTGTGTGAGAGGCTGCTCCTCAAGTAGTAGGAGAGTTGTGTGGAAGAGTTAAAGTGCCATACTGTATAGGCTCGGCCTACGCTACTGGATATTAACATCAGTCAGAATGGTGGGACTTGGAGAGACAAATGTTTTCTGAGGTGGTACTTTGAGAAGCACTGATCTAGAACACAGAGAGGCTCAGTACATGTTGTTGGTTAGTTAACAGTCTCTCCCTCTCCCTCCCTCTCCCTCCCTCTCTCCCACTCTCTCTCTCCCTCCCTCCCTACCTCTCCCTCCCTCTCTCTCTCTCTCCCTCTCTCTCTCTCCCTACCTCTCCCTCCCTCTCTCTCCCTCTCTCCCTCCCTCTCTCTCTCCCCCTCTCCCTCTCTCTGCTGGTGCAGGATGACGTGTGAATCAGCGTCTCCATGCAGACACATCTGTTGACTGTCGGTCCGTGGAACAGAATGAAACCATCACACAGCTTTAGAAAAACACAGCTTGTTTTTATTAATTATTCTGAAGTTCAACGACTGGCTATAAACTGCACATCTGCATGCAGTTCAATAAGTACACAATAAGCTGTTACAGATGTAGCTGTGGGTGTAACCGGTGTCTCACATGAACCCAGGTGCAGATGTGAAGGAGTAGCCAGCAGCTGGAGACGATGATGATGATGTCATGCTCACCAACTCTGAAACCGTTGTTCTACCTCCTGATCCAGAGTTCTCTTCATCACGCTGCGTGTTTGATCAAATCACAATCATGTTTCTTGGTCACTGTACTTTCCTTTCAACCCCAATATGGGTCATTAAGCTATTCAGAGATCCGTTGACTTCCACCCTCCCAACCCCCCACCCCAAGCAGCCTTAAACCCAGCGGCGCCTCCTCAGTTCTTCTTGGCCTTCGGCGAGTCGTACTTCCTCTTGCTGGAGTACCAGAGGAGCAGAGGGATGCCAATGGAGGGCAGAGTCATCACGCCGAACGCTGCCCAGTCCAGCTGCAAGAGGGAGACATGAGAGAGTTAGAGGGGAACCAAGAGACAGTCAAAGACTCTCTGAAAAACGTCTCCTTCATGAAGCTTCTAAAGTTCTCAGTTAGAGTTGAAACTGTTGTTGGAGAGGTTGTTCATTCTAGCGTTCATTGTGCTGTTAAATAATGTTTCTAATATTATGTCCAACCTGTTTCTATCCCCGGGCCAGAACAGAAGAACACAATACAATCAACCAGGTTTACTGCAGGACTGTTGTATTAGAGTTACAGGAGCTGTACCTAATAAACTGACTGACTGACTGAGTAGTGTATATTTATAATATTCAATGAGGACAGGAGCAGCAGGTTAAACCACTGTTCATTTAACTTGAACAGAAGTTGGTTTATTATATTTAGTGTTAAATATGTCACTGCCTTGTATCTTGAGAACTGAACCAGCAGGTCCTGCAGTCAATCTTTTTATTATTTTATAATAAAGGCTGTATGTATTTGCCATTAATCGTTGTTTACTTGTTTATATCCATAATTAATTTATCTCTGATTCCCTCACAAGAAAAACCTTTGAGGAATCCTGACCCGTCCAGCATCACAGATTTATTTCACAGTCACACTGACTCCTACATGTTACACACTGGGCCTTTAAAGGATATCGATTTTATTTAGTTCCTTAAAACTACTGTTATTAAAAATCTGTTTAGTGTCAGTGTACTGTAATAACCCTGCTGGGATGTCCTACTGTAGGCATCCAATACATGGAAACATCCCATAATAAAAAGGATAGATTAGTTAATAGTGGTGTCCTAATGAACAGGAAGTACTGCAGAGGTTCTGTTTATTAACTTCCACCAACAGTGATCTCTGCAGGTCAATCCTACTCAGTTAGAAGTGGAAACCGCCGTGTGAATGCAGCACTCACGTAGTGGGGGGAGAAGCGGCGGTCGAACTCCCGCTGAGCCAGGATGCCTCCCTGTCCGGGAGCGCTGGTGTAGCCAACCTGCAGGAACAACACACACGTCAGCTTCTTCACTTCACTTCACTTCACTTCACTTCACTTCACTAACACACTGGAACATGATGCATGAAGACAATCAGCTGCTCTTACCACGACCTGTCCTCCCTCCTGGGCCAGGTAGCTGACGGAGGCAGAGGTGAAGTTAAAGTAGCCGGCCTTCAGGGGGCGCAGCACCACCGTGTGAGACACGTTGCTCGCTCTGACAGGTCAACAGTTAAGAGTCCATTTACACATATTAGAAACACATTCACTACAGATGACCTCGTCATTCTATAAAGATGACCTCGTGATTCACTAAAGATGACCTCATGATTCACTAAAGATGACCTCGTGATTCTATAAAGATGACCTCGTGATTCACTAAAGATGACCTCATGATTCTATAAAGATGACCTCATGATTCACTAAAGATGACCTCATGATTCACTAAAGATGACCTCATGATTCTATAAAGATGACCTCATGATTCTATAAAGATGACCTCATGATTCACTAAAGATGACCTCATGATTCACTAAAGATGACCTCATGATTCACTAAAGATGACCTCATGATTCTATAAAGATGACCTCATGATTCACTAAAGATGACCTCATGATTCACTAAAGATGACCTCATGATTCACTAAAGATGACCTCGTGATTCTATAAAGATGACCTCGTGATTCACTAAAGATGACCTCATGATTCTATAAAGATGACCTCATGATTCACTAAAGATGACCTCATGATTCACTAAAGATGACCTCATGATTCTATAAAGATGACCTCATGATTCACTAAAGATGACCTCATGATTCACTAGAGATGACCTCATGATTCACTAAAGATGACCTCATGATTCACTAAAGATGACCTCATGATTCACTAGAGATGACCTCATGATTCACTAAAGATGACCTCATGATTCATTAGAGATGACCTCATGATTCACTAAAGATGACCTCATGATTCACTAAAGATGACCTCATGATTCACTAGAGATGACCTCATGATTCACTAAAGATGACCTCATGATTCACTAGAGATGACCTCATGATTCACTAAAGATGACCTCATGATTCACTAAAGATGACCTCATGATTCACTAGAGATGACCTCATGATTCTATAAAGATGACCTCATGATTCTATAAAGATGACCTCATGATTCACTAAAGATGACCTCATGATTCTATAAAGATGACCTCATGATTCTATAAAGATGACCTCATGATTCACTAAAGATGACCTCATGATTCACTAAAGATGACCTCATGATTCACTAAAGATGACCTCATGATTCTATAAAGATGACCTCATGATTCTATAAAGATGACCTCATGATTCACTAAAGATGACCTCATGATTCTATAAAGATGACCTCATGATTCTATAAAGATGACCTCATGATTCACTAAAGATGACCTCATGATTCTATAAAGATGACCTCATGATTCACTAAAGATGACCTCATGATTCACTAAAGATGACCTCATGATTCACTAAAGATGACCTCATGATTCACTAATGACCTCATGATTCACTAAAGATGACCTCATGATTCACTAAAGATGACCTCATGATTCACTAAAGATGACCTCATGATTCACTAATGACCTCATGATTCACTAAAGATGACCTCATGATTCACTAAAGATGACCTCATGATTCACTAAAGATGACCTCATGATTCACTAATGACCTCATGATTCACTAAAGATGACCTCATGATTCACTAAAGATGACCTCATGATTCACTAAAGATGACCTCATGATTCACTAAAGATGACCTCATGATTCACTAATGACCTCATGATTCACTAAAGATGACCTCATGATTCACTAAAGATGACCTCATGATTCACTAATGACCTCATGATTCACTAAAGATGACCTCATGATTCACTAAAGATGACCTCATGATTCACTAATGACCTCATGATTCACTAAAGATGACCTCATGATTCTATAAAGATGACCTCATGATTCTATAAAGATGACCTCATGATTCTATAAAGATGACCTCATGATTCACTAAAGATGACCTCATGATTCACTAAAGATGACCTCATGATTCACTAATGACCTCATGATTCACTAAAGATGACCTCATGATTCTATAGGAGGACCATTAAGAAGACATTTAAAGCTGAAGGATACGGTGCGATCCGGTCCCATTTCACGTTCAGCATTCCTGAAACGATTCCAAAGTCTTCAGGAGGAAAAGAATCATCTGACAGCTCCACCTCCAGAGCAGCGCTGGAGAGACAGACACAGAGGACGATCCGTTATTATAGTATATTATAGTACATATATAGTATATTGTTGTATATCAGTGTAGAGTATCTGTAGGAGAGTACTGAGTACTGAGTCCTGAGTCCTGACCTGGAGCCCACGTTGTAGATGTTGTACTGCAGGGTGAGGTCCCGGCCCTCCACAGCGTACCGGTTCAGCAGAGACTTAGAGGCCAGCAGACGAGCTCCCTCCTCTCCAGAACCCAGACCCAACAGAACCAGGACCACAAACACGGACAGCATCTTCATCTTCATCATCATCATCATCTGAGGAGAGAACACAGATCAGACAGAGTTCTGGAGAGATGGAGAACAAAGGTTGTGATACTATCTAAGGTCCAGAGACCACCTGGTCCCGGTGAGGTTCTGGGACCAGAGGACCAGAGGACAGTAGGTGGTAGGAGACAATGCCTGTTCAAAACACTCATCAATAAATCCTTTACAACAGATTCCCGTTATCAGTCTTTATACCGTTTATCGTTATTAATCTGATTAATCTAATCTGATCTGTTCATACTTTCATACAGCCTGTTGGTTAAACTCCACAGCAGCCTGGAGATGATGCTGAGTTAGACTGAGATGATGCTGAGTTAGACTGAGATGATGCTGTTAGACTGAGATGATGCTGAGTTAGACTGAGATGATGCTGAGTTAGACTGAGATGATGCTGAGTTAGACTGAGATGATGCTGAGTTAGACTGAGATGATGCTGTTAGACTGAGATGATGCTGTTAGACTGAGATGATGCTGAGTTAGACTGAGATGATGCTGTTAGACTGAGATGATGCTGTTAGACTGAGATGATGCTGTTAGACTGAGATGATGCTGTGTTAGACTGAGATGATGCTGAGTTAGACTGAGATGATGCTGTTAGACTGAGATGATGCTGTTAGACTGAGATGATGCTGAGTTAGACTGAGATGATGCTGAGTTAGACTGAGATGATGCTGTTAGACTGAGATGATGCTGAGTTAGACTGAGATGATGCTGAGTTAGACTGAGATGATGCTGTTAGACTGAGATGATGCTGTTAGACTGAGATGATGCTGAGTTAGACTGAGATGATGCTGTGTTAGACTGAGATGATGCTGTTAGACTGAGATGATGCTGAGTTAGACTGAGATGATGCTGTTAGACTGAGATGATGCTGAGTTAGACTGAGATGATGCTGTGTTAGACTGAGATGATGCTGAGTTAGACTGAGATGATGCTGAGTTAGACTGAGATGATGCTGAGTTAGACTGAGATGATGCTGAGGTAGACTGAGATGATGCTGAGTTAGACTGAGATGATGCTGTGTTAGACTGAGATGATGCTGAGGTAGACTGAGATGATGCTGAGTTAGACTGAGATGATGCTGTTAGACTGAGATGATGCTGTTAGACTGAGATGATGCTGTTAGACTGAGATGATGCTGTTAGACTGAGATGATGCTGAGTTAGACTGAGATGATGCTGAGGTAGACTGAGATGATGCTGTTAGACTGAGATGATGCTGTTAGACTGAGATGATGCTGAGGTAGACTGAGATGATGCTGAGGTAGACTGAGATGATGCTGTGTTAGACTGAGATGATGCTGAGTTAGACTGAGATGATGCTGTTAGACTGAGATGATGCTGAGGTAGACTGAGATGATGCTGAGTTAGACTGAGATGATGCTGAGGTAGACTGAGATGATGCTGTTAGACTGAGATGATGCTGAGTTAGACTGAGATGATGCTGAGTTAGACTGAGATGATGCTGAGTTAGACTGAGATGATGCTGTTAGACTGAGATGATGCTGAGTTAGACTGAGATGATGCTGAGTTAGACTGAGATGATGCTGAGTTAGACTGAGATGATGCTGAGTTAGACTGAGATGATGCTGAGTTAGACTGAGATGATGCTGAGTTAGACTGAGATGATGCTGAGTTAGACTGAGATGATGCTGAGTTAGACTGAGATGATGCTGAGGTAGACTGAGATGATGCTGAGTTAGACTGAGATGATGCTGTGTTAGACTGAGATGATGCTGTTAGACTGAGATGATGCTGAGGTAGACTGAGATGATGCTGTGTTAGACTGAGATGATGCTGAGGTAGACTGAGATGATGCTGTTAGACTGAGATGATGCTGAGGTAGACTGAGATGATGCTGTTAGACTGAGATGATGCTGAGTTAGACTGAGATGATGCTGAGTTAGACTGAGATGATGCTGAGTTAGACTGAGATGATGCTGAGTTAGACTGAGATGATGCTGAGTTAGACTGAGATGATGCTGAGTTAGACTGAGATGATGCTGAGTTAGACTGAGATGATGCTGTTAGACTGAGATGATGCTGAGTTAGACTGAGATGATGCTGAGTTAGACTGAGATGATGCTGAGTTAGACTGAGATGATGCTGAGTTAGACTGAGATGATGCTGTTAGACTGAGATGATGCTGAGTTAGACTGAGATGATGCTGAGTTAGACTGAGATGATGCTGAGTTAGACTGAGATGATGCTGAGTTAGACTGAGATGATGCTGAGTTAGACTGAGATGATGCTGTGTTAGACTGAGATGATGCTGAGGTAGACTGAGATGATGCTGTTAGACTGAGATGATGCTGAGTTAGACTGAGATGATGCTGAGTTAGACTGAGATGATGCTGAGTTAGACTGAGATGATGCTGAGTTAGACTGAGATGATGCTGTTAGACTGAGATGATGCTGAGGTAGACTGAGATGATGCTGTGTTAGACTGAGATGATGCTGAGGTAGACTGAGATGATGCTGTTAGACTGAGATGATGCTGAGTTAGACTGAGATGATGCTGTTAGACTGAGATGATGCTGAGTTAGACTGAGATGATGCTGTTAGACTGAGATGATGCTGAGTTAGACTGAGATGATGCTGTTAGACTGAGATGATGCTGAGTTAGACTGAGATGATGCTGTTAGACTGAGATGATGCTGAGTTAGACTGAGATGATGCTGAGTTAGACTGAGATGATGCTGAGTTAGACTGAGATGATGCTGTTAGACTGAGATGATGCTGAGTTAGACTGAGATGATGCTGTTAGACTGAGATGATGCTGTTAGACTGAGATGATGCTGTGTTAGACTGAGATGATGCTGTTAGACTGAGATGATGCTGAGTTAGACTGAGATGATGCTGTTAGACTGAGATGATGCTGTTAGACTGAGATGATGCTGAGTTAGACTGAGATGATGCTGAGTTAGACTGAGATGATGCTGAGTTAGACTGAGATGATGCTGAGGTAGACTGAGATGATGCTGAGGTAGACTGAGATGATGCTGTTAGACTGAGATGATGCTGAGTTAGACTGAGATGATGCTGAGTTAGACTGAGATGATGCTGAGGTAGACTGAGATCATCGCTGCTATGGTGAGCTAAATGCTAAATGCTAAATGCTAAATGCTAACAGTACACATCAACAGCGGGCCCAGACTTTGTTCTAACAGGCTTCTTCAGTTCGGCTCTGTATCCACACACACACACACACACACACACACACACACACACACACACACACACACACACACACACACACACACACACACACACAGATCTCCTCAGTACTGATCACTGATCACACTGATCAGTGATCAGTGTGATCAGTGATCAGTGATCAGTGATCACTGATCAGTGATCACTGATCACTGATCAGTGATCAGTGTGATCAGTGATCAGTGTGATCAGTGTGATCAGTGTGATCAGTGATCAGTGTGATCAGTGATCACTGATCAGTGTGATCAGTGATCAGTGTGATCAGTGATCAGTGATCAGTGATCAGTGTGATCAGTGTGATCAGTGATCAGTGTGATCAGTGATCAGTGATCAGTGATCAGTGATCAGTGATCAGTGTGATCAGTGATCAGTGTGATCAGTGTGATCAGTGTGATCAGTGTGATCAGTGTGATCAGTGATCAGTGTGATCAGTGATCAGTGATCAGTGATCAGTGTGATCAGTGATCAGTGTGAGGAGGAAAGACAACCATCATCATTAGTAATGATTCTAATCACTGTGTGGCTGACTGACCGGGACGCTGACGTGGACTACAGACTACAGGAGACTACAGGAGACTACAGGAGACTACCGGAGACTACAGGAGACTACCGGAGACTACAGGAGACTACCGGAGACTACAGGAGACTACAGGAGACTACAGGAGACTACCGGAGACTACCGGAGACTACCGGAGACTACAGGAGACTACAGGAGACTACAGGAGACTACAGGAGACTACAGGAGACTACCGGAGACTACAGGAGACTACAGGAGACTACAGGAGACTACCGGAGACTACAGGAGACTACAGGAGACTACAGGAGACTACAGGAGACTACAGGAGACTACAGGAGACTACAGGAGACTACAGGAGACTACAGGAGACTAGAGGAGACGGGATGTTAACGTGTCTCTCCGGTGATCGGGACCGGAGCTCCTGGTACTCTAAAGAACAGAACCGGGTCCCTCTGGCTCCGGGTCTCAGTGGAGCCGGTTCTGTGCCAGTGAGAGGGTGTAATAGAGGGTGATAGAGGGTGATAGAGGTTATAATAGAGGGTGATAGAGTGTAATAGAGGGTGATAGAGGGTGTAATAGAGGGTAATAGAGTAGAGGAGAGAGACGGTACCTGTCTGCTGCTGATCCTCGAGCTGCTGGTAGTGAAGGAGGAGGAGACGCGCATGCGCAGAACGATGAAGCTGCTGTTAGATGACGTGGCCCAGAGAGAGGAAGAGGAGGACCGGAGGACCGGCAGCGCCCCCTGCTGTCCGGAGGACCGGCAGCGCCCCCTGCTGTCCGGAGGACCGGCAGCGCCCCCTGCTGTCCGGAGGACCGGCAGCGCCCCCTGCTGTCCGGAGGACCGGCAGCGCCCCCTGCTGTCCGGAGGACCGGCAGCGCCCCCTGCTGTCAGGGGGCGGGACTGGTTCCACTTATATCAGGTTGCTATGGTTACAGTGACAAAGACAGTAATGCATTTTTTCTTATTAATTTAATTTTAATTATCGCGCAGTTCCACATTCACAAGTGTAAGTTTACTAAAAAAAAGACCCAATTTAAAAAAGCTAATTTCTTCCTCCAAAAGCAATGAAAACAAAGAATGCAATATCTTTAATGTTTTAAGTGGAATTATTGTCATACTCTCGCGTGGTCTTTTTTTATTATCATCTACTTATTTATTTATTTTATTGTGTTTTTTTTATTATTTTAAGTTTGTTTTGTTTCATTTCTGTTGTCCTTGTATGTTTGTCACAGCTCTTTGTTTATGTTTTCGCTACGCTTCTTTTGCATGTAAATGTTTTTGATGTTTTCTGCTGTTACTATGGATACTGACATTTTGAAATAAAAAAAATAAAAAATAAAAAATGTCTCCTCTTCCTCCTTTTTTTATTTTTATTTGTTTTTATTTAATGTCTAGTATCACCAACATTACTTCACACATCAATGATCTCTTCCTGAATATACCTATTTTTTAAGTGTACATATACAATAATCTACAGTAGCAGAGAAGGTAAGAAAAAAAATCAAAAAATCAAAAATCAGTCAAATCAGGATCGCATTTAGCTGCACACAATGTCTAAATAATGAGGTAAAAAATAAAATAAATAAATAAGTTATGAATTTACATACATACCTGCATATACACACAAATATATATATATATAAATATATATATATATATATATATATATACACATATACACATACATACTGTACATATCCATACAAACACATGTGTACATACATAATCATAACATATTCCCCTAAGAAGAACCCTATATATATATATATATATATATATATATATATTAGTGGTGCCATGTGGAGCACCATGTCAGATTGACAGCAAGCTAATATTGATAAATATTGAAATAGTGAGAGTAATTCTATTAGATAAACAAATACACATGTACATATAATTAAGACATTTATTGAATATTTTTCCCATAAAAATTCAAAAGAACTATGCAAAATCATATTCAGCTTTTTTTTAATGTATTTCTAAGAAACATGTTTTGATGAAACCCTGCTGTTCTGTGATGGGAGTGTGAAACTAGTGGAGACATGTCTGTGAACAGGCTGTATCTCATTATATTAAATACAAAATAAAAGATAGATATTTACATCGTAATCCTGTTATTGGAGAGGATCTGTTATATATATGGAGCTGTCTGCAGTGATGCAGCAGAGATGAAGCATCCTAAAGAACAGTTCTACTGAGATTCACTCAGAATGAAACACAATCACACTTATTGATCCTAAATGTGGAGCAGCAGATCTCTGAAGTCTCTGAAGCCCAGCAGCAGCAGCAGGTTCAGGTTCAGGTTCAGGTGGGTGTGCCTCTTCATCCTGCAGCGTCACCACGGTGGAGCATATATAAACCAGAGCTCAGGTGAGTCTCTCATCCATCAGGTGTAGCACCGTCACAGACAGCAGCTCTCAGGTGTAACCAGGTGTAACGGTCTCAGGTGTAACCAGGTGCAGTCATGCATCCTTCCAGCGGACTCCAGCTCCTCTTTGCTCTCCTGTTGCTGCTGAACCGGAGCAGCTCATCTGTTCATAACGACGCCACCGAGTCAGACCCCATCCAGCCGGTTCCGGTCCAAGAGACCCAGGAGGAGCCGGTCGAGGAGGACTCGAACCAGGCGAGGAGCGGCGGGAGGCGGCCGGCTGAGGCTGCGAGGAACGGTGAGTCCAGTTCCAGTTCCAGTTCCATGGTTCTAACGTTCCTGTTGGTCTGGTTCAGTCAGACTGAGTGAACAGATGATGATGAGGATTTATTTATCTGGTTGTTTTAATTAATAAAAGTTTACTAAATTTCAATTTTTTTAAATAACCACATGTCAGACAGATGATTAGTAAACATTCAGCATCTCTGCTCCTGTAAGGTGACCTACAGGTGACCTACAGGTGACCTACAGGTGACCTACAGCATCGCAGGTATCATCTGAGAGACAGAGAGAGGGAGAGAGCTGTGAGTAGTAATGTATGGCTTCCTAGGCTGCATATTGATGAAGAAGGAAAGAAAGAAAAGAGAGGATCTCTTGGGATGTGTTGGCTTTGAGAGACAGACAGGATAGTTAATAAACACTGAGACACAATCTTCCAACAGCTCATAGGAGCTACAGTATATTGTTCAGAATCACAGCGCTGCAGCAGAGGGATCATCAGGTGAACACACACAGGTGTAAAGCTCCATTGTCCATTCAGACAGTTCTGTGGCCTTCAGGATATATTGATCTTTGGCCAGCAAGCGAACAAAGAGTTCACAGCTCCTCCCAGGTGCATGCTGGTCCTACCTGCCTATATAACACCTGACATGACCGGGGCATCACAATAATCAAGTCATCAAGTCTGCAGCTAATAAAGGCGTGAGCTGCCTTCTCCGGATCCTGCTGACTGAGTAAAGAGCTTTACTTCAGTCAGAAGACGAAGCTGGAAAAAGCTTGTTTGAACAACGGAGTTAATCTGTTGTTCAATTGATCAAACAGCTGTCAGATGTCACCCCCCCTCCCCAGATGTTTTACAATTGGTTTGAAATAAGAAGCTTGAGACTGCAGCATTAGTCATGCACGAAGTACCAAACACAATGCACCTTGATAGTTTATATCATTAGACCCCCGGCTCCTCCGGTCAACAGGTCAACATGTCAACATGTCAACGTGTCCTTGATCAAGACACTGAACCCCAAACTGCTCCTGAAGGCTGAGCCGTCGCTGTGTGAACGAGTGAAGGTTGACATGTAGTGTGAAGAGCTCTGAGTGGTCAGAAGACTAGAAAGGTGCTACTGTATAGAAATGCAGGTCCATTTACCATTCTACCCAGTTTTAACATGCTTTTTACTAAAAATGTGAAATCTCCAGCCGGCGCTGAGACACAGGCGGAGCTGAGACACAGGTGAAGCTGAGACACAGGCGGAGCTGAGACACAGGCGGAGCTGAGACACAGGTGAAGCTGAGACACAGGCGGAGCTGAGACACAGGTGAAGCTGAGACACAGGTGAAGCTGAGACACAGGTGAAGCTGAGACACAGGTGAAGCTGAGACACAGGTGAAGCTGAGACACAGGCGGAGCAGTTTGATTTCATGTAAATTTAGATCAGAGTTAAAGAAAGGAGAGAAGTCAAGCTGTGACATTTCCTAGGAGGTAAACCTGAACAGTGACAGTGTGAGCAGATAGTGGAGCACACAGTCCTGTATATCTATCTCTAACTCAGTGTTCATGTCTCAGGCCCAGACCAGAGCCAGGTGGGCTGCAGGGAGCTGAGGTCCACCAAGTACATCTCCGACGGCCAATGCACCAGCGTCAACCCCATCAAGGAGCTGGTGTGTGCCGGAGAGTGTCTGCCCATCCACCTGCTGCCCAACTGGATCGGCGGCGGGAGTTACACCGGGAGGCACTGGAGCCGCCGCGACGCCCAGGAGTGGCGCTGCGTCATCGACCGGACCAGGACCCAGCGGATCCGGCTGCAGTGCCAGGACGGCAGCTCCAGGACCTACAAGATCACCGTGGTGACCTCCTGCAAGTGCAAGCGCTACTCCAGACAGCAGAACGACTCGGGACACAAGGACACGTCCGTCCACGGCGGGAAACAGAGGAAGACTCAGAAGAAGGCCGGAACGCCTGAGGACAGAGCCGAGATGCAGTCTGACAACTAACCAGCCACGCCTGTCTTCATCAGGAAGATATGGAGGAGTTAGACGTGTCAAATCATAGCCAAATGTCTCAGAGCCAGGTAGAGGTAGAAGGGTAGCGTAGATTGGTCTCAGAACGTAGATTAGAGTGAAACTGTTTATAGATTACACAGTTCAATAAGAGGAATAGTCTCATGTCTGTGTGTTAAGCACTGATCTGGAGTCAGGACATGGTTAGCCTAGCTTAGCACAAAGGCTGGAAGCAGGGGGAAACTGTTAGCCTCTAAAGCTCACTGATCAACACGGATCATGTTTGTTTCATATGTACACAAACACACATGTAAGAATGTCATAGAAGGAGTTACAGGCTGGAACTATTCCTTGATGAGTAACGCTTTATCCATCCGCCCAGCACACCTGCAGCATGATTGTTGCCAGATACAGTGACGATGCACAATCGCACCATTCATTGTCTATGTGAGCAGCCGTGCAATGCATTCTGGTAGCGTGGCGGCGCGATTCGAGAGACGGAGCGTCACGACGGCCGCTCCTCATTTGCATAAAGTTGAGGTCTAGTCTACTTTATGCAAATCACGGGCGTCCGACGCGACTCGCCGTCTCTCCAAACTCTCTAGAATCTTTTAAAATAAACGTTGTTGATCTAAAATAAAGACAGATTCAGCTGCAGGATTATTTCTCTCAGATGTTTTCAGAAACACATCTCAGTGAATTATTTTCATGAAATAAGAGAAGAAAGTTTCTAAACGAGTCTCCGTGTTGTTTCTGGTTTGAAAGCTGGGAGCAGCAGCCAACGGAGGGAAAGAGTTCGTCCAATCAGGAGCCCAGTGTGTTGTGTCCAGTGGCAGCCCACCAAGCGTCCAACGCTGAGAAGCGACGCGTCTCCTTGCGATAAAAAACGCCCCGGTGGACACGAACCATCAATCATCACTACGCCCCTCTAGCAGTGTGTGGAGGTGTCAGTATCTGCAGAGAACCTGCAGCGCTCCATAAAGTTCTGCCCAAATACAGTTCGTAACGTCAGCGGAGGTTCTGGTGGCGATAAAGGAGATGTAGGAATATGCAACAGTTTGGTTTGTGTCGGGTTTATTGTGTCACATGTGGCCGGTAGTTTTGCTGTAGAGCATCTTCATGTACAAAATAATAGAAAACAATAACCTATTATATAATTAAAGGCTCATCAGACTTTGGATGTAAAACATAATGTTCCATAAAAGTTTAAATGTGAAGTTAGATGTATAGGATAGAGTGATGCGTAGATGTGTAATATGTGGGTAAAGCTTTCTGGGTTTTTGAGTGAATAGGATGTAATTTATTTTTGTACCAGAACAGTTGAAGTTCTTTTTTTTAAATATATTTTTTTGTGTTATTGTCTGAACTAAATAATAATAATAATAACTGATTGTTTACGAGTCGTCATGTTTCTATCAGAGCGCTGCAGGCCTGCCAGACGGCTCACTGCAAACAGGAACTCCTGAACAACAGAGGCATTAGTCGCTGATGAAACTCTCTTTTCAACCTACTTTGTTTTATTGTGTAGGGCAGATCTTCCCCTGCAGGCTTGTGGGCTTCCAGCTGCCGCGGCGGCACGTTAAGACGCTTTATTGTTTCATGTATCCGTTGATGTTTTTCACTCTGAAAGCTGTGGGCTGTGAGGTGGGCTCTGAATAGAATCACCTGCACTGGAGGACAACAGGATGTTGAACTGGTCTAAAGAACTGATGTCAATAATATCCTGTTGGTACAGAACAAGGGAAAGAAGAGGAATGTTGATTAGCAGGTGGGGGGGGGGGTATAGTTCAACAGGATGTGTCGGGTTGTTAAAGGTGAAAATAAATACATTTACCCAAATACTCTGGACTCCATGCTTTCATTCTGCCAACATTAAAATGGAAATATTGCAAATAAAACCCACAACATGACATTTAACTACAGGCTAACAGAAGCTGACCCCTCTGACATCACTTTATAAAGTTCTTATTGTTTTCACACATTTACACAAACCAGCAACGTTAGCATTTATCTGAAGTGGTGTTTGTTGAAGTCCAGCTCCTGATCTGATCTGATCTGACGTGATCTGATCTGATCTGACCTGACCTGATGTGATGTGATCTGATCTGATCTGATCTGACCTAATCTGATCTGACCTGATCTGATCTGATCTGATCTGATCTGATCTGATCTGATCTGACCTAATCTGATCTGACCTGATCTGATCTGATCTGATCTGATCTGATCTGATCTGATGTGATCTGATCTGATGTGATGTGATCTGATCTGATCTGATCTGATGTGATGTGATCTGATCTGATCTGATCTGATCTGATCTGATCTGATCTGATCTGATGTGATGTGATCTGATCTGATCTGATCTGACCTGACCTGATGTGATGTGATCTGATCTGATCTGATCTGACCTAATCTGATCTGACCTGATCTGATCTGATCTGATCTGATCTGATCTGATCTGATGTGATGTGATCTGATCTGATCTGATCTGACCTAATCTGATCTGATCTGATCTGACCTAATCTGATCTGACCTGATCTGATCTGATCTGATCTGATGTGATGTGATCTGATCTGATCTGATGTGATCTGATCTGATCTGATCTGATCTGATCTGATCTGATGTGATGTGATCTGATCTGATCTGATCTGATGTGATGTGATGTGATCTGATCTGATCTGATCTGATGTGATCTGATCTGACCTAACGTGACCTGATCTGATCTGATCTGATCTGATCTGACCTGACGTGACCTGATCTGATCTGATCTGACCTGACCTGACCTGACCTGACCTGACCTGATCTGATGTGATCTGATCTGATCTGATCTGACGTGATGTGATCTGATCTGATGTGATCTGATCTGATGTGATCTGATCTGACCTGACCTGACCTGACCTGATCTGATGTGATCTGATCTGATCTGATCTGATCTGATGTGATCTGATGTGATGTGATCTGATCTGATCTGATGTGATCTGATGTGATCTGATCTGACGTGTGTCTGCTGTTTGGGGCTGGACGTAGTGAACGGTGGGATATAAAGAGATTACAGACACTAAAACTAAAACGCTCCATAAAGCTGAAGGAGAGTGGTTCTCTGTCACATTACAGTCATTTCATCAAATGATAATATAAAAACATTGATTTGTGCTGCTTAAATAAATCAAAGTGAAAGGAAACATTAAAGATTTATATCTGTATACTATATAGGATCTGAATACTGTTTCCACCTCCGTCTGTTGGAAATAAGAATCACTGTTCACCTGCAGACTTCAGGGATAGATCTCCCGTCATGTTCATTCATTCATTTTTATAATGGTTCATTTTTTAATACAAGTTTTTATACAACTGTGGCGAGCTAAGGTTTCCTCTCAGAACCAGTTGGAGTTCAACAGGAAGGTGTGTCACCAAACCAACTCACAGTCTGACCAGATCTACTCGGCGTCACTGATGTAACCGAACCTGAAAGCAGGCGGGTGCAGCATCGTCCTGTCGGGGATTCTTCACAACAATGAGCGGCTTGCTGTACATTATCTCTTACATATTAAGAATCAATAAGCAGAGACTGATGTCTATAAACCTGCTTGGAGGCTTTCCCCAAAGGAACATAAACACATCTTAGAAGAGAGGTCAGCTACAACTAAAGCTATCAGCTGCTCCACCGATCATTAAACCTGATCATGCAATCAGCTACTAAACGCAAAACCTGCCACTCTTTATGTGGACGTCCGATCAGATCAGTGTTGATGGTAAATGTTGTCGATTGAAGAAGTAACTTTCTCCTCAGTGCTGCTCTATCGACCCAGAGAGCCCAGTTCTCCTGCTGCACAATCTGTTGTTCTTCCAGCGTTCGGCGCCAACATTTGACCCGACAGTGACGTAGTTGGATGTGAGGAAGAACTACAGGATGTTTCAGCTTGGACTTCTAGTCTCCACCTCTGGGTCTACTTTTCCAACAGCTAAGACGGCATCCCAAACTCTGAGTGCAGAGGATGTCATGGACGAGGAGGATACATCTGACTGGGATATATAACGGAGCCAGAGTGAAGACAGCGGAGAGAGGCCGAGGCTGCATTGAGGATAAGGCCGCTGGGGACGCTCCAGGCACAATGCATCATGGTACATGTAGGCACTGCCGGCACGGCTCCGCAAGGAGAACTCAACTCTCTCTGTCAATATAGCACGTACAGAAGCTTTCAGATTCTGGGTCAGTTTGGGGTCAATTCTGCAACTACTGCACAGAGAGCAGTGTTTCCTATTTCCTTCACAAAGGATCACTACTGCTCTACATATATATATGTATATGTATACATATATATATATATTTATACAAAAGCCTTTCCTTAGTGAAAATGAAATGATGATTGGGCGACTACTTTTTCTTTTTGTCCTGCAACACTGACCCCACACCTGAACCTGGTCTCAGTCAGTCAGTCTGCTTCTCTGCTGATCGAGCGGATCGGTCAGCAGCACACTGAAACTAGTTCACTAGCTAGCCGGCTAGCAGGTATGCTACGGACTAAAGCTAGTGACTTAGTGTGCTATGATTCAACGAAGCGTGCTAACGCCAGATAGCTCAATGAATGAAGCCTGCACGCTCAGATACTGACGGTCGACTAGAAGTCACCATGACTCCCCGCTGGCGTTGCATCAGATATTACACCACACACCAGGCTGGTGCCACACCCAATTTGCAAATATGATTTCAAATGGCTCTTATAATATACTCAATATTTATGTTTAACTTCCGTTTAAACGTCAGTGAAATGAGTTGTTAGGAACATCCTACCATGTAGATCTAGACCGATCTAGACCGATCTAGACCGGAACAAGCGGCCATAAGTAGATAATATTGTGTGACTGCTGGTTACAGCCACTCTATATCTCATAAAGCTCCTCTGCCTTAAGTATTAATCTTCCTCTTCCCTATAGTATGAATGCATTTCTGTATTGTATACATCAAAGCGAGGGCGGGAGCCACATCAAAAGCTGCAGAAATTCATCTTCTGCAAACAAACTAAAGTAAAAAGACCCAAATAGAGTCATACAAAGGTCCATTTAGTTGAGTGTCCTAAGGCCTGCCGCTGTGAAAGGTGCTGTTTCTGTCTATATGTGTGTTCTGCAGTCAATAGCCACCAACAATCAAAGAGAGGTTAATCTCTGTGCTGCAGACACACCTGTTTCTCATTCAGGCAGGACGTTAGTGAAGGATGCCCTCAGCCACAACGCTCAGGAAACCCTCAGCAGACAAAGACACGCTGTAGTTCACCACCACACGGGGATCACACGCCTTCCCTCGCCACCAGAGCCAGTTCTAGAGCTGTTAAAGCAGCACAAACAGGGAGGACAAAGGAGGAGGAAACTAGAAGAAAGAGCTTCATTATGGTCCAGTGCTTTTGGATTGTTTATAATTTACAGATATTGTTTTTCAGGGCAGATTCCTTTCCTCCTTTCTTTGATTTGGAATGAGTTATAATAAAAGTCTTTAATGGACGCTGTGTAGTGCAGAATGTTTCTGTAGACATATGAGCAGGATATGAGCTAAACTAACCCAGATTGGACCTAAAGCTATTCCTCTACTCAGCCTACTCCTGGCTGATGTCTGGCTGCAGGGAAATCAAATGGACGAAATAAGACCCAGGGTAACTCTGCAACGGGAAAATCAGAGACTGAGCCGACATCTTTACCGAGACCTGGCTCCAACATAACATCCATCATCATCAAGCTGTTTCAATCAGGAGAGACTTCATTAAGGCCCTGTTCACACCTGGTATTAACATGCGTCCTCAGTGATCCCTAGTGGACAGTTCTAAAGACAGGTGTGAACACACTCAGGACGCATTGAGGATGCATTGAGATGGGACCTTTCAGACCACATTCAGAGTTCATATGACCTCGTTCTTTTAGCAGTGTGTAGTGAATGTGTCCTGACGTACTTAAAGCTGTCCACTAGTGATCGGATCACTGAGGACGCATGTTAATACCAGGTCTGAACCGGGCCATAGAGTGAACAATAATTTATTTCATAGTTCACTCCACTGAACCAAAAACAATACACAACTTGTACAATGAATTGGCAACCACTTGTTGTGAAGTGAATGCAATGGAATGGCGGAGGGAGAGTGCGACCTCTAGTGGCTGAATGTTATCAATGTTAATGATAGCACCTTTAAGATAATGAATCATTAATGTGTGTCTTTGGGTCAGACATTGAACCCCAGATTGCTCCCCATCTACTGTATGACCTCTAGTTATTATATCACAGATGTTCCACACTTCATCCAGCAAAGGGCGAGGTGCTGCAAGCCAATCAATGTTCCTGGTTACTAGAAATGCCCCAAAACAGCATAAACATGTCTGGGAATACTTAATACTTAATATTAGATTAACTGGTTATACAGTTATTTAAAGGTTAGATGTTCTGAACATGTTGTGGACAGTAGGAGTTTATTCATAAGCTTGTAATCTTTGTGCTAATCACATGTACAGTAGGGGAGATATATGTTTTTTTCTACCATTACATCAGTGCTCATTACGGTGAAGCTCCGCAGTAATAGCTGGTGATGATGGTCCACTACAGGACACATTAAGGATACAGGGTTTCCTGTCCTATTGTTCCATCCCCTGCAGACAGGAGGACACAGAGAGCTGTTTGCTCCTCATCACCAGGTATCAGGTGATAACACAGAATGCTGGAGGAGCATCTGATAGCCTTGTTGCTTCCTTGATGATCTCATCCTTCTGGAAACCTGCATTAGCACCAACACGCTCTTAAATTACAGTTCATATCACTGATAACGCACACAGAGCCTGTTTGTTATGGATCTCTGTTTCTATCTGAAGAGGTGATGAAGAGATCACCTATTCTAAGAGACCCACAGATGGTTAAAGGTAATAACAGGCATAATACGTCTGCTGCGCCTGTGCCCGTCTTCAGCGATGTTACTACGTCTGCTCCACCTGTGTCCGTCTCCAGCGATGTTACTACGTCTGCTTCGTCTGTGTCCGTCTCCAGCGGTGTTACTTCGTCTGCTTCGTCTGTGTCCGTCTCCAGCGGTGTTACTACGTCTGCTCCGCCTGTGTCCGTCTCCAGCGATGTTACTACGTCTGCTTCGTCTGTGTCCGTCTCCAGCGGTGTTACTACGTCTTCACTGCCTGTGCCCGTCTCCACCGGTGTTACTACGTCTGCTCCGCCTGTGTCCGTCTCCAGCGGTGTTACTACGTCTGCTCTGCCTGTGTCCATCTCAAGCGGTGTTACTACGTCTGCTCCGCCTGTGTCCGTCTCCAGCGGTGTTACTACGTCTACTCTGCCTGTGTCCGTCTCCAGCGGTGTTACTACGTCTGCTCCGCCTGTGTCCGTCTCCAGCGGTGTTACTACGTCTGCTCCGCCTGTGTCCGTCTCCAGCGGTGTTACTACGTCTGCTCCGCCTGTGTCCGTCTCCAGCGGTGTTACTTCGTCTGCTTCGTCTGTGTCCGTCTCCAGCGGTGTTACTACGTCTGCTCCGCCTGTGTCCGTCTCCAGCGATGTTACTACGTCTGCTTCGTCTGTGTCCGTCTCCAGCGGTGTTACTACGTCTTCACTGCCTGTGCCCGTCTCCACCGGTGTTACTACGTCTGCTCCGCCTGTGTCCGTCTCCAGCGGTGTTACTACGTCTGCTCTGCCTGTGTCCATCTCAAGCGGTGTTACTACGTCTGCTCCGCCTGTGTCCGTCTCCAGCGGTGTTACTACGTCTTCTCTGCCTGTGTCCGTCTCCAGCGGTGTTACTACGTCTGCTCCGCCTGTGTCCGTCTCCAGCGGTGTTACTACGTCTGCTCCGCCTGTGTCCGTCTCCAGCGGTGTTACTACGTCTACTCCGCCTGTGTCCGTCTCCAGCGGTGTTACTACGTCTACTCCGCCTGTGTCCGTCTCCAGCGGTGTTACTACGTCTGCCCCGCCTGTGTCCGTCTCCAGCGGTGTTACTACGTCTGCTCCGGTGTGTTCGTCTCCAGCGGTGTTACTACGTCTGCTCTGCCTGTGTCCGTCTCCAGCGGTGTTACTACGTCTGCTCCGGTGTGTCCGTCTCCAGCGGTGTTACTACGTCTGCTCTGCCTGTGTCCGTCTCCAGCGGTGTTACTACGTCTGCTCCGCCTTTTTCCGTCTCCAGCGGTGTTACTACGTCTGCTCCGCCTGTGTCCGTCTCCAGCAGCTGGTTTAACTACAGAGATGCAAGTGACAGCGAGTGACACACCGTACCGCGGGTCTCCACAACGCTTGAAACAGAACTTCTGAGGGCGTTATCAGTCAACTCCCAGCATGCACTGCACTAGTGCTTTATAATGTGTCATGATTATTGTTATAATGCATTATGAATATTATAGAAGTATAATTATACGGTGCTATACGCAGGTTACAAGTATGTTTCTAAGACATTATAGGCGTCATAGAAAGTGTTCCCTGAAGTTCTCCACCGAGCCTCATCGGGCCAAAGCTGAGTGGATGAGCTCACCATCATGATGTATGTGAATGTCCATTATCCAAATCATACAGTAGCCAGACAAAGCGTCCTCTCCACCTTCATCCTGCCGAAGCTTTGCCCCTAAGACCCGAGGTGTCCTCTTACGAGCCTTTCCCAGGACTCCCTGACAATGACTTTCCTCCTCGTCTCCTCGTCTCCTCTTTGATGCCGCTGAAAATAAATCCACTCCAAAAGTGTCCAGCTCACGTCCTTATTGTTACACAGAGGAACTCAAAGTGATCTCCAATTACCCCAAAAAGCTGTGTTTGTCACATCACATCCTGGAGCTGGAGGTATGGATGAGGAGCAGCGGAGAAAAGAGGAACCTGGGGGGGGGGTTCAAAAGAAGTCATTTGATCTGACGGAGCGTTTGCTAATTTTTACATCTCAGAAACCGGAAATTTGAGATCAAGCCTTTATGTTTGGTCGCTTCCAGAGTGAGTGTGACACGGAGAAGAGGGGAGAGGGATAATAGTGTGAACGGGGCATGAGTTGTGACTCCATTGACGATCAGCGTGACAGTAGTCATGCTTGCTGCTTGTGCCGATGAACAAAGTGACAGAGGTCAGTGTTCTCCTGCAGGAGCAGAACAATGCCGACAGGAAGACACAGCTCTATAGAAATCTAATGCAGCCGTCGCCGAAGGATGTTCTTCATGTGTGAGAACGCGAGGCCGAGGAGAAGCCTCTTATTCGTCCTGTAATCCTTCTGGCATCACTTTGAAGATCTGTCTTCAAGCTGTCGTACAGTTAATGTGAAGACTGTCGTAGTTTAGTCGCTGCTCTAAAGTTAAACTAATCTCTAATCAGAGGTCATAACCTCGTCCACATATTAGTAGTAATTAATAAGACTTGAATGGAACAGAAGATAATATTTTTCATCCTATAAAAAAGCTTTTTAGCATCAATGTTGATGCTGCTAATAAAGTAAACCTCAAACTAAGATTCAGTCTCAACAGAAGAGAAGGAAGAAGCTGCCATCTAGTATTGTGATTGGGGTAATGTTAGAATACGGAAGATTAAGGAGGAACACTTTAAATATGTAATGCTTCATAACTCCATGGAGTTTGTGTCGGTTTGTTATTTGTTGTCTGCCGCCGCGGCTCAGTTTGCCGTGAGCTGGAATGAGCTAGAAACATGAAACTTGGCACAATAACTGGAAATGATGTGCATGCGCTTCTCAGTAAATATGACCCAAATCGACCACATGGTGGCGCTGTAATTAACGGCCAAACACACGATTTTGGAAAGGCCACGCCCCTCACACCGTAAGTCTGATTGACTTGAAATTTGACCCACATGTCCAGCTCCATGTGATCTACAATAAAGCCTCTGGGACCACTAAAGTCCGCCTAACTAGATTTTCAACCATTTTTGACATCTCCTAAACCGTACGTCCGATTTCTACCATATTTTCTGTGGATCATTATTGGACTAAGTTCATCTATATATGTTATAAGCTTGTTGATATCTCATTGCATTTTGAAGATATTGATCAACGAACTTTTCAACAGGCGGGGCTTAGCAGGAAATTGACCATAATTCGTGAACCATTAATCCAATCATCATAAATCTTGGTAGATATCTTCAGTACGTGTTTGGGAATAGGCGTACCAAAGCATTTTCCACTCAACCCATAGGGGGCGCCACAAATATCAAAAACTTGTACCTCAACATCCGGTGGACAGAATTTTATCAAATTTGGTGCACATACTCTGGGGGCAAGTCTTAACCAAGATCTGAAGTGTCGTATTGATCGGTGCATGTGGGCGTGGCCTATTTAGCATTATATGCTAAATTATGCCTTTGCTCAATTTGCTGTGAGCTGGAAGGAGCTAGAGACATGAAACTTGGTACCATAACTGTACTTTATGGGTTGTAATGGTCCTTTAAATGAATTTCAGCAGGTAAAAAGGACTGAGTGGGCTATAATCTGTCAGATATAATCCTCGTGAATGATATCAAACCATTCTGAGGTAGAAAAAAACTTCCAGTCACCAGGTAGGAGCTGCAATCAGTTTTTGTTTATGACAATGTCAAGGTAAATGAAATCCTTTGATAACTGCATTGAAAGAGAACAAAAAACATGCAGATTTCTAGCAGGTATTTAAATTCTGTAGCATTATAGTATTATTACAGATGCAACAAAGATCCCCGGCCCAACTCAAACCGAGCCGTTCCCATTACAGTTCCAGGTTGGCTAGCACACACCAGCACCACACAGCCAGCTCTGCAACACCGTCACTGTTTCTCTTCTTGTGTCTGTTGATATGCAAACAAACTTAAGTTATATGAATCACTTGTTTTGACCTTTGACTAACCTTTCCCCAGGTTTACACGCTAATTCATTCACAACGTTTGGAGGTATCCTGCTAAGAAACTGTCACATAAATACCAACGTTAGACCTTCTGTCTCTCTTATTCACTAATCAGACTAAAGGGGTTCTAGCTGGTGTGAAATATATACAAACAGGATGCACCCTGCTGACATGCTTTCTGTTAAGCCTCGCCGCTCCATTTATAACCTTTGTGTAAATCCCCCAGAAGAGATGACTCAGCATGATTCAGGACCCTTTTGGTCGTCTGTCTCGCCTCAGTCTTGAGGGCAGGACGGTCCCTCAGCGGAGGACGTGGACGGACAGACCAGGAGCTCTGCAGGACAGCCTCCAGCAGCAGCCACCTGCTCCTCCGCACGCAGACACAGCTCCTGCAGGAAGTTGGCCGTCTCCATCACCAGGTTGCTCTCGTCATCTAACCGGAGGCAGAGATGCACGGAGTGATTACGTCTGTTGTGTATATTTAACACACTAAACTGTTAAAGCTAGGGTTGTTAATGTGGACAAACTAGATCTTAACAGTCAGAGAGACTTTATGACTGGTGTGAACTCCGTCTCTGCTGCGCAGTGAAACGCTCATAACCATCTGTGTTCTTCTGAAGTTTAAGTAACTCAGTAACCTGAGTGAAGTGTTCTCCTACAGCACCTTTCAGCTCTTTCAGCCTCGGCGTATCCTTCTCCAGGTCGGCGTCCTGCTCCTGCAGAGAACGGCACATCTTCTTATGGGTGAACCAGTGGAGCTTCTGGCACGTCAAGCTGCAGTAAGTCACCTTCAAGACAAATCAAAGGAAACGTGACCTGCTGATACAGATACAGATACAGAGAGCTTTATTTATCCCCGAAGGGCAATTCAGTTTCTACAGTCCACCGAGACGTCTACACATTCATACTGAACAGTCATCAACGACAGAGGGAACACAGTAGAGGGCATATGAGGAGGTGCAAGATCAATAAAAGTACGAGAATGAAAATATTTGAAATAGAAACAATAAATACAAGAATAAAAACAATACGAGATAAAAGAATAAATAGAATAAAGTGCCAAGAGTATTGCACATAACAAATTACATTCGGTGTATGTACCTAATTGCAAACACGGACAACCATCATATGGTTTGTGCAAAATAACTTTACATTCAAATAAATAAGAAAATGTCTTTCATTGAAGATAGCTGCCCTCCTCAGAAGGGCAGCTTATTAGTAATATCTTTGGTGTTAGTTCAACATGTATATATCTTTGATGATATTTTTGATTATTTTACAGATGGGGGCGTTCACCAGACTTTGACTTACTGCTTTACAAAGAGAGCACCTCTTGTCGGCTCCCCTCTCCCCACACGTAGCACAGTAGTCAGCATCTACGAACGTCATCTGACCTGCGATGGCCTGGGTCAACACTGAGTACGCCGTTGGATCATTGCCCTGGAAATCAGATATAATGGTGTATTAAAGTTACATCAACAACAGTGATTCAAAAGAAACTGATAACTCTGTAACCTATAACGCCTCTATCATAAAGTCCATGATCGATTTTGCATTTTTTTTTACATTATTACATCATATATATTAAACCTTTAACCAGTTCTAACACTCTAACACTATTCTTCCTCATTGATCCTGTAAAAACATTTTACTATATATATCTGTATGTACAACACTTCAATTCTCTGATATGTTCTTCACTTACAATCTCTACCGGTGCAATGCTCCTCACCAGCTGCTGAAGGAGTGTGGCCTCACAGTAAGGAAACTTCCTGATACAGTCCCGGATGAACATCTCCTGGTACTGTGGGAAGCCGTCGCTGTCTCTCCCCCTCAACAGGCTGGGACCCGGCAGCATCACAGCGTCACAGCATCACAGCAGGAGAACAAGAGAGGACATCTATTAGAGCTAACATCCCAGTTTCACACAGTATATACAGTATATACAGTACATACAGTACATACAGTATATACAGTACATACAGTATATACAGTATATACAGTATATACAGTACATACAGTACATACAGTACATACAGTATATACAGTATATACAGTACATACAGTACATACAGTACATACAGTATATACAGTACATACAGTATATACAGTACATACAGTACATACAGTATATACAGTATATACAGTACATACAGTACATACAGTACATACAGTATATACAGTACATACAGTACATACAGTACATACAGTACATACAGTATATACAGTACATACAGTACATACAGTATATACAGTATATACAGTACATACAGTACATACAGTACATACAGTATATACAGTACATACAGTACATACAGTATATATGTACCTACAGTATATAGAGTATATATGTTCCTACAGTAGGGGCTGGATTCCTCTCATATCTGTTGTAGATCTTTAGGATCCCAAGAGGATGAACCTGACTGATCGTGGTGGCTCCACTGGAGACGAGGCTCCGCTCTGTACTCAGCAGGACACAACCTCTCAGCTGAGCCGACACGTTCTCATCCCAACTCGTCACATACTGACGCTTCATCAGAACCCTCTTCAACATTAATAACTGTAACGTTGTGGTTTTCACGGAGACTCGGCTCGACTCCTCCATCTCAGACTCGGCCTTTGTTCCAGACGGGCTCTCCGTTCACTACCAGGACCGGTGGTTAGTTTACATCGGTGGTTCTCACAGCGGTGTACATCTGGTGTACCACCACCCGAGCACCGGAAGAGCTGTATGGAGTTATCGTCAGGGCCGAGACCTCACGGCCGGAGGCTGCTTTTATTGTGGCGGGGGATTTTAACAACGACAAACAGGAAAGTCCTGCTGAGATACCATCAACCCACGATGTGTGCTGCTGGCTGTAGTATATATTCAGGGAACAGACTCGTTCCACTCAGAAGCCTTACCTCTTGACGAGTGCATCCAGCTTGTCATCTCGTTTGTGTAGGAAGGCCAGGCATTTCTTCAGCACGCAGCTGATGTAGTGCATCTTCATGGCCAGGACCTCGTTCATGTCCTGCTGCTTCACACACTGCTCACACAGCAGGTCCATCACCTGGTAACACTGCTCCAGAGCCTCCACGTCCACCAGCGCAGGGTTCTCCTTCACCAGCAGGACTATCTGACAGATTGGAGACTCGGTTTGACAAACATTTCTGGGCAGAGCTGTTCAGAGAGCAGACATGATGTCCCTGATTGAGACATGGAGGACAGAGGAAGTACAGTACATCAGCAGATCACCGGAGTCATAAGGATTCATCCTCTGGGCAACAAGAACATGTGGACCAAATGTTACGGCAATCCATCCAATAGTTGGAAAGATATTTCACAAAGGTCAGAGGCTGAATCCTGATGACTTTAAAGATCTCTTCACTTTTCATCTGGCTTCTCCAGCAGGTCAAAGTTTTCACATAAGCAATCCCATGCCAGTGAGGCTGTGAGTAAGCGGGCAGGTTCCAGCTCCTCAGGAGGCCTCACCTTGACCGGGTTGAGGTTGGTGGTCATGATGATCTTGTGTAAGGGTCCTGCCAGCCGGGGGGGCAGCCGGGGCTCCCTCTCCAGCCCCTGTGGTCTCGTATAGTACTCCAGCGTCGCCCGCGAGAAGAAGTTGTTGATCACTGTTACGCAGTCGTGCTGGCCTGGAAGGAGAATGTACAGGTTGACATGTAAACCTCCTCACAGGTACTGGTTCAGCGGCTGCACAGTCTCACAGTCTCACCTACAAACGCTGCCATCTGAGCAGCGGAGCGACCCACTGAGTTCACCACGTCTTTCTCTGCTCCGGCCTCCAGCAGCATGGAGGTGATGTCTGTCTTCCCTGGAGGACGTGGAGCAGTGATTGGATATTCAGAAACACAACATTACATTGCATAAGCAATTATTCCTCTAAACCAAGATGACAATAGTTAGTCTAGATCAGGGGTCAGCAACCTGCGTCTCTTCAGCTCCTCTCCAGTGGCTCCCTGTGGAGTTTTAAAATGGAAATGAATAACTGTTCTTTGTTTACATTTTCATTTTTATGTATCATTGTTGTAGGTCTATGGTACGACGGTACGACGGAGTATTAGGACCACATTGAGGAAAACAATACATCTGAGATTTAGAGTATAAAGTCATAATATTATAAAGTAGCAATTTCACGTGTTATTTTCTTTTTTTCTCATAAAGTTATGACTTTATTCTCGTTATATTACAACTTCTTTTCTGGTAAAGTTATGATTTTATTTTAATAATATTCTGACTTTATTGTGTAAATCTCAGATGTGTTATCCCTCAGTGTGGCCCTAATACTCCGTAGTACATTGTCTCTTTGGCCCTCACTGCATTAGACTTATATACTATATACTGAGACTCTAAACTGTGTTACCTTCATCACAATGATCACATGTTTTGCGGCTCCAGACAGATTATTTGTTGTTGTAGTTTTTGCCTAAAATGTCTCTTTTGATAGTGAAGGTTGCTGAGCCCTGGTCTAGTTCAACCAGACGTTAAGAGAGCCTAATGCAGTGACACAGTTATACCTGACAGGCCAGCGAACATGAGAGCCGTGTATCCGTATTCATGCTGGTTGCAGTTGACGTCGGCTCCGTGCTGCAGCAGCAGGCGACACATGTCGGCCTTGCCCTTATAGGCTGCGTGCATCAGAGGAGTCATGCCATACTAAAGAAACAGAGGAGATGCACGAGGAGTTAGTTTATATGTGTGCTGATGAAGGTTTACAGCAGCCCGCTGCTCCTCATGCTGAAGATGGGTTAAATGCAGAGGTCACAGTTCATGTATGTACCTGAACAGTATGTAGTATATGATGATTCTAGTAAAGTATAACTTAAAGCCCTCCCTGCCCAAACGTGTTGGAGAGTTCCCAGCCTTCAGTCTCTCTAGAGCCGGTGTTACGTTTGTCCTCTCTGGGCTACAGTAGAAACACGGAGGACTCTGTAGATAAGAAGGGCTCATTCTAACGGAAACACGATTAGTTGATTATACACTAATGAAACCGTTATGAATACTATATTCCATCTCTGCTAATAGATCCCTCTAAATCCTATAGACACATTATTAATGTGTTTTCCAACACAACGCTCTATCACTCTATTCAGACTGTCTTTTAACTTCTACATCATTTATCTTAAGTCTGCTGAACATGGTGATCGTAAGTTGATAGTGAAGGAAAGATAGTTTAGTCAGTGTTCGTGGTCCTTGGTCTCTCTTTGCAATTAATGATGAACAAAATAAAATAACGTTAAAGTTAAAGGTCCTATATTATTCTCTTTTTCTCTGGTTCAGGAAACAAACAGAGTTTCTGTGATTGTTTAAGACATTTGGTTAAAAGTTGTCCGTAATTATTTGATTTGACTATATTTGAAGAATGCTGGAAACTGATTGGGCAAAAGCAGCAAGTCCTCTATGAGGTAATCCTGCAGGCAAATGTGCAAACTTCCTACATCACACACACACACACACACACACACACACACAGACAGACTTGTGTAACGCGTGTGTGTGTTGTGTGTGAAGGCGACGGTGTGAAGCTCCGTCACCATCACCTGATTCTGACAAACAGCCACTCTGGAGGAGTCTGTGAGCTACATGTAGTGGCGTGATGCTATTATCAAATAGCTTCGAGGGCGACGTCGGCCTCTCAGGAGTCGACTCCATATGTCTCCATCACAATGGATAACATATGTTACCGTGACACAACTGTTGCATTGTGGGTAGGTCATCTTCATTACCATCATTCTGTAACATGAACGTCCACTGAGCGCCGCCGTATCAGAAAATTACATTAAAACAAATATTTAAATTTAAAAAAGTGGCAGAGTTTCTCAACCTTGGGTTTGGGGCCCCACACGGGGTCACTTGATAAGAAGATAGGGTCCTGGAATATCTCTAAGATTTACAGTATGTATGTATGTTTGTTCCTTTTCATTAGTTCGATATAGGAGATCACGCTAAAAACAGATCATACACAAATGTAAATTTACAGGACCGCAACGGAGTATTAGGGCCACGATGAGGGAAATAAATCTGAGATTTCGACAATATATTTATAATATTACAAGAAAAAAAATCGTAATATTAGGAGAAAAAAAACACAAGTTTAAGAGAAAAAAGTCGCATTATGAGAATAAAGTCATAATATTATAATATTATATAGTAGTAATTTGAAAGGGTAAATAGAGTGAAAATGAGGAACGTGGAGCATCTTGTGAAGTTCTACTTTAGTTTAGGTTTCACTAATAACCAAATACTTCATCTTCTGGCTCACCAGCAGCACATCATCATCAGGATCAGGACCTGGAACAGATTGTTATTAAAGAAACTGAGTTTATTCTGAAGAGAGAACCACACGGACCCGATGGAGGAACGGACTCTTTAGAGGAGGAGGAGATTATGACTTTTATTCTCGTAATATTATGACTTTATTCTCGTAAAGTTATGACTTTATTTTCTCGAGATCACAGATTTTGTTTCTGCTCGATATGGCCCTGATACTCCGTCATAGTCCTGTAAATTTACAGGAGTGAAGATGATTTTTGGGATGTAAAATAAGACGTCCCAATAAGGATGTAAATAAGTTAGGCTGGTTAAGGAAAGGTTGAGAAAGCCTGTAGTGTTAGGTTTGGAAATAATCTCTATTGATTGGTCCTTTCAATATGGAGATCAATCTAAATATATACATAAATATTATATATATATAAATTTAAATTCATTTTTTTACATTGGACAGAGTAGTTTGACAAAAACAATCTTAACTGAAGGTCCACTTACTTGCTTATTTGTATTTTGAAAGCCCCAGAAGCATCAGTTATTATTTATAAAATACTACAACTGCTAATATTAAAGCTAATGTTCCTTCTGTTGTCGTACCTCGTCCAAACAGTTGACCTGAACTTCTTTGCTGGCGAGCAGCTGGGCGGCTTCCTGAACATCACCTGCAGACCAAACGTATCTGTAAAAACAAACCTGACGGAAACTAACATCATATTCATACAGCATATACATATATATACATATATATATACAAGAACTATATAATCTGGTACTAATTATAGGGAAACCAAAATCTTACCATGAAAGAAAATGTAATTAAATATGAATTCATAATTTATTTATTATTTATTATTGGAAAGTCTTCATATATGTTGAATTGTACGCTGCATGCAGACACATTTCATGTTTTTGCATGTTCAGCTGACCTGCTGTAAAATGACCTAAAGACTATATATATATTTATATATATATATAGGTTATATTGAAATGAATTAGGGGGTAAATTAAACAGAGAATACATGTAAAAGTGTAATCTTATAGCAGACCAGCAGCCTGCGACTCACCAGCAGCAATAACCTGCAGGATCTTCCTCTCCGATGGAGACAGAGGTCCTCTCTGAGGTGCAGCCATCCTCTCAGATATTCTGATCAGAATGAATGATCCGTCTCTTCTCTCCGGCTGACGGTTACAGTCTGCTGAAGGACGAGAAACTGCACCGGACACAACTAAGAGTTGAGCCCTCCCTGGAACGTACCACTATAGACCAGAGGTCAGGGGTCAGCAACCTAATACTCCGTAGTACATTGTCTCTTTGTCCCTCAAATAGACTTATATAATATATACTTAGACTATAAACTGTGTTACCTTCATCACAATGATCACGTTTTGCGGCTCCAGGCAGATTTTTTTTTTTTGTTGTTGTTGCCTTTTAATTTAATTTTAATTTTAATTTAATTTTTTTCTTTTTTTATCAACTGTTGAAAACTTAATAAACATAATGTTGAGGAAAAAAAACACATTTATATAATGGGAGTTCATTTAATTTGTTTTAAATGTATTTTTTAATATTGTTTGTTCATTAATATGTGTGTATCTATGTATATATCATGTATATGTTTTTATTATTAAAATACTGGATATTTGTAATGTTTATTTATTTATTTATCTATAAAATGTTGAAAAGTCAATAAACATATGGTTGAGAAAAAAAACACATTTATGTAATGGGAGTTCATTTAGTGTGTTTTAAATTTAAAGTTGTAATATTTTATACATTAATATGTATGTATATATGTTTTCTGTAAGACTTTAAATCTGTCTTTAATGACACATATTGCGTAATCAGTTGTCGTGGCCGAGTGGTTAAGGCGATGGACTAGAAATCCATTGGGGTCTCCCCGCGCAGGTTCGAATCCTGCCGACAACGAGACTTTAGTTTCCTGTTCTGATATCAACAGTACTTTAGTTCACTTTCACCTTTCTATCTCTCTACCTTTCTATCTCTCTACCTTTCTATCTCTCTACCTGAAGCACATCCATCATGCTCACATTTGGGCGTTGTGGTTAACCCGAATCACAACGACATTAACAAATAACAGCACTTAAGATACAATTATGATACAAAGATCATAGAAGCCAGCATTAATGGTCATTATTAATTACATTTAATAGTAATATTTGCGCACTTCACTTCATAAAATGAGTAAGTTATTGTAATATACCAGTTTCTTTCCTCAGGCCATCACTGTTTACGGCCTTTACGGCTATAGACTGATGTTTACGGCCTTTACGGCTATAGACTGATGTTTACGGCCTTTACGGCTATAGACTGATGTTTACGGCCTTTACGGCTATAGACTGATGTTTACGGCCTTTACGGCTATAGACTGATGTTTACGGCCTTTACGGCTATAGACTGATGTTTACGGCTATAGACTTTGGTGATGGGGATTCCGTCTCTTTTTAGTGATCCAGATCATTTGGCTGGACTCACCAAGAAGAGCCGGTTCTTTCGGCTCCTAAACGGCTCTTCATTTTACTTCACTTCTGCCTTTTATAATTCCGCCAAATTTAGCTTTAGCTGTTCTGACCTATGATTAGTATGTGTGCACATATATCACTTAAATTATTCAATATAATTATACTAAACCTTATAATTTCCAGTATACCGTCAGTTTACATGCTGCTTCGTTTCCGACTGTCACTCATCTTGTCTGCTATTCGCACACCGCAGCGCACTCCTCTTTCTCTCTTCATCTCCCTCCTGCTCTGTACCTGTAGACCGTCAGCACGCCGCGCACCCCCGTCCCTCCCAGCTTCAGAATCAGAATGGTGTTTATTGCCAGGTGTAAGAGGTATACTAGGAATTTGATTTGGTTTTGTTGGTGCAAGTCAAACAGTATAATAACAAAAGAATAGATAAAAACGTTAGAATAAAAAAATTGAATTTCTACCAATAAACAATTGATGGTATGATCCTTGTCTGTCATCACCTGATTGGTCGCACGGACGTCATTAACACAACATTCAGTCACAGTCAGTGCTTGGAGTGCCTGTGGTGCGGAGAAGATCATCATATCATTCTGCCTTCAGTTAATTAAAGAAAGAAAAAAAAATGGCTCTCTGATGGGAGCCGGCTCTTATCGTTCACTTAAAAGAACCGGCTCAATTAACCGGATCGTTCGTAACCGACACGTCACTAGGAGACTGGTGTTTACGGCCTTTACGGCAGTAGACTGGTGTTTCCGGCAGCAGTGCAGCATGGAGGGATGTGTTATTGATTATTGGATGTGCTATTGATTATTGGATGTGCTATTGACGGCTGAGATGGAAGAAACGGACTTTAATGATCTTCTAGATGATTGGTTCATCGACTCCCTGAAGACGTGAGAGCTCTTTACTCTCTGGTTAAACTGTTAGCTGCTTCATTCATCCAAACTGAACTACGTTTAAAAACCTTAAAGTTTATTTTCCTCTAACTAACCAGCATGTGATCATTCATTATAGAAAACATCAGAACACGTTTCCTGCTTCTATTTAACACATTTTTCAATTCGGCTCGCTTTAATTAGACTTAGCTGCTCCTTATCTCACTGAAAGATGAAGCTGAAGAAGTGATTATGGACATGATCTCAGAGGACTATCTGTCCTTTAAATATAATTATCTTATAAAGGTTCATCTGATCTGATCTATATCTGTGCCGAATAGACGAGTGGGTTCTATTGATTAAGAACATGAAGTTGTATTTTATATCTCAGGTTTGGTGTTTGACCCTGAGAGAGGAAAACATAAATATGGCATTTATTTAAAGGAGTCTGGTGTCAAGATAAAAACCCTGCAGGTCTGAAGAACTAAACACCATTAAAACAAACACTCACTAATGAGTCACATAACACTGACACACATATATATACTGGACTGTTTTAATATGATTTCACATTATGGATAAGTGAAGCTGGAGAGAAATCCACATTTAATTAACATTTAATTTAATTCAGGTTAGCTGTCAGGATTCCTTTCTTAATATTTTCATTAAACTCTCTGCAGCTCCTACAACACTTAATAATCCTGCTGATGGTGTATAATTTGGTTGATTTTGGTTCTGGACTTGTTGAAGTCTTTAATACCTGTTTTAATGTCTGGTTTGTTCAGGTACAAAGATCTTCATGTGTATCAGCTGGAACATCCCACACAGGTCATCGAGTGGACGTCAGGGAGGAGTGAGTTCATGTTATTATAACAATCATTACATCTTTACATTATCTGACATTATTATATTTCAAATGAGTCTGACTGAGAATCCAAAAGTAGGACGGATTTCTATTACGGCCACATGGAGGGGGAAAAGAGAGTAAAGTCATAAGTTTAAGAGAAAAGAGAGTTTGCACAGAATGAAGATAAACTTAGCAGATAAGCTCATGAGCTAAACATTATGTCTAATGAAGGAATGTGAAAAACGGCTTCCACACCTTTAAAATATTGTTTTATGAATTACGTTTGCTAAATCTGTTCCCTCTTAGCAACAGAAAGCATTTCGTTGAGCCTCCTCCTGAAACACGGTGACGATGGAGACTTCCACTTTAATAACATTATGTTTTTTTAGCAGTAATCATGTCTGCCTCGAGAGCCTGACTTTACCAACTTACAGTCTGGCTGAATGTTTATTTCATATGAATATGTCACCCCAGATATTACCCAGTACTGGACTGAATGAGAGTGATCCTTCTGCAATACTACGTCTGACACACACACACACACAACACACACACACACACACACACACACACACACACACACACACACACACACACACACACACACACACACACACGGGAGAAACTGTTTCAAATATCCTACTAAGTTTAGTCTTAGCTCAGGGGTCAGCAACCTTTACTATCAACAAAGCCACTTCAGGCAAACAAAAAAACAACATATAAGAATCTGTCTGGAGCTGCAAAACATGTGATCATTGTGATGAAGGCAACTCTAGGTCAAAAATGACTTTAAAAAACAAGTCTGAAAAAATGTCTGAAAAAAAAAGTTTGAAAAATGCTGTAAAATAAAGTCTAAACAAAATCTGAAAAAAAAGCAACAACAATAATACATTACAACGTCATACACAAACTCTCGCGAGAGTTGGAAGTGACAACAGTGAGGTTTCCAGAAGTGAAAATCTCATTCATATTCAATCAATTCAAACTTTATTGCAGACTCAAGGTCCAGATAAGAAAAAAGAAAAAAAAGTCTGAAAAATGTTGGAAAAAAAAATCAGAAAAAAAGCCAGAGACTCCTGATCTAGAGTAATGCAGTCCGTCTAAGACTTTAAACTGAATGAATCTAGAGCTGAAGGAACAGTTCTGTATACTGGAGATAGCGTTTGTGTTTGTGTGTGATCAAAACAATAATGTCTGACAAACAGTGCATATAAACTCAAATGAACCCTTTTATCGTTCTGTTTACAGCCGTGTGTGTGGCGGGAAACAGTCCGTCTAAAAATGAAATTCTGGAGCTGCATTTGCCTCTGAAACTGTTGGCTGATGAAAATAAGGTAACACATCTGTCCAAACTTTGTTTACAAACATCCAAATGTCACTCTATATATATATATATATAAGCCTCTATATCTATATCTATATATATATATGTGTGTGTGTATGTATGTATGTGTGTATGTGTGTGTGTGTGTGTGTATGTATGTATGTGTGTGTGCGTGTGTGTATGTATGTATATGTGTATATGTGTGTGTGTGTGTGTGTGTGTGCGTGTGCGTGTGTGTGTTGTGTTCAGGGTCTCTGTGCAGAACGGGACTTTAAAGTTGTCCACGGTGGGTTCACAGACGGTCCCGTTCGCTGCCTCAGACACGTCCCAGGAACGAGGTGAGATGAACTCTCCATCCATTAAAAGTCTTAAACCAGTGATGTGTGTTAGAAGCTCTTTAGTTTAGCCTCAAAGCCTCATTCAGGAGCTTTGCTTTAGTGAAGGGAAAATAAACTGATTTTAAACCTCTCTGAAAGAACAACACATGAACATATACTGTACATACATATAGTAAACACATACATAGTTTATGTGAGTAAATATATAAATAAAATAAACACTTAGAAAGTTGATCGCAATTTATGAAATATGCCAGTTTATTAATGTTTGTATACTGAATTAATTAACCTTATTTATATAGAGCAGAATGAGCTTTACAATTCAGCAACAAAAACACCAAAAACACAACTTTAAATACCACACATACACGGAGGACGTGTTTCTATTATCTACAAAAATAGAGTTGTAAAATAAAAGATAAAAAAACAGACAGCTGCTAGTTGTATGTATACTGCAAATACATATTTACTGGCTTCAATTTAACTCCTATAGATTATTAGAGCTAAAATAACTAGTCAATAAATCTGTTAGTTGATTGACAGAAAATTAATCAGCAACAATTCTGATAACCGATAAATCACTTCAAGCATTTTTCAAGCATTTTTCACTTCTATGTGATTTATTACAGCACAAACGATTAATCAATGTAATCAAGAAAATTATCAGCAAATGCAGCTCAAACAAATCTGCAATAAATAGAGATGTGATGCAGCCGGACCGGCTGATAGACGACGTTCATGCTGTGATGTTCAGTGTATGGAGGCTCAGTGTAGGCGGGGGTTCTGTACACAGGTCGTGCATCTTTTATATCAGATCTTATTTACACTCTGTAGCAGAGAGAATGAATATGATTTGAATATTAAACGAACGTCCCGTTGTTGTTTCTGCAGGTGTGTTGTTACCAACGACGGGTGGAGCTCCGACCTGCAGGTGTGGACCGTCGGAGGAGACAACAGCGGTGAGTTCACATCTGGTTGAAGTCACATCAGGTTAAACATCAATTCATTCACTGTTTGTGATGTAGTTTAGTAGTTAAGTACTAATATCTTCAGTAAATGTACTGTTTACTGTAGTAAAATGAAATGATTAGGTTAGTTAGTGGCTTCTATAATAACGGTAGTATAACACCATGTAAACCTTTATATTGTTAATGAACTAACACAACTTGTAATATTTTTTAGTTTCATCAATCGATGTGTAATACTTTACGATAGATACATGTTGTATTTTAATACAAAGTACTTTGTGCTCTACTGTCTTCTCTTTTGACTGACGTTCAGCTCGACGTCTTTTAAGGAGAAACTTATATGGGAATAACAATATAGGTTAAATTATAATTATTATTCATTATTAATAATATTGATAATAATAATAATATAGGGCACTCAGATGAGTGTATTAACATTTCTATCAACTCTGATCTTCTCTTTTATATAATGAGAGCACAATGTTCAGAGACTTTAGTAAGAAAATCAACCTGAAACAATAAAAATGAGGACAAATTAGGGAGATTTTTGCCTCCAACCGAATACAAAAAAGGTTAAATGGAATTTAATTTGGATTAAAAAATAACATTAAAAGCTTTTTCTTTCCACAAACAACCTCCTGGTTATTCTGAATAATTCACAGAAATCACTGTCAGTTCTTTAAAAGTCTTTTTGTTCTGAAGAAGTAGTTTCTATGAGAACTCTCGACATTAAACAACTGTTTCTCTCCCAACAAAACCCAACGTGTCAGGACAGCAGAGGAACGCACACATTATCAAATAAATCTACACATCTCTGGCACTGCTGCAGCAGCATGTACACACAGACAGAACAAACAGAAATCATTAATGCTGGACAGTCACAACCAACATCCGTGCTGAAGGGCGACCGTTTATTCACACACAAAATACACAAAAGGCCAGCTGATAAAAAACATTTGACTTATTTAGTGAAAGTGTGAAACAATATAAAAAAATTGAAAATGCAATAACAAAAAAATGTTTCAGGCACTATAAATAAATTAATGTTTTATCATTCTGATTGTTTTATGGACTAAAGCTTGAACATTATCGTTCGATCAATCAAGTAAAAACTAACTCTTCTTTTTCTTCAACCTTTGTGTTATAATTGAATTAAGTTGATTCTGAAACTGTGTGGTGTTTTCTCATAATGTGATCGGTTAATGACAGACGTGATCAGAAGAACAGGCCGTGTTGAGGGGAGGTCGGTTTCAGAGGGCGGCAGCAGGATCGCAGCTGGACTCTCGTCACAAGTTCTTCACGGAGCTCAGAGCAGCGACGTCCAGCTGACTCAACTGACCTCAGGACAGATTCTCTATACACTAGGTAACACTCTGACATCTGCCACGTCAAAAATGTCATAGATGTCTTAAAAAGTTATTGTATTTATGTCATAAAATTGTCATTAAAAAAAGTCATAGTATAGTATACTATAAATATTTCATGAAAAAATCCTAGAGTGGTAGGATAGTATGCTATAAAAAAATCATAAAAAAGTCAGTGTCATTTGTCATGAAAAGTAAACCATAAAGAAGTCAAAGTATATTATAAAAATGTCATTAAAGTCATAAAAAGTCATAGTATAATATGTCAAGAAATGTCATGAAAAAAAGTCATAGTAAAGTATGTCGAAAAATTTATAAAAAAAGTCATAGTATTGTGGCGGTACTGATTTTCCCAGACTTTAGTTGTTCAGGCAGAAGACTGAAAAACAGTTCCCATCCACATAATAATATAAAATAAAATGCCTTCTTAATAATAATAATAATAATAATAATGAACAAATGCCTCTACAATAACAAACAATTAAGGAAACTGAAATATTGGTTTTATTTTTCCTTTTACCCTCCTTTAAAGTTTCCCCAAATAAAATACACTAAAAGAAATGGGTATAAAGGGTTTCATTGAAAATCAACAAATGACTAGAATAACAAAATACAGCCTGCAGGCGTTAGGCTATTGTAAGGCTATCGTGAGGCTATCGTGAGGCTATCGTTAGGCTATCGCTAGGCTATCGTGAGGCAAGCCAGATTCTTGCACAAATAGCCCCTAACCGTCCTGGTAGTGTCAGTGCAGGTAACCCAATTGGTTGGTATTTATTTTGTTTCCCCAACTAGGAGAGTCAACACTCTCAATAAACAAAACACAAAGAGCACAGAATCTCAGACGGGCCTGAAACAGAGCAGAGTTTCTGGTTTGGCTGATAACACATGTTGCATTGAGTGAAGGAGAGATCAGAATGACACTGGGTGTGCAGTTTCCCTCCTCTTTTAAGCCCTACAGAAAGGGCGTCGTTACACCCTGATTGGCCAAGAGGGGAATGCACCAAGCTGCTCTCAACTATCATTTAAGAGCCAGTCCCCACACCCTGCGCAACAGGTGAACTGAATAACCCTCTAATCACTCAGCAACTCAACCAAAAAAACACCAGGGAAAAGGGAAATGACAGCAAGCACCAGAGAATTGGCAGCTGCCACAGTATGTCGAAGTTTTTTATAAAAAAAAAAGTCATAGTATATTATGTCGAAAAATTCACATGCAGTGACTTAAGATGCTCTTATAGACAAAATAAACAGAAAAGGGATAAACTTTATAAAAGCGTTTATTATATTGATGTTGATGATGACGACATCCATCATCATAGTTAACTGAAGCTCAGTGACTCGTAATTAAATTTGAAGGGACCATCATACCAAACTGCAGAAATGAAAAGACCACTTGATCAAAATACAAGACGAATGTTTCGATGTATTAATAAATATGTAATATAAGATATCTATGTTATATGTTAATAAAGTCAAACAGTCGTATTATTCCATAGCTCTCCGTCAGTGGAATTACAGGCCTGATGCTTTGGCTGGTTTGAACATTTATAACACAATGTCTTACGAGTTCTTTTGTGTCCTTTCGTCCCAACAGAGACGGACACAGCAGATCGTCTGAGTTCTTTACACTTTGTGAGCGACGCCGTCTTCCTCGCCGGCTGCTGTAACGGGAACGTTTACATCGCCGACACTCGGACGTCTGCTGCTCCTCAGTTGTCCCCTCCACCGGCGTCTTCATGTGAATCCGTCCTCTGGTGGACGGACGCTTCGGGAGGTCCGTCCACCTGCAGCGTTGTCAGACTGTCTTCGTCTGGACAGGCGGTGATTTCAGACCTGAGGAACCCAGGAGGAGCTGTGAGTCGGGCTCAGCTGGACGTCCAATCACGTCGCTGCAGCCTGGATGACGTCAGAGTGTTGTGGGCTCCGGCGCTGGACGACTGTATCTCAGTGTCAGGTGAGTTTAGAGGCTCGCGGTAATCCAGCTGTTGATTTAAAGAAATAGAGTTAGATGAGAAGGTTGATACCACTCTGTCTGTTACATATGACATTACAGCTTACAGCCAGTTAGCTTAATAAACCAATGAATACATAAATAGCCTGTGATGCCATCATATCAAATAATAGACCTGTCTGTGTTGAGATGGTCCGTCGGTCTCCTCCGCTGCGTTTCAGTGCTCCGAAGAAGAACACTGTTTCGATATACTATGACTTTCTTATTATGACCTTTTCAACGTACTATACCATGACTTTTTTGGACATAATATAGCTATGTATTTTGTCATCACGTTGAGCTTTTCAACATGCTATACTATTTATTTTACACATACTATACCATAAGCAGCACAGTCCTGCACGGAGCTAACGAGGTTACGAATTATCAGTTCTTATGACATCCCTATTCATTGCATGTTTTACAACTCCTCACCTCTTTCTGCAGGTTTCAGTGGAGCGGTTCAGATCTACAACACATCAGTCTGGAGGACGGAGCTGCAGGAAGTTCAGCCGCTGTTTGAGCATCGTGGTCACGCAGTTTCATCGCAGTCTGATGACGACGTCTTCGTCACCTCCCACATCTGGCATCCCGAGCGGCCGCGGACGCTGCTGTCTGCAGCCTCGGACGGCTCCGTCCACGTGTGGGACTGGGTCGACCAATCGGCTGCCAGCTGACGGGTCAAAGCAAAGATGTAGTTCACCTGGGAAGAGGAGGATTATGTTATCTCTGAGGGACTGCTCGATGCACTTGCATGGGTCAAGAACATTTCACTGAAACCACTGCTGAAAACACAACAGTCTGATTTAGCAGCTGCTTTCAATACCTTCCTCTGTGGATTCCAGTACTGCCTCCACTTTATGCCTCTGCGCCAGAGAGATTATGATTTTGAGATGTCCGTACGTACGTCCGACTCATTCTCGTGAACGCGAGGACACCTCAAAGGAATTTCTTCAAAATTTGGCACAAACATCCACCTGGACTCGAGGATGAACTCATTAGAGTTTTTGTGGTCAAAGGTCACTGTGACCTCACAAAACACGTTTTTGGCTATAATTCAAGAATTCATATGCTAATCATGACAATTTCACACACGTCTAACCGACAACATGGTGAAGTGATGACATTTTAGACAGACATGGATGTAAACGGTAACTCGACTGGTTGGTGGAGGCGGACAGCTGTGAGGCTAGTGATGGGATGGAGAAATTAATTAATTACAGAAACAATTCAGGAAAACTACTGTAACAAACAAAGTTTAGATCATAGAGAGAACATCATCTGTCTTCAGTAAACATCAACAGAACTTTGCTGTTGGATTAAACTGCTGTAAATTAAATACAAATGAAATCAGATGGCTTCTGGTTTTTGTATTACAGCACATATTTGTATTGGAAATTGCATTCGCTAACTAAATATTTAGTCTGCAGAGAGCTGGGGAGAACAGTTGGGTCAGAAGAGGCTGAAATGGTTTTAGGATATTTTGTCTTTCACATATTTTAGTTTACAGAAATAAAAAACATGATTCTCTGGCTGTCTTTATCTCTTCTTTTTTTTGTTTGTACCTGAGAACAAAACACTGTCCACTGATTCAACCAGAGAGACAACTGAAGGAGACGTTGATCCCTCTCAGCAACAGTTGAATCAGAAAAGAAACTGGAAGCTGTAATACATAAAGTAATGTCATGAAACACTGAAAGGAATGTCATGGTATAGTATGCCATATAAAAAAGTAATAGTATGGTATGTTGTAAAACTTTAATGAAAGAAAGTCATGGTATAATGTGTCATAAAAACGTGTGTATTATATCATAAAAAATAAAGTATATCATTAAATTTCACGAAAAAGTCATAATATAGTACGTCATAAAACCTTAATGAAAAAAGTCAGTATGTCATAAAGAATGTCAAAAAGGTCAAATAATACGGTATCAGAGGTAAAATCATTGCTTTCCCGTCGGGTCAGTGTTACAGGAACTCTTAGCCTGACAGTTAGCCTGCGCTGGGCCGGGTTAGTTTCCCAGCATCAGTTGCCATAGTAACTGAGCTTGAACTATGTTGAATGTGCTTCATGGAACCGAATCAACTGAAGCAGATAAAAACAATAATGAGAACACATCTGTAATAAATCATTCTAAACTCAAGGCTCACATACTCTCTTTTTGGTGCTTTTGACCATATCTATGGCTGCGGAGAGTAGCCTTATTGCATCGAGCAGATTAATAATCAATCAACAATTAATACCAAAATATGTATCTAATTAACAAATCAAAACTATGAATCATAAACTCCTGAATTGTTTCAAAAGGTGAAGGAGAGTGACGGCAATCAGCTTCAGCTGTCATACACAATTAGTTTTAAATTCAGAATGAAACCTTATATGCAATTAAAATATTCAATTTAGGACGCCACTCGATTTTGGGAAAACCTCACAATGTGATATTAATCAGTTGAATCTCATAATCTTAGGAATGCTATGGAGTTCTTGGGCATAGTGTACAGTGATTGGAGTTGTTTTATATACACACACATCAAATAACCAAGTTCTTTATAAATTAAATGTTTATTTAACTAACTACGTGACGAAACTACTAAGAGAGAAAACAAATGAATAAATGATAAAACAACAGGAAAAAGGAATAGAGTGATAAAGGATGCATGAAGAAATACAATGAATACAACAATGAACATTACTCATTACATATTACTCTTCACATGTAATAAACTATATTAATACTTTCAGTTAAACTTATTTTGCAGGACTGATACTAATTAATTCGCTTCACATAATTACTTATTCCGTATTTGACATCTGGGCTTTATCTGCTGCAGAATGGTACCAAACAACTATATAATATAAACCACTGAATAAAACCTGATCTACTGAATTCAAATGGATTAACCTATAATATATATATATATATATATGTATATATATATATATGTTCAAGAGTGATGGCCTGGGGGAAAAACTGTTTCTCTGTCTGCTGGTGTGAGTCCTCCTGGGATATGCTGCTTCTCAAAACACTTGCTGGCTATGGGGGTGAGGGCTATGGGGGTGAGGGCTATGGGGGTGAGGGCTATGGGGGTGAGGGTTATGGGGGTGAGGGCTATCGGGGTGAGGGTTATGGGGGTGAGGGCTATGGGGGTGAGGGCTATGGGGGTGAGGGTTATGGGGGTGAGGGCTATCGGGGTGAGGGTTATGGGGGTGAGGGTTATGGGGGTGAGGGCTATGGGGGTGAGGGTTATGGGGGTGAGGGCTATCGGGGTGAGGGTTATGGGGGTGAGGGCTATGGGGTGAGGGCTATGGGGGTGAGGGCTATGGGGGTGAGGGTTATGGGGGTGAGGGCTATGGGGTGAGGGCTATGGGGGTGAGGGCTATGGGGGTGAGGGTTATGGGGGTGAGGGCTATGGGGTGAGGGCTATGGGGGTGAGGGCTATGGGGGTGAGGGCTATGGGGGTGAGGGCTATGGGGGTGAGGGTTATGGGGGTGAGGGCTATGGGGCGCCAGTCATTGAAGCTGGTCACTTTCTGTTGTTTGGGGATGGGGATGATGGTGGTGGATTTGAAGCAGGTGGGGACAGTCCAGAGAGAGCAAGGGGGGCACTGGTGGTAAGGGGGGGTTCTGATTGTCTGCAGGGGTGAGGCAGGACATGACACAGGGTCTGACAGAGGAGTCCAACCTGGAGTAAAAATGATAAAGTTCGTCCGGGAGGGTGGGTGCTGTGTTTGTGATTTGTTGTCTAGGTCCTTTAAAGTCTGTCATGGTTTGGAATCCTTGCCACAAGTGCCTTGGGCTGTTGGAAGTGAGCTTGGACTCCACCTGTTGTCTGTAGTCCCTCTTTGCTTGTTTGATTACTGTCCTTAATGAATAACGTGAGTGTTTGTATTCCTCTGGTGAGCCTGAGGTGAAGGCTGTGTCCCGAGCATTGAGGGCTGCCCGGACATCACTGTTTATCCTGGAATTTAGATTTGGCTTGGTTTTTATTGTTTTTCTGGGGACTACGTCCTCTGTGCATTTCTTTATGAAGCTGGTGACTGTGTCTGTGAAGTCACTGATGCTGTCGTTGGCAGTCCTGAACATCTCTCAATCCACGTGATTCAAACAATTCTGACGGATGGCTTCTGATCGGTCTGACAAGCAGTGAACGGTCCTATAGGCGGGGGCTTCACGTTTCAGTCTCTGCCTATAGGCGGGAAGAAGGAGGCTGGAGGAGTGATCCGATTTGCTAAACTGCGGGCAGGGGAGGGCTTTGTAGCCGTTGCGGAAGGGGATGAAGCAATGGTCCAGTGTCTTTTCCCCATGTGTGTTAAACTGACTGTGTGTGATTGCATTTATGTGTTTTTAGGGCACCTGATGTAGTGAAAGCTGCCCCACATTCATCACAGCTGTAGGGTTTCTCTCCAGTGTGAATGCGTTGATGCTTTTTCAGGTCACCTGATTGAGTGAAAGCTGTGCCACATTTATCACAGCTGTAGGGTTTCTCTCCAGTGTGAATGCGCTGATGTATATTTAGGGCATCCGATTGGGTGAAAGCTGCCCCACATTCATCACAGCTGTAGGGTTTCTCTCCAGTGTGAATGCGTTGATGTCTTTTTAGGACACCTGATTGAGTGAACGCTGCCCCACATTCATCACAGCTGTAGGGTTTCTCTCCAGTGTGAATGCGTTGATGTCTTTTTAGATTACCTGATGTAGTGAAAGCTGCTCCACATTCATCACAGCTGTAGGGTTTCTCTCCAGTGTGAATGCGTTGATGTATTTTCAGATCACCTGATATAGTGAAAGCTGCCCCACATCCATCACAGCTGTAGGTTTTCTCTCCAGTGTGAATGCGTTGGTGGACTTTGAGGGTACTCTGAAAAGAGAAAGTTTTCTCACATTGGTCACAGCTGTGTAGTTTCTCTCCAGTGTGAACTCTCTGATGAATCAGTCTCTTTCTTCTTCTCCGTTTCTATAGCAACAGACATACAGAGAGAGAGAGAGTCAGTGAGATGCCATGGTGGAGCGACCTATCTAGAACCATAAAGAACATTTAGAGCATGTCTGTGGAACATAACCCACAATGTTCCAGTTTGACTAATGCACTACCACCTGTGACAACCAACTGCAGGGCCGTGTCCCTCTGCAGACATTTGATTGATCCCCACAGCTGCCCCCTTGACATTTCATAATTCCCTAGTTTCCATTGCTATAGTAATTACACCATCTCATGTTGAATGAGGGCGCTTGAATTTCTGTAATTCTGTTTGTCGGTAGTGCATGGTGTACCTAAGCAGGTAGTGTACGGCGTACCTCAGCAGGTAGTGCATGGTGTACCTGAGCAGGTAGTGTACGGCGTACCTCAGCAGGTAGTGCATGGTGTACCTGAGCAGGTAGTGTACGGCGTACCTCAGCAGGTAGTGCATGGTGTACCTGAGCAGGTAGTGCACGGTGTACCTAAGTAGGCAGTGTACGGCGCACCTGAGCAGGTAATGTACAGAGTATCTGAGCAGGTAGTGCACGGTGTACCTGAGCAGCTGGTTGTGATATTCAGTGCTCAGATTAACTTCTTCACCATTTACCTCAAAGTAGTCTTTAAATACTGATATTTTGAATGAACAACCCTTTTTTAGACTTTATCAACAGTTCAGTTATTGGTCCTTGATCCCAGGGTGGTGCCCTGTTAATATTTATGCTTATTAATAATGTTATTAATATCAATAATCTTTAATATTTGCTAATAACCAAACCTGCTTCTACTCAATCCCAACATGTTGGTGCCCCGTGTGAGGCTATCTAATACCAGCTTTATTGCAATATTTATGCAAAACAATCCAGAATTATCAAATTTGAGATATTAATTTTTCAGACATTTTGATTTTTGAAAATTCATTTGCACACTATTTGCCAAGCATATAGTCATTTGTGGTTTGTGGATTGCTTCAGTGTGTACTGGTGGTTAGTACTTTTCCTTTCTTGTTCAAATAGCAATTTGGCTTACTATTTGATTTAGAAATCTCTAACACACTCTTAAATAGCTATTACTCACCAGAGATGCTGAAGTCACCTCATTAACAGCCTAATAGGAGAAGAGTAAAAATAGCCTCCAATACTTCAGTTTGTAAGCCACATGCAAAAGCCTCTCACCTGTACATTTACAGCAGCACAACAGTCTTCCACTACAACAAAGACCACAGGGGTTGCCTTTTACTATCTAAGTAAAATGAATAGCAATTTTGAGATTATGCCCGGTTGCGCAAGAAGACTGACGTTCTGTATGAACAGCTTCAGGTTGCCGAGCAAAAAGCAGAGTCCAGGCAAGAAATACCTCAGCACGGCCAGGTAAGTACCATCGCCGACCTGTTTGCCCAAGAGTCACCTAACACTAACACTAACACTGAGACGGGTTCTGTTTCTGGCCCATACAGCCAAACCTTAGCAGCTCCTAGCCGGACCTCTTCCAACCTCATCACATTTGAGATGGAGAGGGTCTTTATGCGAGCGCCCGAGGACATTCCTTGGCAGTTTTAACACTAATACAGCAACCCCAGCTGCCACTTCAGTTTATATTTATAGAGGGTTGTGGCTGATCGGAAATTCATAAGAGCGAAACTCTGACGTCTGGATGCAAGTGAATGCAGCTGCAGCTCCGTTTTCTACCGGCCCCGGCAGTTTACTGTGCAGCCGCTTCCGGTCCGGGCCGCACGCAACGACTATGATGGTTAAACTGTGTAATTAATCTGCGGTTCACATGTGTGCCGAACCAAACTGACATCAGGTAATTGCAAAGATGTTTGTTTTTTGTTTACATATGCTTTACTCACAGGTGTGTGAATTGACCTGGATATGAAGCGTCTGTAGCGCAAAATAATATAACGTTAGTTTCTAAAGAGATCAGACGGAGTCCTCTCCTCTCATAAAAACATTCAGCAGCAGCGGTCGCATTTTATCAGCGGTGCTGCTGCTGGCATACAGAGGAAACACTGGTGAGGCTGCAGGTCATATCCCCGCAGACCCTCCACCGCTTTCTGCTTTTTACCTTCGGCTTTGTTTTGGTTTTAAACGGATATGACGTCACATTACTCAGACTGCACAATAAATGCTGTTTTTCCAACACAGTTTTCAGTTTTGTGGGTAAAATCATCAGTTCTGTGTCGTTTAAACAGTCATTTATTCAGTTATTGACTCTTCTTCGTGTCTTTAGTGTCGTTATGAAGCCATGAAGTCATGAACACTGACCTGAACATCGGTGGTATCAGAGGACGGGCCTGCTGCTGGTCTTCTGGGGACCTTGTGGCTCTGCTGGTCCGGGTTCTGCTGCTCCTCCATTCTGCTCTCCTGGTCCTGGTCCTGGTCCTGGTCCTGGTCTCTGTTTCAGAAGGCGTGATTAGTGTTTTATTTCCTCATTCATTCAGTCCGTATCGAAGGTGTACTGTGTGTCAGATATTAGTTTGTTACTCGGGACTAGGGGTGGGCGATACATCGAATATAGTCGATGTTTAACAGCATTTCACTGACTGGGTTTAAATTAACTCCATTTGTTGAAGTAGCTGAAATAAAGTCACTGAATGCTGTTGAGCCGAGATCCAAATAGATGTCTACTATTTAAAATCGACTCTATTGAACCTTTAAATCAACAAACACATTATTACTGGATCAGACTGTGAGCTTACAGTCACGTCTCTGTCTCTGATGGAGAGATTTGATATCTTTCATCTTCAGTTGCTGCTCTTGTGTTTTGTCCCGTCACATTAAAGCTGAATAACTCTATTTAATGTACTGTAGACTACAGTCTAATACAGTCACATTAAAGCTGAATAACTCTATTTAATGTAATGTAGACTACAGTCTAATACAGTCACATTAAAGCTGAATAACTCTATTTAATGTACTGTAGACTACAGTCTAATACAGTCACATTAAAGCTGAATAAACCTATTTAATGTAATGTAGACTACAGTCTAATACAGTCACATTAAAGCTGAATAACTCTATTTAATGTACTGTAGACTACAGTCTAATACAGTCACATTAGAGCTGAATAACTCTATTTAATGTACTGTAGACTACAGTCTAATACAGTCACATTAGAGCTGAATAACTCTATTTAATGTACTGTAGACTACAGTCTAATACAGTCACATTAAAGCTGAATAACTCTATTTAATGTACTGTAGACTACAGTCTAATACAGTCACATTAAAGCTGAATAACTCTATTTAATGTAATGTAGACTACAGTCTAATACAGTCACTTTAAAGCTGAATAACTCTATTTAATGTACTGTAGACTACAGTCTAATACAGTCACTTTAAAGCTGAATAACTCTATTTAATGTAATGTAGACTACAGTCTAATACAGTCACATTAAAGCTGAATAACTCTATTTAATGTACTGTAGACTACAGTCTAATACAGTCACATTAAAGCTGAATAACTCTATTTAATGTAATGTAGACTACAGTCTAATACAGTCACACTAAAGCTGAATAAACCTATTTAATGTAATGTAGACTACAGTCTAATACAGTCACATTAAAGCTGAATAACTCTATTTAATGTACTGTAGACTACAGTCTAATACAGTCACTTTAAAGCTGAATAACTCTATTTAATGTACTGTAGACTACAGTCTAATACAGTCACACTAAAGCTGAATAACTCTATTTAATGTAATGTAGACTACAGTCTAATACAGTCACACTAAAGCTGAATAAACCTATTTAATGTAATGTAGACTACAGTCTAATACAGTCACACTAAAGCTGAATAAACCTATTTAATGTAATGTAGACTACAGTCTAATACAGTCACACTAAAGCTGAATAAACCTATTTAATGTAATGTAGACTACAGTCTAATACAGTCACATTAGAGCTGAATAACTCTATTTAATGTACTGTAGACTACAGTCTAATACAGTCACACTAAAGCTGAATAACTCTATTTAATGTACTGTAGACTACAGTCTAATACAGTCACATTAGAGCTGAATAACTCTATTTAATGTAATGTAGACTACAGTCTAATACAGTCACATTAAAGCTGAATAACTCTATTTAATGTACTGTAGACTACAGTCTAATACAGTCACACTAAAGCTGAATAACTCTATTTAATGTAATGTAGACTACAGTCTAATACAGTCACATTAGAGCTGAATAACTCTATTTAATGTAATGTAGACTACAGTCTAATACAGTCACACTAAAGCTGAATAACTCTATTTAATGTAATGTAGACTACAGTCTAATACAGTCACATTAGAGCTGAATAACTCTATTTAATGTAATGTAGACTACAGTCTAATACAGTCACATTAGAGCTGAATAACTCTATTTAATGTAATGTAGACTACAGTCTAATACAGTCACTTTAAAGCTGAATAACTCTATTTAATGTACTGTAGACTACAGTCTAATACAGTCACTTTAAAGCTGAATAACTCTATTTAATGTAATGTAGACTACAGTCTAATACAGTCACATTAAAGCTGAATAACTCTATTTAATGTACTGTAGACTACAGTCTAATACAGTCACATTAAAGCTGAATAACTCTATTTAATGTAATGTAGACTACAGTCTAATACAGTCACATTAAAGCTGAATAACTCTATTTAATGTACTGTAGACTACAGTCTAATACAGTCACATTAAAGCTGAATAACTCTATTTAATGTACTGTAGACTACAGTCTAACACAGTCACACTAAAGCTGAATAACTCTATTTAATGTAATGTAGACTACAGTCTAATACAGTCACATTAAAGCTGAATAACTCTATTTAATGTACTGTAGACTACAGTCTAATACAGTCACACTAAAGCTGAATAACTCTATTTAATGTACTGTAGACTACAGTCTAATACAGTCACATTAAAGCTGAATAAACCTATTTAATGTACTGTAGACTACAGTCTAATACAGTCACTTTAAAGCTGAATAACTCTATTTAATGTAATGTAGACTACAGTCTAATACAGTCACATTAAAGCTGAATAACTCTATTTAATGTAATGTAGACTACAGTCTAATACAGTCACACTAAAGCTGAATAAACCTATTTAATGTAATGTAGACTACAGTCTAATACAGTCACATTAGAGCTGAATAACTCTATTTAATGTAATGTAGACTACAGTCTAATACAGTCACTTTAAAGCTGAATAAACCTATTTAATGTAATGTAGACTACAGTCTAATACAGTCACATTAAAGCTGAATAACTCTATTTAATGTAATGTAGACTACAGTCTAATACAGTCACTTTAAAGCTGAATAACTCTATTTAATGTACTGTAGACTACAGTCTAATACAGTCACATTAGAGCTGAATAACTCTATTTAATGTAATGTAGACTACAGTCTAATACAGTCACATTAGAGCTGAATAACTCTATTTAATGTAATGTAGACTACAGTCTAATACAGTCACACTAAAGCTGAATAACTCTATTTAATGTAATGTAGACTACAGTCTAATACAGTCACATTAGAGCTGAATAACTCTATTTAATGTAATGTAGACTACAGTCTAATACAGTCACTTTAAAGCTGAATAAACCTATTTAATGTAATGTAGACTACAGTCTAATACAGTCACATTAAAGCTGAATAACTCTATTTAATGTAATGTAGACTACAGTCTAATACAGTCACTTTAAAGCTGAATAACTCTATTTAATGTACTGTAGACTACAGTCTAATACAGTCACACTAAAGCTGAATAAACCTATTTAATGTAATGTAGACTACAGTCTAATACAGTCACACTAAAGCTGAATAACTCTATTTAATGTACTGTAGACTACAGTCTAACACAGTCACACTAAAGCTGAATAACTCTATTTAATGTAATGTAGACTACAGTCTAATACAGTCACATTAAAGCTGAATAAACCTATTTAATGTACTGTAGACTACAGTCTAATACAGTCACTTTAAAGCTGAATAACTCTATTTAATGTAATGTAGACTACAGTCTAATACAGTCACTTTAAAGCTGAATAACTCTATTTAATGTACTGTAGACTACAGTCTAATACAGTCACATTAGAGCTGAATAACTCTATTTAATGTACTGTAGACTACAGTCTAATACAGTCACATTAAAGCTGAATAACTCTATTTAATGTACTGTAGACTACAGTCTAATACAGTCACACTAAAGCTGAATAACTCTATTTAATGTAATGTAGACTACAGTCTAATACAGTCACATTAAAGCTGAATAACTCTATTTAATGTAATGTAGACTACAGTCTAATACAGTCACTTTAAAGCTGAATAACTCTATTTAATGTAATGTAGACTACAGTCTAATACAGTCACTTTAAAGCTGAATAACTCTATTTAATGTAATGTAGACTACAGTCTAATACAGTCACTTTAAAGCTGAATAACTCTATTAATGTAATGTAGACTACAGTCTAATACAGTCACTTTAAAGCTGAATAACTCTATTTAATGTAATGTAGACTACAGTCTAATACAGTCACTTTAAAGCTGAATAACTCTATTTAATGTACTGTAGACTACAGTCTAATACAGTCACATTAAAGCTGAATAACTCTATTTAATGTACTGTAGACTACAGTCTAATACAGTCACATTAAAGCTGAATAACTCTATTTAATGTACTGTAGACTACAGTCTAATACAGTCACACTAAAGCTGAATAACTCTATTTAATGTAATGTAGACTACAGTCTAATACAGTCACATTAGAGCTGAATAACTCTATTTAATGTACTGTAGACTACAGTCTAATACAGTCACACTAAAGCTGAATAACTCTATTTAATGTAATGTAGACTACAGTCTAATACAGTCACTTTAAAGCTGAATAACTCTATTTAATGTAATGTAGACTACAGTCTAATACAGTCACTTTAAAGCTGAATAACTCTATTTAATGTAATGTAGACTACAGTCTAATACAGTCACTTTAAAGCTGAATAACTCTATTTAATGTACTGTAGACTACAGTCTAATACAGTCACGACTAAAGCTGAATAACTTCTATTTAATGTACTGTAGACTACAGTCTAATACAGTCACATTAGAGCTGAATAACTCTATTTAATGTACTGTAGACTACAGTCTAATACAGTCACATTAAAGCTGAATAACCTATTATTTAATGTAACTACCAGTCTAATACAGTCACACTAAAGCTGAATAACTCTATTTAATGTAATGTAGACTACAGTCTAATACAGTCACTTTAAAGCTGAATAACTCTATTTAATGTACTGTAGACTACAGTCTAATACAGTCACACTAAGCTGAATAACTCTATTTAATGTACTGTAGACTACAGCTCTAATACCGTCACATTAAAGCTGAATAACCTCTATTTAATGTTACTGTAGACTACAGTCTAATACAGTCAACATTAAAGCTGAATAACTCTATTAATGTACTGTAGACTACAGTCTAATACAGTCACATTAAAGCGGAATAACTCTATTTAATGTACTGTAGACTACAGTCTAATACAGTCACATTAAGCTGAATAACTCTATTTAATGTACTGTAGACTACAGGTCTAATACAGTCACACTTAAAGCTGAATAACTCTATTTAATGTGACTGTAGGACTACCGTCTAATACAGTCACACTAAAGCTGAATAACTCTATTTAATGTAATGTAGACTACAGTCTAATACAGTCACATTAAAGCTGAATAACTCTATTTAATGTACTGTAGACTACAGTCTAATACAGTCACATTAAAGCTGAATAACTCTATTTAATGTACTGTAGACTACAGTCTAATACAGTCACATTAGAGCTGAATAACTCTATTTAATGTACTGTAGACTACAGTCTAATACAGTCACACTAAAGCTGAATAACTCTATTTAATGTAATGTAGACTACAGTCTAATACAGTCACATTAAAGCTGAATAACTCTATTTAATGTACTGTAGACTACAGTCTAATACAGTCACATTAGAGCTGAATAACTCTATTTAATGTACTGTAGACTACAGTCTAATACAGTCACATTAGAGCTGAATAACTCTATTTAATGTAATGTAGACTACAGTCTAATACAGTCACATTAAAGCTGAATAAACCTATTTAATGTAATGTAGACTACAGTCTAATACAGTCACACTAAAGCTGAATAACTCTATTTAATGTAATGTAGACTACAGTCTAATACAGTCACATTTAAGCTGAATAACTCTATTTAATGTAATGTAGACTACAGTCTAATACAGTCACACTAAAGCTGAATAACTCTATTTAATGTACTGTAGACTACAGTCTAATACAGTCACACTAAAGCTGAATAACTCTATTTAATGTAATGTAGACTACAGTCTAATACAGTCACATTAAAGCTGAATAACTCTATTTAATGTACTGTAGACTACAGTCTAATACAGTCACATTAGAGCTGATATAACTCTATTTAATGTACTGTAGACTACAGTCTAATACAGTCACATTAGAGCTGAATAACTCTATTTAATGTACTGTAGACTACAGTCTAATACAGTCACATTAGAGCTGAATAACTCTATTTAATGTAATGTAGACTACAGTCTAATACAGTCACATTAAAGCTGAATAACTCTATTTAATGTACTGTAGACTACAGTCTAATACAGTCACATTAGAGCTGAATAACTCTATTTAATGTAATGTAGACTACAGTCTAATACAGTCACATTAGAGCTGAATAACTCTATTTAATGTAATGTAGACTACAGTCCTAATACAGTCACATTAAAGCTGAATAACTCTATTTAATGTACTGTAGACTACAGTCTAATACAGTCACACTAAAGCTGAATAACTCTATTTAATGTAATGTAGACTACAGTCCTAATACAGTCACATTAAAGCTGACTAACTCTATTTAATGTAATTGTAGACTACAGTCTAATACAGTCACATTAAAGCTGAATAACTCTATTTAATGTAATGTAGACTACAGTCTAATACAGTCACATTAAAGCTGAATAACTCTATTTAATGTAATGTAGACTACAGTCTAATACAGTCACACTAAAGCTGAATAACTCTATTTAATGTAATGTAGACTACAGTCTAATACAGTCACATTAAAGCTGAATAACTCTATTTAATTGTAATGTAGACTACAGTCTAATACAGTCACATTAGAGCTGAATAACTCTATTTAATGTAACTGTAGACTACAGTCTACACAGTCCACTTTAAAGCTGAATAACTCTATTTAATGTAATGTAGACTACAGTCTAATACAGTCACTTAAAGCTGAATAACTCTATTTAATGTACTGTAGACTACAGTCTAATACAGTCACACTAAAGCTGAATAACTCTATTTAATGTACTGTAGACTACAGTCTAATACAGTCACATTAGAGCTGAATAACTCTATTTAATGTAATGTAGACTACAGTCTATACAGTCACATTAAAGCTGAATAACTCTATTTAATGTACTGTAGACTACAGTCTAATACAGTCACATTAGAAGCTGAAACTCTATTTAATGTACTGTAGACTACAGTCTAATACAGTCACATTAAAGCTGAATAACTCTATTTAATGTACTGTAGACTACAGTCTAATACAGTCACATTAGAGCTGAATAACTCTATTTAATGTAATGTAGACTACAGTCTAATACAGTCACATTAAAGCTGAATAACTCTATTTAATGTACTGTAGACTACAGTCTAATACAGTCACACTAAAGCTGAATAACTCTATTTAATGTAATGTAGACTACAGTCTAATACAGTCACATTAAAGCTGAATAACTCTATTTAATGTAATGTAGACTACAGTCTAATACAGTCACATTAAAGCTGAATAACTCTATTTAATGTAATGTAGACTACAGTCTAATACAGTCACATTAAAGCTGAATAACTCTATTTAATGTAATGTAGACTACAGTCTAATACAGTCACACTAAAGCTGAATAACTCTATTTAATGTAATGTAGACTACAGTCTAATACAGTCACATTAAAGCTGAATAACTCTATTTAATGTACTGTAGACTACAGTCTAATACAGTCACACTAAAGCTGAATAACTCTATTTAATGTAATGTAGACTACAGTCTAATACAGTCACATTAAAGCTGAATAACTCTATTTAATGTACTGTAGACTAGCAGTCTAATACAGTCACATTAGAGCTGAATAACTCTATTTAATGTACTGTAAGACTACAGTCTAACATACAGTCACTTAACGCTGAATACTCTATTTAATGTACTGTAGACTACAGTCTAATACAGTCACACTAAAGCTGAATAACTCTATTTAATGTACTGTAGACTACAGTCTAATACAGTCACATTAAGAGCTGAAATAACTCTATTTAAGTAGTAATGGTAGACTACAGTCTAATACAGTCACATTAGAGCTGAATAACTCTATTTAATGTACTGTAGACTACAGTCTATACAGTCCACAGTATGAAGCTGAATAACTCTATTTCATGTAATGTAGACTACAGTCTAATACAGTCACACTTAAGAGCTGAATAACTCTATTTAATAGTAATGTAGACTACAAGTCTAATACAGTCACATTAAAGCTGAATAACTCTATTTTAATGGTACTGTAGACTTACAGTCTAATACAGGGTCACTATTAGAGCTGAATAGCTCTATTTAATGTAATGTAGACTACAGTCTAATACAGTCACATTAAAGCTGAATAACTCTATTTAATGTAATGTAGACTACAGTCTAATACAGTCACATTAAAGCTGAATAACTCTATTTAATGTAATGTAGACTACAGTCTAATACAGTCACACTAAAGCTGAATAACTCTATTTAATGTAATGTAGACTACAGTCTAATACAGTCACATTAAAGCTGAATAACTCTATTTAATGTACTGTAGACTACAGTCTAATACAGTCACATTAAAGCTGAATAACTCTATTTAATGTAATGTAGACTACAGTCTAATACAGTCACATTAAAGCTGAATAACTCTATTTAATGTAATGTAGACTACAGTCTAATACAGTCACTTTAAAGCTGAATAACTCTATTTAATGTACTGTAGACTACAGTCTAATACAGTCACATTAAAGCTGAATAACTCTATTTAATGTAATGTAGACTACAGTCTAATACAGTCACATTAAAGCTGAATAACTCTATTTAATGTAATGTAGACTACAGTCTAATACAGTCACATTAAAGCTGAATAACTCTATTTAATGTACTGTAGACTACAGTCTAATACAGTCACATTAGAGCTGAATAACTCTATTTAATGTACTGTAGACTACAGTCTAATACAGTCACATTAGAGCTGAATAACTCTATTTAATGTACTGTAGACTACAGTCTAATACAGTCACACTAAAGCTGAATAACTCTATTTAATGTACTGTAGACTACAGTCTAATACAGTCACATTAAAGCTGAATAACTCTATTTAATGTAATGTAGACTACAGTCTAATACAGTCACATTAAAGCTGAATAACTCTATTTAATGTAATGTAGACTACAGTCTAATACAGTCACATTAAAGCTGAATAACTCTATTTAATGTAATGTAGACTACAGTCTAATACAGTCACACTAAAGCTGAATAACTCTATTTAATGTAATGTAGACTACAGTCTAATACAGTCACATTAAAGCTGAATAACTCTATTTAATGTACTGTAGACTACAGTCTAATACAGTCACATTAAAGCTGAATAACTCTATTTAATGTACTGTAGACTACAGTCTAACACAGTCACTTTAAAGCTGAATAACTCTATTTAATGTAATGTAGACTACAGTCTAATACAGTCACTTTAAAGCTGAATAACTCTATTTAATGTACTGTAGACTACAGTCTAATACAGTCACACTAAAGCTGAATAACTCTATTTAATGTACTGTAGACTACAGTCTAATACAGTCACATTAGAGCTGAATAACTCTATTTAATGTAATGTAGACTACAGTCTAATACAGTCACATTAAAGCTGAATAACTCTATTTAATGTACTGTAGACTACAGTCTAATACAGTCACATTAGAGCTGAATAACTCTATTTAATGTACTGTAGACTACAGTCTAATACAGTCACATTAAAGCTGAATAACTCTATTTAATGTACTGTAGACTACAGTCTAATACAGTCACATTAGAGCTGAATAACTCTATTTAATGTAATGTAGACTACAGTCTAATACAGTCACATTAAAGCTGAATAACTCTATTTAATGTACTGTAGACTACAGTCTAATACAGTCACACTAAAGCTGAATAACTCTATTTAATGTAATGTAGACTACAGTCTAATACAGTCACATTAAAGCTGAATAACTCTATTTAATGTACTGTAGACTACAGTCTAATACAGTCACATTAGAGCTGAATAAATCTATTTAATGTACTGTAGACTACAGTCTAATACAGTCACATTAAAGCTGAATAAACCTATTTAATGTAATGTAGACTACAGTCTAATACAGTCACATTAAAGCTGAATAACTCTATTTAATGTACTGTAGACTACAGTCTAATACAGTCACATTAGAGCTGAATAACTCTATTTAATGTAATGTAGACTACAGTCTAATACAGTCACATTAGAGCTGAATAACTCTATTTAATGTAATGTAGACTACAGTCTAATACAGTCACATTAAAGCTGAATAACTCTATTTAATGTACTGTAGACTACAGTCTAATACAGTCACTTTAAAGCTGAATAACTCTATTTAATGTAATGTAGACTACAGTCTAATACAGTCACACTAAAGCTGAATAACTCTATTTAATGTAATGTAGACTACAGTCTAATACAGTCACATTAAAGCTGAATAACTCTATTTAATGTAATGTAGACTACAGTCTAATACAGTCACATTAAAGCTGAATAACTCTATTTAATGTAATGTAGACTACAGTCTAATACAGTCACATTAAAGCTGAATAACTCTATTTAATGTAATGTAGACTACAGTCTAATACAGTCACACTAAAGCTGAATAACTCTATTTAATGTAATGTAGACTACAGTCTAATACAGTCACATTAAAGCTGAATAACTCTATTTAATGTACTGTAGACTACAGTCTAATACAGTCACACTAAAGCTGAATAACTCTATTTAATGTAATGTAGACTACAGTCTAATACAGTCACATTAAAGCTGAAATAACTCTATTTAATGTATGTAGACTACAGTCTAATTACAGTCACATTAGAAGCTGAATAACTCTATTTAATGTACATGTAGACCTACAGTCTAACACAGTCCACTTTAAAGCTGAATAACTCTATTTAATGTACTGTAGACCTACAGTCTAATACAGTCACACTAAAGCTGATAACTCTATTTAATGTACTGTAGACTACAGTCTAATACAGTCACATTAGAGCTGAATAACTCTATTTAATGTAATGTAGACTACAGTCTAATACAGTCACATTAAAAGCTGAATAACTCTATTTAATGTATGTAGACTACAGTCCTAATACAGTCACATTAGAGCTGAATAACTCTATTTAATGTACTGTAGACTACAGTCTAATACAGTCACATTAGAGCTGAATAACTCCTATTTAATGTACTGTAGACTACAGTCTAATACAGTCCACATTAGAGCTGAATACTCGATTAAAATGTAATGTAGACTGACAGTCTAAGACAGTCACATTAAAGCTGAATAACTCTATTTAATGTACTGTAGACTACAGTCTAATACAGTCACATTAGAGCTGAATAACTCTATTTAATGTAATGTAGACTACAGTCTAATACAGTCACACTAAAGCTGAATAACTCTATTTAATGTACTGTAGACTACAGTCTAATACAGTCACATTAAAGCTGAATAACTCTATTTAATGTAATGTAGACTACAGTCTAATACAGTCACATTAAAGCTGAATAACTCTATTTAATGTAATGTAGACTACAGTCTAATACAGTCACACTAAAGCTGAATAACTCTATTTAATGTAATGTAGACTACAGTCTAATACAGTCACATTAAAGCTGAATAACTCTATTTAATGTACTGTAGACTACAGTCTAATACAGTCACATTAAAGCTGAATAACTCTATTTAATGTAATGTAGACTACAGTCTAATACAGTCACATTAAAGCTGAATAACTCTATTTAATGTAATGTAGACTACAGTCTAATACAGTCACATTAAAGCTGAATAACTCTATTTAATGTAATGTAGACTACAGTCTAATACAGTCACATTAAAGCTGAATAACTCTATTTAATGTACTGTAGACTACAGTCTAATACAGTCACATTAGAGCTGAATAACTCTATTTAATGTAATGTAGACTACAGTCTAATACAGTCACATTAAAGCTGAATAACTCTATTTAATGTAATGTAGACTACAGTCTAACACAGTCACTTTAAAGCTGAATAACTCTATTTAATGTAATGTAGACTACAGTCTAACACAGTCACTTTAAAGCTGAATAACTCTATTTAATGTAATGTAGACTACAGTCTAATACAGTCACATTAAAGCTGAATAACTCTATTTAATGTACTGTAGACTACAGTCTAATACAGTCACACTAAAGCTGAATAACTCTATTTAATGTACTGTAGACTACAGTCTAATACAGTCACATTAGAGCTGAATAACTCTATTTAATGTAATGTAGACTACAGTCTAATACAGTCACATTAAAGCTGAATAACTCTATTTAATGTACTGTAGACTACAGTCTAATACAGTCACATTAGAGCTGAATAACTCTATTTAATGTACTGTAGACTACAGTCTAATACAGTCACATTAGAGCTGAATAACTCTATTTAATGTACTGTAGACTACAGTCTAATACAGTCACATTAGAGCTGAATAACTCTATTTAATGTACTGTAGACTACAGTCTAATACAGTCACATTAGAGCTGAATAACTCTATTTAATGTAATGTAGACTACAGTCTAATACAGTCACATTAAAGCTGAATAACTCTATTTAATGTACTGTAGACTACAGTCTAATACAGTCACACTAAAGCTGAATAACTCTATTTAATGTAATGTAGACTACAGTCTAATACAGTCACATTAAAGCTGAATAACTCTATTTAATGTACTGTAGACTACAGTCTAATACAGTCACATTAGAGCTGAATAACTCTATTTAATGTACTGTAGACTACAGTCTAATACAGTCACATTAAAGCTGAATAAACCTATTTAATGTAATGTAGACTACAGTCTAATACAGTCACATTAAAGCTGAATAACTCTATTTAATGTACTGTAGACTACAGTCTAATACAGTCACATTAGAGCTGAATAACTCTATTTAATGTAATGTAGACTACAGTCTAATACAGTCACATTAGAGCTGAATAACTCTATTTAATGTAATGTAGACTACAGTCTAATACAGTCACATTAAAGCTGAATAACTCTATTTAATGTACTGTAGACTACAGTCTAATACAGTCACTTTAAAGCTGAATAACTCTATTTAATGTAATGTAGACTACAGTCTAATACAGTCACATTAAAGCTGAATAACTCTATTTAATGTAATGTAGACTACAGTCTAATACAGTCACATTAAAGCTGAATAACTCTATTTAATGTAATGTAGACTACAGTCTAATACAGTCACACTAAAGCTGAATAACTCTATTTAATGTAATGTAGACTACAGTCTAATACAGTCACATTAAAGCTGAATAACTCTATTTAATGTACTGTAGACTACAGTCTAATACAGTCACACTAAAGCTGAATAACTCTATTTAATGTAATGTAGACTACAGTCTAATACAGTCACATTAAAGCTGAATAACTCTATTTAATGTACTGTAGACTACAGTCTAATACAGTCACATTAGAGCTGAATAACTCTATTTAATGTACTGTAGACTACAGTCTAACACAGTCACTTTAAAGCTGAATAACTCTATTTAATGTACTGTAGACTACAGTCTAATACAGTCACACTAAAGCTGAATAACTCTATTTAATGTACTGTAGACTACAGTCTAATACAGTCACATTAGAGCTGAATAACTCTATTTAATGTAATGTAGACTACAGTCTAATACAGTCACATTAAAGCTGAATAACTCTATTTAATGTAATGTAGACTACAGTCTAATACAGTCACATTAGAGCTGAATAACTCTATTTAATGTACTGTAGACTACAGTCTAATACAGTCACATTAGAGCTGAATAACTCTATTTAATGTACTGTAGACTACAGTCTAATACAGTCACATTAGAGCTGAATAACTCTATTTAATGTAATGTAGACTACAGTCTAATACAGTCACATTAAAGCTGAATAACTCTATTTAATGTACTGTAGACTACAGTCTAATACAGTCACATTAGAGCTGAATAACTCTATTTAATGTAATGTAGACTACAGTCTAATACAGTCACACTAAAGCTGAATAACTCTATTTAATGTACTGTAGACTACAGTCTAATACAGTCACATTAAAGCTGAATAACTCTATTTAATGTACTGTAGACTACAGTCTAATACAGTCACATTAAAGCTGAATAACTCTATTTAATGTAATGTAGACTACAGTCTAATACAGTCACACTAAAGCTGAATAACTCTATTTAATGTAATGTAGACTACAGTCTAATACAGTCACATTAAAGCTGAATAACTCTATTTAATGTAATGTAGACTACAGTCTAATACAGTCACATTAAAGCTGAATAACTCTATTTAATGTAATGTAGACTACAGTCTAATACAGTCACACTAAAGCTGAATAACTCTATTTAATGTAATGTAGACTACAGTCTAATACAGTCACATTAAAGCTGAATAACTCTATTTAATGTACTGTAGACTACAGTCTAATACAGTCACATTAAAGCTGAATAACTCTATTTAATGTAATGTAGACTACAGTCTAATACAGTCACATTAAAGCTGAATAACTCTATTTAATGTAATGTAGACTACAGTCTAATACAGTCACATTAAAGCTGAATAACTCTATTTAATGTAATGTAGACTACAGTCTAATACAGTCACATTAAAGCTGAATAACTCTATTTAATGTACTGTAGACTACAGTCTAATACAGTCACATTAGAGCTGAATAACTCTATTTAATGTAATGTAGACTACAGTCTAATACAGTCACATTAAAGCTGAATAACTCTATTTAATGTACTGTAGACTACAGTCTAATACAGTCACATTAGAGCTAGAATAACTCTAGTTAATGTAACTGTAGACTACAGTCTAATACAGTCACATTAGAGCTGAATAACTCTATTTAATGTAATGTAGACTACCGTCCTAATACAGTCACATTAAAGCATGAATAACTCTATTTAATGTACTGTAGACTACAGTCTAATACAGTCACTTAAAGCGGAATAACTCTATTTAATGTAATGTAGACTACAGTCTAATACAGTCACATTAAGCTGATAAACTCTATTTAATGTAATGTAGACTACAGTCTAATACAGTCACACATTAAAGCTGAATAACTCTATTTAATGTAATGTAGACTACAGGTCTAATACAGTCCCACACTAAAGCTGAATAACTCTATTTTAATGTAATGTAGACTACAGTCTAATACAAGTCACATTAAAGCTGAATAACTCTATTTAATGTACTGTAGACTAAAGTCTAATACAGTCCACTAAGAGCTGAATAACTCTATTAAATGTAATGTCGGACTACAGTCATAATAAAGTCACACTAAAGCTGAATTAACTCTATTAATGTAATGATAGACTACAGTCTAATACAGTCCCACATTAGAGAGCTGAATACTCTGATTTAAATGTACTGTAGACTACTAGTCTATACAGTCACACTTAAAGCTGAATAACTCTATTTAATGTACTGTAGACTACAGTCTAATACAGTCACATTTAGAGCTGAATAACTCCCTATTTAAAGTACGGTAGACTACAGGCAGTCTAAATACAGTCACATAGAGCTGAATAACATCTAATTATAATGTACTGTGAATACAGTCTAATACAGTCACCTTAGAGCTGAATAACTCTATTTAAATGTAATGTAGACTACAGTCTAATACAGTCACATTAAAGCTGAATAACTCTATTTAATGTACTGTAGACTACAGTCTAATACAGTCACATTAGAGCTGAATAACTCTATTTAATGTAATGTAGACTACAGTCTAATACAGTCACATTAGAGCTGAATAACTCTATTTAATGTAATGTAGACTACAGTCTAATACAGTCACATTAAAGCTGAATAACTCTATTTAATGTACTGTAGACTACAGTCTAATACAGTCACTTTAAAGCTGAATAACTCTATTTAATGTAATGTAGACTACAGTCTAATACAGTCACATTAAAGCTGAATAACTCTATTTAATGTAATGTAGACTACAGTCTAATACAGTCACATTAAAGCTGAATAACTCTATTTAATGTAATGTAGACTACAGTCTAATACAGTCACACTAAAGCTGAATAACTCTATTTAATGTAATGTAGACTACAGTCTAATACAGTCACATTAAAGCTGAATAACTCTATTTAATGTACTGTAGACTACAGTCTAATACAGTCACACTAAAGCTGAATAACTCTATTTAATGTAATGTAGACTACAGTCTAATACAGTCACATTAAAGCTGAATAACTCTATTTAATGTACTGTAGACTACAGTCTAATACAGTCACATTAGAGCTGAATAACTCTATTTAATGTACTGTAGACTACAGTCTAACACAGTCACTTTAAAGCTGAATAACTCTATTTAATGTACTGTAGACTACAGTCTAATACAGTCACACTAAAGCTGAATAACTCTATTTAATGTACTGTAGACTACAGTCTAATACAGTCACATTAGAGCTGAATAACTCTATTTAATGTAATGTAGACTACAGTCTAATACAGTCACATTAAAGCTGAATAACTCTATTTAATGTAATGTAGACTACAGTCTAATACAGTCACATTAGAGCTGAATAACTCTATTTAATGTACTGTAGACTACAGTCTAATACAGTCACATTAGAGCTGAATAACTCTATTTAATGTACTGTAGACTACAGTCTAATACAGTCACATTAGAGCTGAATAACTCTATTTAATGTAATGTAGACTACAGTCTAATACAGTCACATTAAAGCTGAATAACTCTATTTAATGTACTGTAGACTACAGTCTAATACAGTCACATTAGAGCTGAATAACTCTATTTAATGTAATGTAGACTACAGTCTAATACAGTCACACTAAAGCTGAATAACTCTATTTAATGTACTGTAGACTACAGTCTAATACAGTCACATTAAAGCTGAATAACTCTATTTAATGTAATGTAGACTACAGTCTAATACAGTCACATTAAAGCTGAATAACTCTATTTAATGTAATGTAGACTACAGTCTAATACAGTCACACTAAAGCTGAATAACTCTATTTAATGTAATGTAGACTACAGTCTAATACAGTCACATTAAAGCTGAATAACTCTATTTAATGTACTGTAGACTACAGTCTAATACAGTCACATTAAAGCTGAATAACTCTATTTAATGTAATGTAGACTACAGTCTAATACAGTCACATTAAAGCTGAATAACTCTATTTAATGTAATGTAGACTACAGTCTAATACAGTCACATTAAAGCTGAATAACTCTATTTAATGTAATGTAGACTACAGTCTAATACAGTCACATTAAAGCTGAATAACTCTATTTAATGTAATGTAGACTACAGTCTAATACAGTCACACTAAAGCTGAATAACTCTATTTAATGTAATGTAGACTACAGTCTAATACAGTCACATTAAAGCTGAATAACTCTATTTAATGTACTGTAGACTACAGTCTAATACAGTCACATTAGAGCTGAATAACTCTATTTAATGTACTGTAGACTACAGTCTAACACAGTCACTTTAAAGCTGAATAACTCTATTTAATGTAATGTAGACTACAGTCTAATACAGTCACTTTAAAGCTGAATAACTCTATTTAATGTACTGTAGACTACAGTCTAATACAGTCACACTAAAGCTGAATAACTCTATTTAATGTACTGTAGACTACAGTCTAATACAGTCACATTAGAGCTGAATAACTCTATTTAATGTAATGTAGACTACAGTCTAATACAGTCACATTAAAGCTGAATAACTCTATTTAATGTACTGTAGACTACAGTCTAATACAGTCACATTAGAGCTGAATAACTCTATTTAATGTACTGTAGACTACAGTCTAATACAGTCACATTAGAGCTGAATAACTCTATTTAATGTACTGTAGACTACAGTCTAATACAGTCACATTAGAGCTGAATAACTCTATTTAATGTAATGTAGACTACAGTCTAATACAGTCACATTAAAGCTGAATAACTCTATTTAATGTACTGTAGACTACAGTCTAATACAGTCACACTAAAGCTGAATAACTCTATTTAATGTAATGTAGACTACAGTCTAATACAGTCACATTAAAGCTGAATAACTCTATTTAATGTAATGTAGACTACAGTCTAATACAGTCACATTAAAGCTGAATAACTCTATTTAATGTAATGTAGACTACAGTCTAATACAGTCACATTAAAGCTGAATAACTCTATTTAATGTAATGTAGACTACAGTCTAATACAGTCACACTAAAGCTGAATAACTCTATTTAATGTAATGTAGACTACAGTCTAATACAGTCACATTAAAGCTGAATAACTCTATTTAATGTACTGTAGACTACAGTCTAATACAGTCACACTAAAGCTGAATAACTCTATTTAATGTACTGTAGACTACAGTCTAATACAGTCACATTAAAGCTGAATAACTCTATTTAATGTACTGTAGACTACAGTCTAATACAGTCACATTAGAGCTGAATAACTCTATTTAATGTACTGTAGACTACAGTCTAACACAGTCACTTTAAAGCTGAATAACTCTATTTAATGTACTGTAGACTACAGTCTAATACAGTCACACTAAAGCTGAATAACTCTATTTAATGTACTGTAGACTACAGTCTAATACAGTCACATTAGAGCTGAATAACTCTATTTAATGTAATGTAGACTACAGTCTAATACAGTCACATTAAAGCTGAATAACTCTATTTAATGTACTGTAGACTACAGTCTAATACAGTCACATTAGAGCTGAATAACTCTATTTAATGTACTGTAGACTACAGTCTAATACAGTCACATTAGAGCTGAATAACTCTATTTAATGTAATGTAGACTACAGTCTAATACAGTCACATTAAAGCTGAATAACTCTATTTAATGTACTGTAGACTACAGTCTAATACAGTCACATTAGAGCTGAATAACTCTATTTAATGTAATGTAGACTACAGTCTAATACAGTCACATTAAAGCTGAATAACTCTATTTAATGTAATGTAGACTACAGTCTAATACAGTCACATTAAAGCTGAATAACTCTATTTAATGTAATGTAGACTACAGTCTAATACAGTCACACTAAAGCTGAATAACTCTATTTAATGTAATGTAGACTACAGTCTAATACAGTCACATTAAAGCTGAATAACTCTATTTAATGTACTGTAGACTACAGTCTAATACAGTCACATTAAAGCTGAATAACTCTATTTAATGTAATGTAGACTACAGTCTAATACAGTCACATTAAAGCTGAATAACTCTATTTAATGTAATGTAGACTACAGTCTAATACAGTCACTTTAAAGCTGAATAACTCTATTTAATGTACTGTAGACTACAGTCTAATACAGTCACATTAAAGCTGAATAACTCTATTTAATGTAATGTAGACTACAGTCTAATACAGTCACATTAAAGCTGAATAACTCTATTTAATGTAATGTAGACTACAGTCTAATACAGTCACATTAAAGCTGAATAACTCTATTTAATGTACTGTAGACTACAGTCTAATACAGTCACATTAGAGCTGAATAACTCTATTTAATGTACTGTAGACTACAGTCTAATACAGTCACATTAGAGCTGAATAACTCTATTTAATGTACTGTAGACTACAGTCTAATACAGTCACACTAAAGCTGAATAACTCTATTTAATGTACTGTAGACTACAGTCTAATACAGTCACATTAAAGCTGAATAACTCTATTTAATGTAATGTAGACTACAGTCTAATACAGTCACATTAAAGCTGAATAACTCTATTTAATGTAATGTAGACTACAGTCTAATACAGTCACATTAAAGCTGAATAACTCTATTTAATGTAATGTAGACTACAGTCTAATACAGTCACACTAAAGCTGAATAACTCTATTTAATGTAATGTAGACTACAGTCTAATACAGTCACATTAAAGCTGAATAACTCTATTTAATGTACTGTAGACTACAGTCTAATACAGTCACATTAGAGCTGAATAACTCTATTTAATGTACTGTAGACTACAGTCTAACACAGTCACTTTAAAGCTGAATAACTCTATTTAATGTAATGTAGACTACAGTCTAATACAGTCACTTTAAAGCTGAATAACTCTATTTAATGTACTGTAGACTACAGTCTAATACAGTCACACTAAAGCTGAATAACTCTATTTAATGTACTGTAGACTACAGTCTAATACAGTCACATTAGAGCTGAATAACTCTATTTAATGTAATGTAGACTACAGTCTAATACAGTCACATTAAAGCTGAATAACTCTATTTAATGTACTGTAGACTACAGTCTAATACAGTCACATTAGAGCTGAATAACTCTATTTAATGTACTGTAGACTACAGTCTAATACAGTCACATTAGAGCTGAATAACTCTATTTAATGTACTGTAGACTACAGTCTAATACAGTCACATTAGAGCTGAATAACTCTATTTAATGTAATGTAGACTACAGTCTAATACAGTCACATTAAAGCTGAATAACTCTATTTAATGTACTGTAGACTACAGTCTAATACAGTCACACTAAAGCTGAATAACTCTATTTAATGTAATGTAGACTACAGTCTAATACAGTCACATTAAAGCTGAATAACTCTATTTAATGTACTGTAGACTACAGTCTAATACAGTCACATTAGAGCTGAATAACTCTATTTAATGTACTGTAGACTACAGTCTAATACAGTCACATTAAAGCTGAATAAACCTATTTAATGTAATGTAGACTACAGTCTAATACAGTCACATTAGAGCTGAATAACTCTATTTAATGTACTGTAGACTACAGTCTAATACAGTCACATTAGAGCTGAATAACTCTATTTAATGTAATGTAGACTACAGTCTAATACAGTCACATTAGAGCTGAATAACTCTATTTAATGTAATGTAGACTACAGTCTAATACAGTCACATTAAAGCTGAATAACTCTATTTAATGTACTGTAGACTACAGTCTAATACAGTCACTTTAAAGCTGAATAACTCTATTTAATGTAATGTAGACTACAGTCTAATACAGTCACACTAAAGCTGAATAACTCTATTTAATGTAATGTAGACTACAGTCTAATACAGTCACATTAAAGCTGAATAACTCTATTTAATGTAATGTAGACTACAGTCTAATACAGTCACATTAAAGCTGAATAACTCTATTTAATGTAATGTAGACTACAGTCTAATACAGTCACATTAAAGCTGAATAACTCTATTTAATGTAATGTAGACTACAGTCTAATACAGTCACACTAAAGCTGAATAACTCTATTTAATGTAATGTAGACTACAGTCTAATACAGTCACACTAAAGCTGAATAACTCTATTTAATGTACTGTAGACTACAGTCTAATACAGTCACACTAAAGCTGAATAACTCTATTTAATGTAATGTAGACTACAGTCTAATACAGTCACATTAAAGCTGAATAACTCTATTTAATGTACTGTAGACTACAGTCTAATACAGTCACATTAGAGCTGAATAACTCTATTTAATGTACTGTAGACTACAGTCTAACACAGTCACTTTAAAGCTGAATAACTCTATTTAATGTACTGTAGACTACAGTCTAATACAGTCACACTAAAGCTGAATAACTCTATTTAATGTACTGTAGACTACAGTCTAATACAGTCACATTAGAGCTGAATAACTCTATTTAATGTAATGTAGACTACAGTCTAATACAGTCACATTAAAGCTGAATAACTCTATTTAATGTAATGTAGACTACAGTCTAATACAGTCACATTAGAGCTGAATAACTCTATTTAATGTACTGTAGACTACAGTCTAATACAGTCACATTAGAGCTGAATAACTCTATTTAATGTACTGTAGACTACAGTCTAATACAGTCACATTAGAGCTGAATAACTCTATTTAATGTAATGTAGACTACAGTCTAATACAGTCACATTAAAGCTGAATAACTCTATTTAATGTACTGTAGACTACAGTCTAATACAGTCACATTAGAGCTGAATAACTCTATTTAATGTAATGTAGACTACAGTCTAATACAGTCACACTAAAGCTGAATAACTCTATTTAATGTACTGTAGACTACAGTCTAATACAGTCACATTAAAGCTGAATAACTCTATTTAATGTAATGTAGACTACAGTCTAATACAGTCACATTAAAGCTGAATAACTCTATTTAATGTAATGTAGACTACAGTCTAATACAGTCACACTAAAGCTGAATAACTCTATTTAATGTAATGTAGACTACAGTCTAATACAGTCACATTAAAGCTGAATAACTCTATTTAATGTACTGTAGACTACAGTCTAATACAGTCACATTAAAGCTGAATAACTCTATTTAATGTAATGTAGACTACAGTCTAATACAGTCACATTAAAGCTGAATAACTCTATTTAATGTAATGTAGACTACAGTCTAATACAGTCACATTAAAGCTGAATAACTCTATTTAATGTAATGTAGACTACAGTCTAATACAGTCACATTAAAGCTGAATAACTCTATTTAATGTACTGTAGACTACAGTCTAATACAGTCACATTAGAGCTGAATAACTCTATTTAATGTAATGTAGACTACAGTCTAATACAGTCACATTAAAGCTGAATAACTCTATTTAATGTAATGTAGACTACAGTCTAACACAGTCACTTTAAAGCTGAATAACTCTATTTAATGTAATGTAGACTACAGTCTAACACAGTCACTTTAAAGCTGAATAACTCTATTTAATGTAATGTAGACTACAGTCTAATACAGTCACATTAAAGCTGAATAACTCTATTTAATGTAATGTAGACTACAGTCTAATACAGTCACATTAGAGCTGAATAACTCTATTTAATGTACTGTAGACTACAGTCTAATACAGTCACACTAAAGCTGAATAACTCTATTTAATGTACTGTAGACTACAGTCTAATACAGTCACACTAAAGCTGAATAACTCTATTTAATGTACTGTAGACTACAGTCTAATACAGTCACATTAGAGCTGAATAACTCTATTTAATGTAATGTAGACTACAGTCTAATACAGTCACATTAAAGCTGAATAACTCTATTTAATGTACTGTAGACTACAGTCTAATACAGTCACATTAGAGCTGAATAACTCTATTTAATGTACTGTAGACTACAGTCTAATACAGTCACATTAGAGCTGAATAACTCTATTTAATGTACTGTAGACTACAGTCTAATACAGTCACATTAGAGCTGAATAACTCTATTTAATGTACTGTAGACTACAGTCTAATACAGTCACATTAGAGCTGAATAACTCTATTTAATGTAATGTAGACTACAGTCTAATACAGTCACATTAAAGCTGAATAACTCTATTTAATGTACTGTAGACTACAGTCTAATACAGTCACACTAAAGCTGAATAACTCTATTTAATGTAATGTAGACTACAGTCTAATACAGTCACATTAAAGCTGAATAACTCTATTTAATGTACTGTAGACTACAGTCTAATACAGTCACATTAGAGCTGAATAACTCTATTTAATGTACTGTAGACTACAGTCTAATACAGTCACATTAAAGCTGAATAAACCTATTTAATGTAATGTAGACTACAGTCTAATACAGTCACATTAAAGCTGAATAACTCTATTTAATGTACTGTAGACTACAGTCTAATACAGTCACATTAGAGCTGAATAACTCTATTTAATGTAATGTAGACTACAGTCTAATACAGTCACATTAGAGCTGAATAACTCTATTTAATGTAATGTAGACTACAGTCTAATACAGTCACATTAAAGCTGAATAACTCTATTTAATGTACTGTAGACTACAGTCTAATACAGTCACTTTAAAGCTGAATAACTCTATTTAATGTAATGTAGACTACAGTCTAATACAGTCACATTAAAGCTGAATAACTCTATTTAATGTAATGTAGACTACAGTCTAATACAGTCACATTAAAGCTGAATAACTCTATTTAATGTAATGTAGACTACAGTCTAATACAGTCACACTAAAGCTGAATAACTCTATTTAATGTAATGTAGACTACAGTCTAATACAGTCACATTAAAGCTGAATAACTCTATTTAATGTACTGTAGACTACAGTCTAATACAGTCACACTAAAGCTGAATAACTCTATTTAATGTAATGTAGACTACAGTCTAATACAGTCACATTAAAGCTGAATAACTCTATTTAATGTACTGTAGACTACAGTCTAATACAGTCACATTAGAGCTGAATAACTCTATTTAATGTACTGTAGACTACAGTCTAACACAGTCACTTTAAAGCTGAATAACTCTATTTAATGTACTGTAGACTACAGTCTAATACAGTCACACTAAAGCTGAATAACTCTATTTAATGTACTGTAGACTACAGTCTAATACAGTCACATTAAAGCTGAATAACTCTATTTAATGTAATGTAGACTACAGTCTAATACAGTCACATTAAAGCTGAATAACTCTATTTAATGTAATGTAGACTACAGTCTAATACAGTCACATTAGAGCTGAATAACTCTATTTAATGTACTGTAGACTACAGTCTAATACAGTCACATTAGAGCTGAATAACTCTATTTAATGTACTGTAGACTACAGTCTAATACAGTCACATTAGAGCTGAATAACTCTATTTAATGTAATGTAGACTACAGTCTAATACAGTCACATTAAAGCTGAATAACTCTATTTAATGTACTGTAGACTACAGTCTAATACAGTCACATTAGAGCTGAATAACTCTATTTAATGTAATGTAGACTACAGTCTAATACAGTCACACTAAAGCTGAATAACTCTATTTAATGTACTGTAGACTACAGTCTAATACAGTCACATTAAAGCTGAATAACTCTATTTAATGTAATGTAGACTACAGTCTAATACAGTCACATTAAAGCTGAATAACTCTATTTAATGTAATGTAGACTACAGTCTAATACAGTCACACTAAAGCTGAATAACTCTATTTAATGTAATGTAGACTACAGTCTAATACAGTCACATTAAAGCTGAATAACTCTATTTAATGTAATGTAGACTACAGTCTAATACAGTCACATTAAAGCTGAATAACTCTATTTAATGTAATGTAGACTACAGTCTAATACAGTCACACTAAAGCTGAATAACTCTATTTAATGTAATGTAGACTACAGTCTAATACAGTCACATTAAAGCTGAATAACTCTATTTAATGTACTGTAGACTACAGTCTAATACAGTCACATTAAAGCTGAATAACTCTATTTAATGTAATGTAGACTACAGTCTAATACAGTCACATTAGAGGGCGGAATAGACTTCTTATTTAGATGTAAGTGTAGACACAGTCTAATACAGGATCACATTACAAGCTGAATAACTCTATTTAATGTAATGTTAGACGTACAGTTCTACTATCCAGTCACACTTAAGCAGCTGAAATAACTCTATTAATTGTACTGTAGACTACAAGTCTAAATACAGTCACATTAGAGCTGGAATAACTCTTATTTAATGTAATGTAAGACTTACAGTCTAATACAGTCACATTAAGCGGAATAACTCTATTTAATGTTATGTAGACTACAGTCTAATACAGTCACATTAAGCGGAATAACTCTATTTAATGTAATGTAGACTACAGTCTAATACAGTCACATTAGAAGCTGACTAACTCTATTTAATGTATGTAGACTACAGTCTAATACAGTCACATTAGAGCTGATAACTCTATTTAATGTACTGTAGACTACAGTCTAATACAGTCACATTAAAGCGAATACTCTATTTAATGTACTGTAGACTACAGTCTAATACAGTCACATTAGAGCTGAATAACTCTATTTAATGTAATGTAGACTACAGTCTAATACAGTCCACATTAAAGCTGAATAACTCTATTTAATGTACTTGTAGACTACAGTCTAATACAGTCACATTAGAGCTGAATAACTCTATTTAATGTATGTAGACTACAGTCTAATACAGTCACATTAAAGCTGAATAACTCTATTTAATGTACTGTAGACTACAGTCTAATACAGTCACATTAGAGCTGAATAACTCTATTTAATGTACTGTAGACTACAGTCTAATACAGTCACATTAGAAGCTGAATAACTCTAATTTAATGTAATGTAGACTACAGTCTAATACAGTCACATTAAAGCTGAATAACTCTATTTAATGTAATGTAGACTACAGTCTAATACAGTCACATTAAAGCTGAATAACTCTATTTAATGTAATGTAGACTACAGTCTAATACAGTCACATTAAAGCTGAATAACTCTATTTAATGTACTGTAGACTACAGTCTAATACAGTCACATTAAAGCTGAATAACTCTATTTAATGTACTGTAGACTACAGTCTAATACAGTCACATTAAAGCTGAATAAACCTATTTAATGTAATGTAGACTACAGTCTAATACAGTCACATTAAAGCTGAATAACTCTATTTAATGTACTGTAGACTACAGTCTAATACAGTCACATTAGAGCTGAATAACTCTATTTAATGTAATGTAGACTACAGTCTAATACAGTCACATTAGAGCTGAATAACTCTATTTAATGTAATGTAGACTACAGTCTAATACAGTCACATTAAAGCTGAATAACTCTATTTAATGTACTGTAGACTACAGTCTAATACAGTCACTTTAAAGCTGAATAACTCTATTTAATGTAATGTAGACTACAGTCTAATACAGTCACACTAAAGCTGAATAACTCTATTTAATGTAATGTAGACTACAGTCTAATACAGTCACATTAAAGCTGAATAACTCTATTTAATGTAATGTAGACTACAGTCTAATACAGTCACACTAAAGCTGATAACTCTATTTAATGTAATGTAGACTACAGTCTAATACAGTCACATTAAAGCTGAATAACTCTATTTAATGTACTGTAGACTACAGTCTAATACAGTCACAGCTAAAGCTGAATAAACTCTATTTAATGTAATGTAGACTACAGTCTAATACAGTCCACATTAAAGCTGAATAACTCTATTTAATGTACTGTAGACTACAGTCTAATACAGTCACATTAGAGCTGAATAACTCTATTTAATGTACTGTAGACTACAGTCTAATACAGTCACACTAAAGCTGAATAACTCTATTTAATGTACTGTAGACTACAGTCTAATACAGTCACATTAGAGCTGAATAACTCTATTTAATGTACTGTAGACTACAGTCTAATACAGTCACAGTTAGAGCTGAATAACTCTATTTAATGTACTGTAGACTACAGTCTAATACAGTCACATTAGAGCTGAATAACTCTATTTAATGTAATGTAGACTACAGTCTAATACAGTCACATTAAAGCTGAATAACTCTATTTAATGTTACTGATATTACTACAGTCTAATACAGTCACATTAGAGCTGAATAACTCTATTTAATGTAATGTAGACTACAGTCTAATACAGTCCACACTAAAGCTGAATAACTCTATTTAATGTACTGTAGACTACCAGTCTATACAGTCACATTAAAGCTGAATAACTCTATTTAATGTAATGTAGACTACAGTCTAATACAGTCACATTAAAGCTGAATAACTCTATTTAATGTACTGTAGACTACAGTCTAATACAGTCACATTAAAGCTGAATAACTCTATTTAATGTAATGTAGACTACAGTCTAATACAGTCACATTAAAGCTGAATAACTCTATTTAATGTAATGTAGACTACAGTCTAACACAGTCACTTAAAGCTGAATAACTCTATTTAATGTAATGTAGACTACAGTCTAACACAGTACACTTTAAAGCTGAATAACTCTATTTAATGTAATGTAGACTACAGTCTAACACAGTCACATTAAAGCTGAATAACTCTATTTAATGTAATGTAGACTACAGTCTAATACAGTCACATTAAAGCTGAATAACTCTATTTAATGTACTGTAGACTACAGTCTAATACAGTCACATTAAAGCTGAATAACTCTATTTAATGTAATGTAGACTACAGTCTAATACAGTCACATTAAAGCTGAATAACTCTATTTAATGTACTGTAGACTACAGTCTAATACAGTCACATTAAAGCTGAATAACTCTATTTAATGTAATGTAGACTACAGTCTAACACAGTCACTTTAAAGCTGAATAACTCTATTTAATGTAATGTAGACTACAGTCTAACACAGTCACATTAAAGCTGAATAACTCTATTTAATGTACTGTAGACTACAGTCTAACACAGTCAGCGTATCCGTGCATTACCATCTCTGCGTGGATCCAGATGGAGGCTGTGTCTCTTAGTTACCTGTTGCCATGGTGAATCGTAGTATCGGAGCTCCATTGATGATGAAGGCTGTTTTCATCCTCACATTTGATGGAACAAACTCTGATCAGCTGTTCTGGAGCTGAAACCTTTTCCATCTCAGAGTTTGTTAAAGCTGCTTTCTGAACCGGGCTCCTGCTCCTGGTCCTGGTCCTGCTCCTGGTCCTGGTCCTGGTCTCTGAGATCCAGCAGGTCTCCGCTCTGACTGCTGGACTCTGTTGTCCTGGACTCACACGGAGATGTTCAGGTCCTGCTGTCTCTGCTGATAACATGGTCCATGTTACCATGGAAACAGCTGCAGCTCTCCTCTGAGGGATGCTCTGGTTTCCATGGAAACGATCAGAGGTCACACAGCTGTGATCTGGTTAAAGAGACAGATCACAGATGCTCAGCTAACTATCCCGCCAACAGCCCGACGTCACAACCACACAACCACACTTCCGCTTCAGAGTACTTCCGGTCTGGTTTTTCAGTTTAAAGTGACAGAAAGTCTCCACCTGGAGGTCAGGAGGGAAACTACAGCTACACACAGGATTTAATTAATCAACCTGATTATATTCAGTGGTGGAATGTAACTAAGTACATTTAGTACTTTAGTACTGAACTTAACTCAAGATACTTTACTGGAGTATTTACATTTCCTGCTACTTCCTACTTCTCCTCCACTACATCTCAGAGGGACATACTGTACTGTTTACTCCACTACATTTATCCGACAGCTTTAGTTACTCTACAGAGGACAGTTCACCAATGATATATATGACCAATTTATACATATATATTTATATTATATTATGACCAATTATATGTATGTATATATACATACATATATATATATAATTATATATATATATCGGGAGTTTTTTCTTTCACCAGCTGTTCTTCCTGCATGTGGCAGCTTCAACTGTGTTACTGTTAGTCTGGATTATGTATTTAATTTCTTCGTATTTGTCTAATATAGTTTCTTCCTTTGTAAAATGTGTCTCTCTGCCTGTTCGTCAGTAGTCTGTGGACTTGTCCATGTCTGTAATTGGTCAGATGCTGCAAACACCTCCTCGTTCATGTGAACGCGCTCATAGCCAGACTGAGAAACCCTGGGTTGACTTAACGAGTTGATAACCAACTTTGTAGTACAGTTTAGCGGGATCTCGTTTGTTAGGTTAAGTGAAGCCAGATAACGAGGAGATACCCTAGGTATGTTGAACTGGCTTCATAGTACAGGCCTCCGATCTAGTAACACAGCTGAAGCCAACCAAACAAGAACATGGTGATGTAGGAATGGAGAGATCTCAGTTTTATCTTTAAATCATGCTAATACACTAAAACTGTGCAACTCCTTTTAGTACAATGTGAAGCACAATTTTAAAATGTATTATATTATCATATGAGTTACATTTCTTTATATTGATGTTTCTTCCAATATCATACTAAAGGTGTGAACGTTTCGCTTGTGTTTAACAAAAAAAGAGCAAGGACGTGCTGGATTTAGAAATACAATCACAACTTGGTAAAGTGATTAAAATGTGTTTTTATTTAGCAGCAGATGTTCAGAAGAGTCTTTGTGGAGTCTTTAAAACAGCTCTAAGTGTTGCTGATGAAGGACTTTATCAGAGAATAGTCTGCTTAGCTCTGTGACTGGAGTTTAAAGGTCAGACATGAGAGGCACAAACTGGAGCTACTGGGACTGTAACGTCTACTAGAATATACTCCTGCACTTATTAGAACATGTGAACATGCAGTTTTCTCTCCCTGCTGAGGAACACTATCAACTTTGATTTACTGTGTGAGATGTTAAAGAGGTTCTGTCAAACACAGCTGTTGAATACTAATATGACAGAATAGCTGCAGTCTCATCTTTACTACGATGATGAGTTCACTGTCCAGAGCAGTAACAGATATTAGTTCATCTTAAAATGTGGACAGAAAACCACAGAAACATGTTGAAGTTTTAAAAAGTGAAAGTGTCCGTTAACACTAACGTTAGCTATGTTTCTTTGTTAATATCACAAAGTTAGATAACTTATTTTAAAATGAGTTAACTCAAAATGCTTAAACATTGAAAAGAAAGAAACTAGAATTCCCGCCTCACGGTTGTCTGCCTCTCCCAACCAGTCAAGTTACAGTTTACATCCACGTCTGTCCAAAATGTCATCACTTCATCATTTTATCATAATTAACATCTGTGTGAAAGTGTCATAATTAGCAGATGAATTCTTGAGTTATGGCCAAAAATGTGTTTTGTGAGGTAACAGTGACCTTTGACCTCTAAACTCTAATCAGGTCATACTTGAGTCCAAGTGGATGTTTGTGAAACTTGTGTGCCGAGTTTAATTTCAAATCCAGTTTCCATCATTTTAAATCCAGTTTAACTACATCATGATGACACTTAACCTTTACAACACCAAGTCAGTCAGGAAGAAAGCATTCACAGCATCAGTTCAGTGTTCACTGCATCCATTCTGATAAACCTCCTTTGTGCTAAAACAGAGGGAACGGTGACATCTGCTGGCAGAAAGCAGCTCCAGCAGGAACAACAGAACATGAACGGTGGTGAGAACGACCGCTTCAACACGGATTTCTGAGGGAAGAAGCTCCACGGGCGACTTTATGTGTCTGTGTTCAGTCATGTAACTTGAAAACTGGCAGAGTCACACATGAAACTGGAATCCTCCTGTACGTACATGATTAGTGAATATAAAGTCCAGAGTACGCATGTTAATCAGTTCTGTTTTTTTATTTTACATCAAACATTATATTAAATATGAAGGTGCTGACTTTACACCTAAATCCAGACGTAATCTGTTTGTAGTCAGTTGAGAAACTGAAGTGAAGCCTCGACTGAATTCAGAGTTTATCTCATTCTTTCTGTTTGTTACAAGCAAATATTTATCTTCTATAATATGAGAAATGGCTGGTATTGGTTTGAATCATGGATGTATTAAAGCTTCAGTAGGCAGTATATTTTTGGCATCATTCGGCAAAAATTCCATAATAACTCACTCACTCATCTTCAGCCTCTTATCTGGGGTCGGGTTGCGGGGGCAACAGCTCCAGCAGGGGACCCCAAACTTCCCTTTCCCGGGCCACATTAACCAGCTCTGACTGGGGGATCCCGAGGCGTTCCCAGGCCAGTGTGGAGATATAATCTCTCCACCTAGTCCTGGGTCTTCCCCGTGGCCTCCTCCCAGCTGGTCGTGCCTGGAACACCTCCCTAGGGAGGCGCCCGGGGGGCATCCTTACTAGACGCCCGAACCACCTCAGTTGGCTCCTTTCGACGCAAAGGAGCAGCAGCTCTACACCAAGTCCCTCACGGATGACTGAGCTTCTCACCCTATCTCTAAGGGAGACGCCAGCCACCCTCCTGAGGAAACCCATTTCAGCCGCTCGTACCCACGATCTAGTTCTTTGGGTCCTGACCCAGCCCTCATGACCATAGGTGAGAGTAGGAACGAAGACTGACCGGTAGATCGAGAGCTTTGCCTTCCGGCTCAGCTATCTTTTCGTCACAACGGTGCGGTAAAGTGAATGCAATACCGCCCCCCCCGCTGCTCCGATTCTCCGTCTCCAATCTCACGTTCCATCGTCCCCTCAAGACCCCGAGGTACTTGAACTCCTTCACTTGGGGTAAGAACTCATTCCCTACCCGGAGTAGGCAATCCAGCAGTTTCCTGCTGAGAACCACGGCCTCAGATTTAGAGGTACGGATCTTCATCCCGGCCGCTTCACACTCGGCTGCGAACCGATCTAGTGAGTGCTGGAGGTCACAGGCCGATGATGCCAACAGGACCACATCATCTGCAAAAGGCAGCGATGAGATCCTCAGCACACCAAACTGCAAACCCCCCTCCTCTCCTCGACTACGCCTCCATATCCTGTCCATGAATATCACAAACAGGATTGGTGACAAAGCGCAGCCCTGGCGGAGGCCAACCCCCACCGGAAACGAGTCTGACTTACTGCCGAAAACCCGAACACAACTCTCACTTTAATTCCATAATAACCTTTCAGCATATTGTAATTCAAGTGTTCTGAGAGAAAACTAGACTTCTGCTCCTCCTCATGGCTCTGTTTTCAGGCTTTAGATCGTGACGGGAGACTTTGACCAATCACAGGTGATTTCATTGAGAGAGCGTTCCTATTGGCTGTGCTCTGGTCATGTGACCAGAACTTGGCGTTCCTTCACCAGATTCCACAATGGCAGTTGCGTCACAAACTTTCTCAGGTTACAGCTAAACCGTGCACTACAAGATGATTCTGAGAAAATCTGAGGAGAGAAATAGGCATTAACGTAACAGAATATTGATTCATATTTGATCAATGCTGCCTAGTTTGACCGTTTGGTCGGAGTTCAGAGTGATTGACAGCTGGCTCTCAGAGACGGCAGCTGGACAGCATACCTCAGATCAGCTCTTACTGCTTTCTTTCCTCCGGTCTGTGAAATCTTGCAGATACCGTTAGGAGCACCGGAGGACACAGAGGAACATGATTTTTTTCAGATTACCTGTTTCATGCACTACTGTCACGGTATAGTGACCGTTTTATAAAAATAACTTTTTTTAATCATATTTTCTCAAATCTCGCCTACTGATGCTTTAACTTCCACTGTTATTTAGAATATATGTGGAAATAAAGAGCAAAACTCCATCATTCCACAGGGTGGAGCTGCGACACAAAGCAAAGCAGAAAGATCTATTTAAATGTGTTAATCTACAGATATGTTGTCATAAACTGAACTAATCTGCAGAGGCATTTTGGGTTCAGAATATATGAATGAATAACAAAAAAAGACATATAAGATGCAGGTCCAGGTGGTGAACCTCTGTTGATCATCAGGACACGGCTGATCCTCTCAACACGTCCACTTTTCTGATCACTCACTCTGACAGAGACCACCAGCTGATGAGAGAAGAAGAGAACAGAAGTGATGAATCAGTGTTTACAGAGACTCCCTTCATCAGCTGTCAGTCACTGATGCAGCACACAGTTCATTTATAAAACTATCATTAGCAGAACCAACCTCCATATCTCCGCTCACTACTCAATATCTCCAACAGGAACCGCAATTTATCTTCTAGCTAATTCATCAGTGTGGTCGTTCCTAAAGTCTGCACCTCCTCTGGTCCTCACTCATTCCAGTGTGCTGCTCCTAGTGACTGGAAGGAGTTAATGAAGACACTAAACCTCCACACCCTCATCCCGTTACCCTCCTTTAAGCACATCATGGTTACTAAATGTAACCACGGTTCTATGAAATAAGAACCAGTGATCTGAGGCTTCAGTCAGACTGATCTCAGAGCTGTGACAGAGATGAACTGATCAATGAGAGAACAAAGACTTTCTGATCAGATCTGATGGTACGACAGTTTGATGGATGAGGACCACTGTCTCTATACATGTTGTGATGCTGTCAGCTGTAATCCAGCTTTATGTCCTGGAGACATGAACACAACAACAACATCTTCTTCACATCAACTCTAACACATGATCACAACAAGCTTCTGGCTGATCTGATTGGCTGACTGTTCTCTCTCTCTGTGTGTGTCACCGTTCTCCTCTCACAGCTTAACGGAGGAAACACATCACAACAATACTGCTGAAACCAGCATGGACCGACTCCGACCCTCTACTGACCTCAGAGTCTCCAGTCTATAGTGTGGACTCTCCACCAGATCAGACAGCAGCTTCACGTCTGAACCCTTCAGCTTGTTTTCACCCAGATCCAGCTCTCTGAGATGGGAGGGGTTGGACTTCAGAGCTGAGGCCAGAGAAGCACAGCTGATCTCTGACAAACTGCAGCGCCTCAATCTGAATAAAGAATAAATGATGAAGATAAAATCACTTTATAATCCAATCAGATGTGTTCAGGTTTTAAATGTGTAGCTCAACATCACTATGTCCTAATCAATGATCTTTTCCCTAAAATGAGTAGAGTGACTTTGTCATTGTGTTATTGTGGATCATCATAATGTCAGCCTTCTACAGACATCATCCAGATGTCACCACAACATTCATACAGCTGTTCATGTCAACACACATCAATAACATGCTGCTGATCTCAGTCAAGTCTGGAATTAGAGGATCAATATGAAATCAGACTTGTTGGACTTCATTACTTCATTTATTACATGGCCTTCTTCTCACTGTATCTGGGAGCTTAGCAGGTTTATGTCATTTACAGGAAAGGTCCACATTTGTTCAAGTGTGTCTGTAAACAACAGCCACATGTCATATGTACATTAAAAGAGTTATTGGTGGCAGTAATCATTCCTCCTGTGAAGTGGAACACAACACAGCTACACTGTAAGAAATGACTTCAGAAGTTCAACTGAGACTAATATGAAGATTCAGCAGTCTGAGTTCGACAAATCAAGTGAGTGTTTACCAAAGTTACTGTTTAGTACCAAAATCCCTCTTTGAGTTACTAATCCTCCTGCAGCTCAACAAGGAAACTTTCAAACACAACATACTTACTGGATACATACTAAGGCTGGGCAACATATCCATATAATATACAGTTCCCTCGAAAACTATTGGAACAGCGAAGCCAATTCCTTTATTTTTGTTGTACACTGAAAACATTTGGGTTTGACATGAAAAGATGAATATGAGACAAGAGATCAGGATTTCAGCTTCTATTTCCAGGTATTTCAAGTTTCAAGTTTATTCGTCACATACACAATTATACAAGTATATTGCACAGTGAAATGCTTATGTACCTCTCCGGAGGTACACGAGTTAAAGGAAGACAGTGCAACCAACATAAACCTACCAACATAAATAATAAACCAACATAACATTACCAATAAACCAACATAATACAAGTGCTAACAGTGCAAACATTACAATGGTGCAAAAGTGAATGATGGAGTAGTGAGGGGGGGAGAGCTTAAGTCTCATACTCATTTAGCAGTCTGATGGCCTGAGGGAAGAAATTCCTCCTCATTCTCTCTGTATTGGCCTTCAGCAGACGATAGCGTCTCCCTGAAGGCAGCAGGGAAAACAATCCGTTGTTGGGGTGACTGGCGTCTCTTCTCCTACATCGTTTAATGTAGATGTAATGCAGATTGGGAAGGGAGGTGGTCCTGATGGTTCTCTCTGCTGAGCGGACCACCCTCTTAAGAGCCAAGTGATCCCGCTTGGTGCCGTTTCCCATCCAGGTGGTGATGCTCCCACCCAGGATGCTCTCTGTAGTGCAGGTGTAGAAGTTCCTGAGCACCCTGAGTGGGAGTTTAAAGTCCCTCAGTCGTCTGAGGTGGAAGACGCGCTGCTGGACTTTCTTCACCAGGATGTTGATGTGGCAGGACCGTGAGGTCCTGGGTGATGTGAACACCAAGGTATTTGAAGTTATCCATCCTCTCCACCTGAGCCCCATTCATGCTGAGAGGGTGGAAGCTCCTCTGCTGCTTCCTGGTGGGGTCCACTATCAGCTCCTTGGTCTTGCTGACGTTCAGCTTGAGGTTGTTGTCCTTACACCAGTCTACTAGGTGGTTGATCTTAGAGCAGTAGGCAGTCTCATCATTATTGGAGATCAGCCCGCACCACGGCTGTGTCGTCAGCGAACTTGACCATGATGTTGGAGTCTGAGGTGGCCACGCAGTCATGGGTGTAAAGGGAATACAGCAGAGGGCTCAGCACACAGCCCTGGGGGGCCCCGGTGTTGAGGGTGAGGGGGGATGACACATGGTGTCCCACTCGTACCGCCTGTGGTCTGCCAGTCAGGAAATTAAGGACCCACCTGCACAGGGAGGAGTGCAGGCCGAGATCTCTCAATTTAGTGGCCAGCCTGGAGGGGACTATCGTACTATCAATAAACAGCAGTCTAACATAAGCCCCTCTCCTGGTGTCCAAGTGGGCAAGGGTGGTGTGGAGTAAATGGGCTATGGCGTCATCTGTACATCTGTTGGGGCGGTATGCAAATTGTAAAGGGTCCAGGGTGGCAGGCAAGGAAGAGGTGATGAAGGTCTTGATCAGTTTCTCAAAACACTTCATCACCGTAGAGGTTTAGGGCTATGGGAACGTCATTTAATCAGCTGGGCTGGGGTTTCTTGGGGACAGGGAATATAATAGACTGTTTGAAGCATGTTGTGATAATGCACTGAGAGAGGGAGAGGTTGAAAATGACCATGAACACAGGGGCTAGTTGGTCAGCGAAGGCTTTGAGGACACGTCCAGTAATCCTGTCCGGACCCGCTACCTTCACACACCTGAGTGTCCTCCTCACGTTGTGCTTCGTCACGGTGAATGCTGTCTCCCCTCCGCTGGCTGGTATGTCTGCTTGTTGAGTGTTAGCCTTGAAGCGCGCATAAAAGATGTTAAATTCATCGGCCAGGGAGGTGTCAGCATTCATGATGGATGATGGTTTTGCTTTATAATCCGTGATGGTACGTAGTCCCTGCCATAATCCTCTGGGATCTGGCTGTAGTTGTAGTTCAAGCTTCCTCCCATACCGTTGTTTAGCCTCTTTTACTACTCTGCGGACATTGAAAGAGGCAGCTTTATATTCCTCCATGTTCCTGGTTGCAAGCCCTGTGTTGTAGGCGGCGGTGCGGGACCTCAGAGAGTCGCGGATGTTTTTATCCACCCGTGGCGTCGAGAGCATCCTACAGAGTGGCCTCTGATTGGTCAGACCAGCGCGTCACCACCCTGCGCACCGGGGCTTCCTGTTCCAGCCTTCGTTTACATTTTGGCATAAGGAAGATGGCGGCATGGTCGGATTTACCAAACGGGGGGAAAGATTTGGCTTTGTAGCCGTCTTTGAATGGTGAGTAGCAGTGGTCCAGAGTCCTCTCTCGTCTTGTGGGACATCTGATATGTTGCCGAAGGTCCGGTCTTACGGACTTAATGTTTGCATGGTTAAAATCCCCGGCCAAGATGAGGGCTGTATCCCGGTGGTTAGCCTGATAGCTAGTGAGAGCTTCATGTAGCTCAGACAGGGCAGTGGCCGTGTCCTCTTGCGGTGGCATATAAATGGCACTGATGGTGATGGATGAAAACTCGCTGGGAAGGTAGAACGGGCGACATTTGATTGTCAGGAGCTCCAGGTTGGGTGAGCAGGAGTGTGTAAGATAGACTACATTCCTGCTATCACACCAGCTGTTGTTAACCATCAGACATAGTCCTACACCCCTCGACTTGCCAGACTCTTTTGTTCTATCCATGCGATGAACAGAAAAGAACTCCGCTGGTTGAGCGGCGTAGGCCAGTATCGTGGAACTCAGCCATGTCTCGGTGAGACATACGATGTTACAGTCCCAAATGCCCCGCTGGTATTTGATCCTGGCTCTGAGGTCGTCTAACTTGTTCTCCAGGGATTGGACATTGGCTAGTAGGATGCTAGGCAATGGTGGAAGGTGTGACCTGCTCCTCAGCCCATTCCTCATCCAGGGTCGTTTCCCTCTGGGCCTCCTCCGTGGTCCGGGGTTAGCGTGTCCCCCATTGTGCCAGTTGGTACTGGCATCGCCTATGGATAGGCAGCACTTTTTCCCGATGCCTATAAATTTCTGTTTGTTCTATGTGATTCGACAAAGTGCAGGCTGTGCTAATAGATTAAGTATAACAATTAACAGTAGACAAACGACCGGAGCAGGTACAACAGCAACCACCGTTACCGGCACCATCTTGCTATCCTTGCTTTGTCATATTTACATCTAGATCTGTTACACAACTTACAAGATAGCATCGTTTTTAATGGAGCATCAAATTTCTAGGTGAGCAAAAGCATAGGAACAGATAAACTTAAAATAGATTAAAGTGAATAATACTTAATATTTAGTTGCAATAACTGCATCAAGCCTGCGACCCACTGACATCACCACACTTTTGCATTCTTCTTTTGTGATGCTTTTCCAGGCTTTCACCGCAGCCTCTTTCAGTTGTCGTTTGTTTCATGAGTTTCTCCCTTCAGTCTCCTCTTTAGCAGGTAAAATGCAGCTCAATAGGGTTTAAGTCTGGAGATTGACTTGACCAGTCTAAAACCTTCCTCTTCTTTCCCCCTGATGAACTCCTTGGTTGTTTTGGCAGTGTGTTTTGTGTTACATCATCAATGAAGATCAATGAGCCCGTCCCAGAAGAAGCCATGCGAGCCCAAGCCATGACATTACCTCCACCCTGTTTCACAGATGAGCGTGTGTGTTTGGGATCATGAGCAGATCCTTTCTTTCTCCACACATTAGCCTTTCCATCACTTTGGTAAAGGTTAATCTTTGTCTCATCAGTCCATAAAACTTTGTCCAACAACTTTTGAGCTTCGTCTCTGTACTTTTTGGCAAACTCCAATCTGGCCTTCCTATTTTTATTGCTAATGAGTGGTTTGCATCTTCTGGTGTAGCCTCTGTACTTTTGTTCTTGAAGTCTTCTGTGAACGGTGGATTGTGACATCTTCACTCCTGCCCTCTGGAGGTTGTTGGTGATGTCCCTGACAGTTGTTTTAGGGTTTTTCTTTACAGTTCTCACAATGTTTCTGTCATCAACTGCTGATGTTTGCCTTGGTCTACCGGTTCGATATCTTTTGCTCAGTACACCAGTGGTTTCTTTCTTCTTCAGGACATTCTAAATGGTTGTACCTGCTATGACCAATGATTGTGCAATGGCACTGATTGATTTTCCATCTTCTCTCAGCTTCAAAATTGCTTGTTTTTCTCCCATAAACAGCTCTCTGGTCTTCATGTTGATTACACATTTTTAACTAGAAATGCAGTCTAATCAATGTAGTAGGACACACCTGGGCAACAAAAAACACCCGACAGTCACATGTTGCAATAATTTTGCTCACTTGAAAAATGGGTGGGTTCAAACAAAAGGTGCTATCTTCTAAATTTTTTAACAGATCTAGATGTAAATACCTGGAAATAGAAGCTGAAATCCTTTTCTCTTGTCTCATATTCATCTTTTGATGTCAAACCCAAATGTTTTCAGTATACAGCAAAAATAAAGTAATTGGCCTCGCTGTTCCAATAGTTTTCAAGGGGACTGTAAGTGTTGTCATTTCCTGGTTTTAAAGGCTACATTACAGTAAAGTGATGTAATTTTCTGAACTTACCAAACTGTTCTAGCTGCTCTATTATTTGTCTTTTACACTAAGTCATGATATCCACGTTAATGATGATTATTTATCAAAACTTTCATTGTGTATATATTTTGTGAAAGCACGAATGGTCAACCCTACAATATCGTCGCAATATCAAAATCGAATTACTCGGTCAAAAATATTGTGATATTTGATTTTCTCTAAGTCACCCAGCCCTAATACATCTAACTCAGACTGCTGAAGCCTCCGATTAGTTTAAGATCAACTTTATAGGTCATTTTACACAGAACAAGACTGTGGATTTAGTCCTTATCTCATAACACTCAACATCAATAACTATTTGAATGTACATATGAACATGTGAGTATTGTATTGAGATAGACTTGAAAAAAAATGTGAACCTGTAAAGATGTTTCTGGTGCAGAATATTTATTTGGTATTTTTTGTAATCTAAATGTCTGCGGCTTAAAATAATAAGCCAGTGCTGACATGAAAACAGAGCACAGTTAGATCTACTGTTAAAAAGAACGTGGGAATAATTTAGAACTATAGAAACCTCTGATTTGATGGTATCGTTCATAAACATCACTTATGTGCCTTTAAGTTGGTGCAATACGTGTTTGTTGAAGAGTGCTGCACCTTTAGACATGTTCAAATAGAGCTTTACAGGAATGAGTCCTAATATCAAGAAATGAATTAGCATTTTAGCACTTCCTGTTCCCTCGTCTGGAGGTCAATGGGTTTTTAGTTGGATGCCTGGAAAAAGGTCTGTGGTTAAAGGTCCAGTGTGTAGGATCTGGCGGTGTCTAGCAGTGATGTATGGAGATTGCAACTAACTGAAGCCTCTCCTGTGTGCCAAGCGTGTTGGAGATCCATGGTGGCTGATGCGAAAACAAGAACGTTCCTCTCTAGAGCCATCTGGAAAAGAGCCAGTGTGCATAGAGAGTGTGTGTACAAACTACATGAGCTACAGTCAGTGAACTGACCTCAGAGTCTCCAGTCTACAGTTTGGACTCTCCAGTCCAGCAGACAGCAGCTTCACTCCTGAATCCTTCAGAATGAAGTTGTAACTCAGGTCCAGCTCTCTCAGATGGGAGGGGTTGGACTTCAGAGCTGAGGCCACCACTTCACAGTGAGTATCTGAGAGTTCACAGCCAGAAAGTCTGTCATGACACAAAAATGACAAAATATGTTATTATGAAAGAGGAAAGTTTATATTAACTTCATGCATTTGATGACTAAAAAGTTTGATATATATTTCTTTGATTCAAATTTGCACCTCACATCAGTGGTTCAGCTAATCTTATCTCACTGTTTGATATGAAACAATAATTCTCATCACTCTCTCTCAAACCCGCAGACTTTTAATCTTTGTTTTTCTTTAATCTTGCAGATGAAGAGAGAGAAAATGTAGTTACATTGAGGCTTCCATAATGTCCAGTCTGTCAGTGTGATCTGATCCCAGGTCTGTCTCCACAAAGTTAGCATGAGGCCTTCTTGATTAGAAAAGCATTTTTAAAACTCAGTGAATAAGTGATAATAATACAATTGAGAAAGATGACCTCTCTTTGCTAGCTACCTACTGCTGTCAGGTTCACGTCCATAAATGGGAAAATTCACTGAGTGCTGTCAAACGGTAGACTAATGAAGCAAATTGCATAATAATATTAGACCTGTACATAATTAAACATTCATATAATTAGATATTTTGATGACTGCATGGCGTTTTGTCATTAACACTCTTTTCTGAGCATCAAACGTATTCAGCTCACAAACACATAAAGAACCAATGAGGTTGCATTATTACCTCCTTCCAAAGCCAAGGGTTTTCACCGGCGTTAGTTTGTTTGTCTGTCTGTCTGTCTGTCTGTCTGTCTGTCTGTCTGTTAACAGGATTAGTCCAAAAGTCCGATGGATTTGAATGAAATTTTGGAGGGGGTGGAGTGTAGCACAATGAACAATCCATTAGATTTTAGTGGCGATCCGGATCATGATCCAGATTCAGGAATTGTTTTAAGAATTCCGATCAGCCTGAGCATTAAGACCACAGGGTATAACACATGTGCAGTGTAACTGATGACGCGTTGATGGCGCATGACCCCGCCTTCTTCCTCCTTCTTCGAGCAGAGAGATACGTGTGTGGATGTGTGGCGAGACATCGATGTGTGTGTGGGGCTGCTGTCTGTCCGTGGTGAGAGAGAACAAAGCGGTAGATGACGGGATGAGAGACAACGTAGGGTAACGTTATACAGACATAACAAGGCTGCTGAATGAGAGAGGCATCTGCCGATACGTTACATGGAAACACACCGTGTTAATAACAAGCCGACCACCTCACGGTACCGCCAGCTGGGAGCTGTTTTCTGTTTTTAAAGTCAGGCACCTTGGCGGAGGTCTGCGCTCTCCGAGTGCCATTCTAGTTTTCGACATAATTTCATCAGAAAGATGTTATCAGTGTATCAGCATTAAAAACATAACATTGATCTTTGGTGTGTATAAGATCTCTTAAAAAATCTGAATTCTACCATTCTGCTGTTATATATTCATCAGACCGCTGTTATTGGTGGAAGCTTTGTATTTCCTGCTACTACTCTTCTCTACAGCAACAAGAGAGAGAAACACCTGAGTTTCCTTCTGTGAGTAACAGAATAAAAGGAAAGACTTAAAAACAAGATGATGGAACACAACTTGACTTCATGAGCAATAAAATGCACAATTGCTCGATTCAACACACTCAGGGGGTTTTACAACGACAATCTTTGTCTCATATGACCAGTAGTTTACGGTGGCTAATGCTAGAGTTGGGTCGATTTTCGGTTTTGCCGGTCCGGTCCGGTGTATGAGCTTAAACCGGTTTGATTATATGCTAACTGGCAGAACCGACATTTGTCATTATCACACGTTCTGGCAAATTAAAAAGTATCCTACATCAACAACCTGTGCCGACAGAGACACAGTGCTAAATCCAGCCTTTATTGCATTACTAATAAGCAATATGCCAACGTGATTAACGTAATATTATGATATTATGTTGGTTAATAAACAAGAATAGGTTTGTTTTCTAGAAAGTTCATTTGTTTTTTGGAGTGACGAGACGAGACATGGCAGAGCTGGTCTCAAAGAAAACTAAAACTGCGGCAACATGGCAACAGTTTAGATTTGAAGCCAACGAAAGAGATGAGCCCAAAAACACACGAGGTAAGGTGTAATGTGGTGCAAGGCCTATTGAAAGAAAACCCAAGCACCGGGGCTCTGATCCCAGGACCGCCCCGACTCCCCGCCGGATCAGCAAACGTTCTGTTGCTGCCGTTACACCGGTTAGACCCAGCGCTCCACCAGCCAGCTGATCTTTTGTTTTTTTCATTTGTTTTACCAGGTTCACATGTCGTCTCCATCACCCAAAAACATAAATCAGAAACAACTGTAAAATGTAACAATTAGAAATAAATAGAATAAGTGTTCATTAACTTGACAGCTAGAAACACAAACTACTGAAACATTTTTTCACTCAGCATTGGAAACAGCTCAAGAAAATCTGTGACAAAATACAACTGACATATTTATGTAATAAACACTTGGAACACTTAAGAATAATTTATAGTGTGTATATTTGAAGAACTAAACTACTAATCTACACTGATCTATAAAGTTAATCACCTCTGGACCTACTTAGCTTTTCTGCAGTTCCTCACAGCTGGAATCAGTCTCTGTCGTCCCTCCTGTGTTGTATTGTACTTCTCCAGGTCCAACTCATCCAAAACCTCCTCTGACATCTGCAGCATGTAGGCCAGAGCTGAGCAGTGGATCTCAGAGAGGTTCTTCTCTGATGTGTTCTCTGACTTCAGGAACTCTTGGATCTCCTGATGTACCGAGTGGTCGTTCATCTCCGTCAGACAGTGGAAGATGTTGATGCTTCTGTCAGGAGAGATATCATACATGTTCATCTTCTTCAGGTTGTTGATGATTCTCTGGATGATTTTTGGACTGTTGTCTGTCCGACCCAGCAGACCTCCTAAGAGCTTCTGGTTGGACTCCAGAGAGAGGCCATGAAGGAAGCGAACAAACAGGTCCAGGTGGCCATTTTTACTTTCAAGGGATTTCATCATGGCTCTCTTCAGGAGTGAATGAAGATATTCTTCTCCCAGGAAGGCCTTCAGTACCTCTGTGCTCCTGTTTGTGTAACAGTGGACCACGTAGACTGCAGCCAGAAACTCCTGAATGCTCAGGTGAACAAAGCAGTAGACTGTTTTCTGGAAGATCACACACTCTCTTTTGAAGATCTCTGTACAAACTCCTGAGTACACCGAGGCCTCTGTGACATCAAGACCACACCGCTCCAGGTCTTCTTGGTAGAACATGATGTTTCCTTTCTCTAGATGTTCAAACGCCAGCCTCCCCAGCTTCAGAAGAACTTCCCTGTCAGCCTCCGTCAGCTCCTGTGGACTCGTCTCAGGTCCCTCACCATACTTCTGCTTCTTCCTCTTTGTCTGAACCAACAGGAAGTGTGAGTACAGGTCAGTCAGGGTCTTGGGCAGCTCTCCTCTCTGGTCTGTAGTCAACATGTGGTCCAGAACTGTAGCAGTGATCCAGCAGAAGACTGGGATTAGACACATGATGTGGAGGCTCCTGGATGTCTTGACATGTGAGATGATTCTGCTGGACAGCTCTTCATCACTGACTCTCCTCCTGAAGTACTCCTCCTTCTGGGCGTCAGTGAAGCCTCGTACTTCTGTTACCCTGTCAACACATGCAGGAGGGATCTGATTGGCTGCTGCAGGTCGGGAAGTTATCCAGACGAGAGCTGAGGGAAGCAGATTCCCCTGGATGAGGTTTGTCAACAGCACGTTGACTGATGACTTCTGGGTGACATCAGACACAATCTCGTTGTTCTTGAATTCCAGTGAAAGTCTGCTTTCATCCAGGCCGTCAAAGATGAACAGAACTTTACAGTCAGCGAGCTTCTCTGCTGTGACCTTCTGTAATGTTGGATGGAAAACATGGAGCAGCATGAGAAGACTGTACTGCTCATCTCTGATCAAGTTCAGCTCCCTGAACGAAAGCAGAACCACCAGACTGACATCTTGGTTCTCCAAGCCCTCTGCCCAGTCCAGAGTGAACTTCTGCACTGAGAAGGTTTTTCCAACGCCAGCGACGCCGTTCGTCAGAACGACTCTGATGTGTCCCTGTTGGTCAGGTAAGGCTTTAAAGATGTCCTGGCACTTGATTGGAGCGTCATGGAGGGTTTTCTTCTTGGAAGCTGTCTCAAGCTGCCTCACCTCATGTTGGGTATTAACCCCTTCACTCTGTCCCTCTGTGATGTAGAGCTCAGTGTAGATCCTGTTGAGGAGGGTTCCACTTCCTGTTTCATCACTTCCTTCAGTCACACATTCACATCTCTTCTTCAGACTGATCTTATGTTCATCTACAACCTCCTGCAGACCTCTATTCAGACTGATCTTATGTTCATCTACAACCTCCTGCAGACCTCTATCTGCTGAAAGAGAGAGACACGTTTGAGACAAAACACAGAAACGTATTATTTCTAATGCCAATAAGAAAATAATCAATATAAGAACATATAAAGAAGTAAAGGTTATAAAGTCATTATCCCTTCTTGAAGTCTAAACTAACGTCAACCTGATTTTTACATTTATTTTTAATAATTTGTTTTCAACAAGTCGTTCTGCAGGACCAGACATGTGTTTGTAAGTCAGAGAAGGAGACTGTAGCAGGAAAGCTAATGTTGTTCAAAGTCTGTGGCTCCTGTTCAGTTCAGTTCAGTTCAATTTATTTTTATATAGCGTCAAATCATAACAGAAGTTATTAAAACAACAAGTTTCCAGACATGAAGACATCAGCAGACACATCTACAGTCTTACTTTGGACAGTGCTGGTCTGACTGGCTGTCTGAGGTCCAGGTCTTGTTCTGGATCTGGACATCGGCTCCTCCACAGAAGCAGGACTCCTCTTCTTCTCTCTGTGGAGACATTACTTTATTACTAAAATCATTGTTGGTTGTTGGTGAAGAATATCCAGACTTGTCCGACACTGAAGCTCAGATGGTCACAGAGAAGAGTTAAAGTGTTGGTAGTGAATTCAGCATTCAGTCTGTGATGAAAATGTTCCTTTATTTGAACTCTCCTGCTTTAATAAACAAGAATTAGCTGCTTTTCCTGTCTGACTGTCTTATTAAACATTTAGTGATCTGGCTGAAGTTTGTTTATTAAAGAGGAACAACGGACATTATTAAAACATTAATGTTATTCTATTCTATCAAGGAACACCAAGGACACCAGTGTTACATGCTGTGTGTCTCAGACTGCTGCTCTACATCAATATTTAGACCACTTCTAACCTCAGTTCAAACCTAACTAACTCAAACTAAACTGCCCAAAGTGACTGTGAATCAGTAAAGGACATAATCAGCTCTCTTTGGCCACTTTTAAAACATTGATATTATTCTGGAGGATATATAACATGATGGGGAAAAAATACTGCAACTTGCTCATGGGCGCGCGTATTGTGAGGGCACGCCGGGAAACCACAAGGTGGCAGCGTCACATGTCTCTCCTCTACAGTCCACAGGGAGGAAACGGACTCAGACACTTTGACAGTAAAGTAATAAAATGTTGGATTAACACTCAATCTGCCTCAGGCTTCAGTTTTTGCTCAAAATGGACTCTGAGCTGACTGACTGAACACTTTTAGAGTTCCCTCACTGTTCTCATGTACCTGGATCACCTGGTCAGTGTGGCTCCTCCCCTCTCCATTTACAGGATACCTTTGACCTCAGAGTTTATCTATGAGGGCGTGTGTATCACACAAATCAGCTTTATAACACGGAGTGTTCATGAGAATCTCTTTTGGCTTGAACAGGTTGAATTAAAATGAGTTTTGGTCAAATGTTATCTAATTTTTATGTTTAAATCAATTTGGTTATAAAACTAATGCGCTTTTTCTGTTTGTTTTTTTCAGACTTATATGACTAAGATTCTTCTCAACATCTGGAAGAAAAAACTATTTTCTGTTGCATAATAAAGTAATTTAAGCCATTTTACAGTCTTCATCCTTCTGCTCTGTTATTGATTTACAGGAAACCTTTGACCTTTGAGTTTATCTATGAGGGTGTGTGTATCACACAAATCAGCTTTATTGTCTGTTGCATAATAAAATAATAATTTAAGCCATTTTCCTGAGTTGCAACTCTTTTTTTCATAATCCAAACATAGATGGTAGCCAGAGATGACACTTCTTCTTGCTCAGTTAGTACAACATGAAGCTGCATGTTGGGGAATATAAATCTGTTAGCAGAACGTTTAGTCTTCATCCTCAATGCATCATCGTCCACCAGGTCAGCTTACAGTAAAAACAGTCTCTTACTTTGACTCTGAGGGTCCAGGTTCATTACTGAAGTCCAGAGGATCCCACATGGACCCGTCACGCTTCATAGACAGACAGCTGGGTACTGGAGACTCTGCTCTCTGTCTGGACTGAACTCTGCAAACACCAAGATGATTTTATTCATATCACATGAATCTCTTTTTAGGTCATTAAGGTCGCTCTAAACACACAAACTACTGCTGCTGTCGACAAAAAGGAGGTTTAAAAGCTTGTTGCCGTTTTCTTAGATTAGATTACATCTTCTCTAGGTGACTGACAGCTGTCACAGATACTAAGAGCAAGAGTTTATTCGATGAAGTCTGTTAAATTTTAGTTGGCAAATACATTTGTGTAGAAATCTGAATATAGCAGCTCTCTTACTTTGTGTCTGAGGGTGCAGGTTCATTACTGACGTGTAGAGGAATATCTTTAGATATTGCTAAACCAAGCCCCCGGGAAGAGCGCCGGGATCTGAAGCTCATGTTTCGTAGTGGATAAAGGAGCGTTTCAGACAGAGGGTGAATACAGGTATATTCAGGCAGACGGTATGAAACATAATGTAGCATTGTCAGGGTTAACGTAGGCTGCCCTGAACGTTTAAATACAGATCAATAAGATCACTTCCTGAACAGATTCCACCATCAGCAGATGGATTTATTAGTAGTTTAGCTTTTGAAATCATGCTAACATCACATATCTGCTGGTGGTTGGTTTGCTTGCTTTCACACCTGAAACAAAACGCTCCCAGAGTATGCTTGGAAGCCGAAAGAGACCCAACTTTTAAGGTGGACCAGAGTTTGGTTGTTTGGTCTTCACCAGAGTTTGAAGCATCTTTCACAGTGGCCCAAACAAACCGTACTAACAGTACAGACCTGAGTTTGTTTTAACCCAACAGAACGGGTCATGAGTGAAAGCAACCTGTTTCACTAGCAAGGGAGTAAATAGAGAGAGATAAAAAAGCAGAACAAAGCGTAACCTGCTGACGGGAGCAGTTGATGATGATTATCTCCTTTAGTAGGTCATATATCACGGCTAGTTAGAGATACAACCCAAAGTTCTACTAAAGTTCAGTATCACTTTAACTGTGATTAGAAGTTACTGGTGACCCAGATCTTTGTCCAGCGATATCTCTGTCTATTCTACTGCTAATGGAAATATTCTGCAACATTTTGGAATATTTAGTGCCAAATTTTCAGCGCCCCGATATCTACATCTCTTTATAACATATAAACCACATCTGAGCCAGATCTGTTGCTTCTATCTCAAAATGCACAATTGTTAGAAATATTTCAGCTCTGCTGCCTCAGTCTACAGTCTTCATCCTTCTGCTCTGTTATTCATTTACAGGAAAACTTTGACCTTTGAGTTTATCTATGAGGGCGTGTGTATCACACAAAACAGCTTGATTGTCTGTTGCATGATAAAAAATAATTTAAGCCATTTTCTTGAGTTGCAACTCTTTTTTTCATAATCCAGACATAGATGGTAGCCAGAAATGACACTTCTTCTTGCTCAGTTAGTACAACATGAAGCTGCATGTTGAGGAATATAAATCTGTTAGCAGAACGTTTAGTCTTCATCCTCAATGCATCATCATCATCATCATCCATCAGGTCAGCTTACAGTAAAAACAGTCTCTTACTTTGACTCTGAGGGTCCAGGTTCATTACTGAAGCATTGAGGTTCATATATGGACTGGTAAAACTTCATAGACAGACGGCCGGGGACAAGAGACTCTGCTCTGTCCTCCTCTTCCTCCAAACGATCACTCATCTTCTGATCTGACGTCAGTCTGAGAGGTAAAACAGGAACACTGACTGTGAGCTCAGATCATTTAAAGTTAACATGTTTGTTCAAGAGTCACAGGCTGAGAGAACAGGGTGTAACACACACAGTATAATATAACAATCCAGCGCTCCACCTGGTCAGTTCTCTTTAACTCTCTGCTTGTTTTCTTGGCTTACAGCAGCTTTAATGAGGATTATTCAGCCAGTCATGACTTTGTGTTCACAGATGAATCAAACTGTTGAGCTCATTCTAACATTTCTCTCCTCTACAGTCCACAGGGAGGAAACTGACTCAGACACTTTAACAGTTAGATAATAAAATGTTGGACTAACACTCACCCTGCTCCAGTCTTCAGTCCTTCTGCTCTGTTGACTCTAAATGGCGTCATTGAACACTTTAAGAGTCAGGCTTCTCTTCCTGTTCATGTACCTGGATCACCTGGTCAGTGTTGCTCCTCCTCTCTCCATTTACAGGTGAGTTTATCTGAGTGTGTGTGTGTGTGTGTGTGTGTGTGAGTGTATGTGTGTGTGTGTGTGTGTGTGTGTGTGTGTGTGTGTGTGTGTGTGTGTGTGTGTGTGTGTGTGTGTGCTTTTTAACTTGATGTGTTTATGAGTGTCATGACCCGGCTCATGAACCATGACAAGAGACGGCAGAGACACAGATTTAAACTGAAAGGTGAATAAGTTTATTTTTGTCTGTGTCAGCAGATGGATGAGTGGTTGTGTGGTGAATGAAGGGTGTAAAACCTGATCTAGTAACACAGCTGAAGCAACCAAACAAGAACATGGTGGTGTAGGAATGGAGAGATCTCAGCTTTCTATTTAAATCATGGTAATACATCTATTTAGTATAAAACTTCAATATTTTTTTCTGTTTGGTTTTCTTTTACAGATTTATATAAATAAGATTCTTCTGAATATCAGGATGAAAAATTATTGTCTGTTGCACAATAAAAAATAATTTCAGCCATTTTCCTGCGTTGCAACTGTGCAACTCTTTTTCATAATCCAAACACAGATGGTAGCCAGAGATGACACATCTTATTGCTCAATTAGTACAATGTGAAGCACAATTTAAAAATGTATTATATTATTATATTAGTTACATTTCTTTATATTGATGTTTCTTCCAATATCATACTAAAGGTGTGAACGTTTCACTGTGTTTTACAGAAAAAGAGCAAGGACGTGCTGGATTTAGAAATACAATCACAACTTGGTAAAGTGATTAAAATGTGTTTTTATTTAGCAGCAGATGTTCAGAAGAGTCTTTGTGGAGTCTTTAAAACAGCTCTAAGTGTTGCTGATGAAGGACTTTATCAGAGAATAGTCTGCTTAGCTCTGTGACTTGAGTTTAAAGGTCAGACATGAGAGGCACAAAGTGGAGCTACTGGGACTGTAACATCTACTAGAATATACTCCTGCACTTTGTAGGGACCCACCAATGTGACTGGTGGCAAGTGACCACATGAACTCAGTAACATGATCCTTGACCCATGGACTCAGCTCAGCTCAGTAGCCATTGGCTCAGGACTCAGCTAAGTAGCCATTGGCTACTGTAGCATTCACACATAGGTGTGAAATTCACCCAGGACAAAACCAGAGGAATCTCTTTGTTCCTCCTCTTACTGCTCCGTCTCCTCACCTTTGCTGTCCTGCAGAGGTGAGCTGCTGCTCTCCCCACCTAAGCTCTCTGATCTATGGCCTGTTAGGAAACAGCCATAGGAACACAACGATCTTCTAAGGCACAGGACACGAGAGCCTGCCTTTTTACCAACTATCTTCAAGCAACAACCGCAAGGAAGTTAGCACCAAGCTATCAAGCTGCCGGGAAGAAGTATTGGAGCGATCAGCTTCCTCCAATCTGCACAACTTGATTTGAGCACAGCAAAGACGACATCTTTGACTTGGAACCACAACTTCAACACATGGAATTACAAACCCTTTTCTTCCATGGATTAGTAACGTACTGGGCTTACCTTAGCAGTAGCAATCGCACATGGCTGAGCAAGACTGTTCAACTTTGATTTCTAGAATGTACTTGTATTGATTTGGTTTAATGTTATTCATTGAGTTTGACTGTTGTGATATTATTTGTAGTTAAGATATTTGGGTAGCTGGCTTCGCCACATATGATGTGTTTAGTTTACGCTTGACATAGACAAGGTCTTGCATGCAAACTAACCATCTTTTCTAACCCACTGCATATCTAACACACATTAAGATCACATACAGAAACTGTGAATTAGTTATAAACATACACACACACACACACATTCAGTTAACCTCAACCCCCACATCACCCCCCTCTCTGTCCTTCCTGAGCACATGTGCTCCGAAGAACAAAGAGGCCATGTGGTAACACATTGGCGGCCATCTTTGATCCTGCCATCTTTGTAGTTTTACAGTGCTCGCCATTTTGTCTGTAGGCCATACAGACATCCTGAGACAAGTAGCCAGCCATCTTGTCTCTCTCCCCCTCTCTCTCTCACACACACACACACACATTATTAATATTAATAATTCTATTATTATTTATTAATTAATTTGCTAATAACCAAACCTGTTACTGCCAAATCCCTGCAACTTATTATAACATGTGAACATGCAGTTTTCTCTCCCTGCTGAGGAACACTGTCAACTTTGATTTACTGTGTGAGATGTTAAAGAGGTTCTGTCAAACACAGCTGTTGAATACTAATATGACAGAATAGCTGCAGTCTCATCTTTACTACGATGATGAGTTCACTGTCCAGAGCAGTAACAGATATTAGTTCATCTTAAAATGTGGACAGAAAACCACAGAAACATGTTGACGTTTTAAAAAGTGAAAGTGTCCGTTAACACTAACGTTAGCTACGTTTCTTTGTTAATATCACAAAGTTAGCTAACTTATTTTAAAATGAGTTAACTCACAATACTTAAACATCGATGGAATAAATAAACTTGTTTTGTCTTCAAAAAGAAAGAAACTAGAATTCCCGCCTCACGGTTGTCTGCCTCTCCCAACCAGTCAAGTTACAGTTTACATCCACGTCTGTCCAAAATGTCATCACTTCATCATTTTATCATAATTAACATCTGTGTGAAAGTGTCATAATTAGCAGATTATTCTTGAGTTATGGCCAAAAATGTGTTTTCTGAGGACACAGTGACCTTTGACCTCTAAACTCTAATCAGGTCATACTTGAGTCCAAGTGGATGTTTGTGAAACTTGTGTGCCGAGTTTAATTTCAAATCCAGTTTCCATCATTTTAAATCCAGTTTAACTACATCATGATGACACTTAACCTTTACAACACCAAGTCAGTCAGGAAGAAAGCATTCACAGCATCAGTTCAGTGTTCACTGCATCCATTCTGATAAACCTCCTTTGTGCTAAAACAGAGGGAACGGTGACATCTGCTGGCAGAAAGCAGCTCCAGCAGGAACAACTGAACATGAACGGTGGTGAGAACGACCGCTTCAACACGGATTTCTGAGGGAAGAAGCTCCACGGGCGACTTTATGTGTCTGTGTTATGTAACCTACTGGATGTGTCGTTTCTCCAACTTACCAAATGTTGTACCAAGACTGAAGCTCTTCCGTTACCTCACTCTCAATTAAGGAAAATGGCAAATGGCTGCATTTACCTCTCATTCATCCATTCACATGCACGCACACACACACACACACACACACACACACTGATAGCCTGACCATCAGCTGAAATTTGCAGCTCAGTGTATAAAAAAACCAGCCACGGACACAGATGCATTAACTCAAGCTTTCTTCCCTCTCTTGTTTAACTCTGGTACAGAACAGAGTTGATACAGAAGTACAATGAAGAGTGAAATCAGACATTCTTTAACAGAAAACATACAATGAACAATGGCTCTTACATGAGTAGAGAGGCCAACTGAAAAGGAACAAGTTCAGCAGATACTTTAAGAAAGTGGTAAAAACAAAGTTTACAACAGACACACACATTTCAACAGTTGTGTTGGCGACGATGTTCAGCGGTGACGGGCTGGCTCTGGAAACCACAACCTGACGGGTCGGTGGAACTTCTGGACGTTTAGCTGAAAACACAGGAAGCAGAAGACGATGACTAACCGCGCCCTCTGCACATGCAAGCGGCGTAACAAGTCAGTGGAGCATTCAACAGGGTTTTCATGGCTAAATAGATTTTGTCTTATAGCTGAGCTTTTACAGTTCTCGTCTGACAGCCAACCAGGGACCTGTTTCACAGAAACAGCAGTGCAGAGGTGGCAGCATCACAAATAATTGTGGCTTGTCTAAAAAGTATGCTTTTTTTTTTTTTTTTTATTAGCGAATCGTGTCATAAGGGGAGAAAGGAGAAACTATCTGTTGCAAATCCCAGCATGCATTTTGCAAATTTGGTCTAGTCTGACCGTTTGGACGTCGTTGGTGAGTGATTGACAGCCTTCTGGGTCTTTGCATTCTGCATTTATCTGCTGTATAGCATGAATCTCTTTGGTTATTATGAATGCTGACCAGTATTCATTGTGTTTATTAGTATTTCAATGTTTTGGGGATATTGATGTTATTTGTGACATGGCTATATGGAAATAAATAGTGTTTTGAAGTAAAACCCCCAGTAAACAGTCAACATATAAACATAGCTGAAACACGGAGAGCGCCTGAGTGAATCTTTATAACTTGTCATTATAAATGGTGTATTTTAGTGCATCAAATTTACAGTCCCAGTTGTAGTAAGGAGTAGTAGAATACATTCAATTGCGTCATTCATCCTTGTTATCTTTGATTTAATGGTGATATTGCCTTTGAAATTAAGATCATATACTAGGCGATGATTTTCCTTAATTGCATCTCCATTGTAATCTCCATGGTAATATAGTTTAGTTTACTTACAATGGATTCATATTCCTTAGGTTCTTACCATTCAAAAGAGACCAGATATATGCATCCAAGCCTTATGGTTGAGGAGCTACTGATCATCATTATGAATGTTGACCAGTATTCATTGTGTTTATTAATATTCCAATGGTTTTGGGGATATTTATGTTATTTGTTGAGGAGCTAATCCTGATTATTTTTTGGGTATTTTAGGCGTTTTTTTCCCGAGGGATAGGGCTTAACAGGTTAATGGGAACTGTGACATCACTGGGTGTGGTTCAGATGCAACAGCCAGCCAGCATTACAGACAGACAGATAAAGATATGTTTAAAATATCTAAAAGAAAAAACATCTAAAAGAAATCTTAAAAAAATATGCTACAAAAATATCTAAATAATATAAAAAAATACCTAAAAATTATTAAAAAAAATATCTAAAAAAATATCTAAATAATATCTAAAAACAATATCTAAAAAATAATTTAAAAAATATCTAAAAAATGTAAAAGAAAATATAGAAAATAAATATCTAAAAGAATATCTACAAAAATATCTACAAAATATCTAAAAGAAATATCTAAAAAATATCTAAAACAAATATCTTAAAAAGATCTAAAAAATATCTAAAGAAATATCTAAATATGATCTTATTAATATTTGAATATTATTGTAAAATAAGCCTCTCACTCAGAAATGACACACATCACTACTTACATAGAGGTCATGTCATTGAGGGCGTGGTCCAGTTCCTCACTGATGGCTTTGTACTTGAGTTTCTGTGCGTAAAGCTCATCTGTAGGTCCACACACAGACCAAGAGAAAATGTGTGTTGCAAAGGAAAAAGAGAAAATATGAGAGAGACCGAAGTTAATATTGTGGAATAGGTGATAAAGACTTTTAGTGACCAGAAAAATACTAATACATGTAAATGTATGGCAATGCAATAGAATATAAACCTGGTTAAAACCTGGTTTAAGTTTTGGACAATATTTGTCCACTTTGTCCCATGTGGAAATGGGGGGACGGGATATTAGATAGACCTGTCAATAAAATGCAATTCTATACAACTCCAATCAAAAACAACTACAGCTGATCGTCTCTTAAATATTACAATTCAAACATTATTTTCAGAATGATAAGGTTCAAAAATACAATTCTTGTTGCATTTGGTTACAGCTCAGCTTTTGGTTTCCACATGACTAGAAAGTCAGGTAAAATAACTACCATCATCATTTATTAAGAAAACATCTGATTCAGTTAAATGAAGCCTTCAGAGAGGTTTTCTTGGCCTCCCTATCCAAAACAAATTGTACCGTCAAAACTTCACTCTGTTAGTTGTCTTTGTCGTGTTTATGTCACAAAAATATCTGTATTGGTATTATATATATATCTATATGGATATATAGATATATATATCTATATATCTATATATATATAATTTATATACCAGGGTCTGTGCTCGCTGGAACAACACAGGACTCAATTTCTTGTTTCACACAAGATAAATAACTTGTTCCCACGAGATAATAACTTGTGCGTACAATATAAAAACTTAAAGGGGCTCCGTAATAAAACGTTAACAGAAAGAGCAAAGGTTAACGTTACTGTCAGATTTCACTGTGACTCACTCTCACACATAACTTAACTCCCATACACTTACTTGATGTTTGTAAATTGAACAGGATAAGGTGAGATTCACTTTAAATTAATTCAAACTCTGCTGCACGAGTGCTGACTAAAACCAAAAGGAGAGCACGCATTACGTCTATTTTAAAGTCTTTACACTGGTCACCTGGTAGTTTTCGTATTGATTTTAAAATTCTTTTATTAGTTTATAATAAGGCACTACATGGCCTTGCACCAGACTACCTTGCAGAAATGCCCCTCAGATCCTCCGGTTCTTCTCTTTTAGTTGTTCCACAAAGCAGAACAGAAACATCTGGTGACGCTGCTTTCAGCCGCTGGAACAATGGAACGACCTCCAGAGGAGCTGAGAGGAGCTGGAAAGATTAATATTTATAAACGTAGACTAAAAACCCATCTATTTAGTCTGGCTTTTATGTAGTGTTTTATAGTTTTATAATTTTATGGTTTTTATTGTTAATACTTACTTTATTTATCATCATCATTATAGCGTTTTTTTATTTTACTCTATTTGATTTAATCAACATTTTATTGCTGATCATTATTATCTCTTTTATTCTATTTTATTTTATTAAAATTTCATTATTTTAATACAATCTGCTTATTTTGTGTAATTTCATAACTTTTATGTATTTATTTTTATTGATATTTTTATTTTCTTGTATTTTATTTATCTTTTATTATCTTAAATAACCATCTCTTATTGCTTTCTCATTCAATTAACTTTTATTTTTTTTGTTTCATTTTTTTTCCATTTACAGTAACTCTCTACATTTTTGTCAATTGTCTGTCCAGCACTTTGAATTGCATTTGACTTGTTTGAAACGTGCTATTTAAATAAAGTTTGATTGATTAATGATTGATTGATTGACAACCTGGTGACGTTAGGGTTATACAGTTTAATGTTAGGGTTAACCAATTAAACGTTAACAATGGACTTCATTCTTTAGGTGCTCTGAACATGAGGCTCCTTTACAATAGAAACCTGTTAATGTAAAGTTAACTTGTTAGCAATTAGCTAACATTAACTAACCAGTAAATGTCATCCTATATTTTAATGGCACATGTTATGACATTCTAATGTTAGCATGACTGGATTGTGCAGATTAAAAGTAGTGACCTACATTATTTGTACAAAACTAAGTCGTGAATGTCCGTGCACTCAGAGCACGGGGCTGAGGCGGTCACAGAGCTCGCCGAAGCGTGCACCGCTACGGCCTGCAAAACCAGCCCGTTCAGATGAAACACCGTGCTTTTAGGGAGTCCCGTTTCCTGTCAAAAAAATCATGTGACCAACCAAGTTGAGGTCTTGTTATGTCACATTTGTATCAGACAGGTGTTGTTATGCGGTGCCAGTTGCTTGTTTTTGGCCACTTAGTATCGGGTATAAGTGTCAAAGTTGTACCTTCCAGATCATCAATAGTCTTCTCCAGCTTGGCCACAGATCTCTCAGCAAACTCAGCTCGGGTCTCAGCCTGAGATGACAAAGCACAAATCAGCATCTGATCGGATAACATCAAACTATAGTGAACTGAATATGCAAGGGCATGTTATCCTTTCTGTGTCTCAACACATCTCACATGAAATCTTTAGGGCGTCAGATGGATTTACATTTTGAAAACATATCAGATTAATTTATGGTAATATCATCATTGCTTGTTGTTCACCTCTTTCAGCTTGTCAGTCAGGATCTTGATCTCCTCCTCGTACTTGTCCTCCTTTTGAGAGTACTGTGATGATAAACAACATTATTCAAACGCTGATCTGTGTGAAATCATTTAGCATGTACATATATCAACACACATTTACTTTTCTGCACCCCGAGTTATTGTGGGGAGACTCTGAAAAACCCTGGATTACGATCAACACCAGCTTTTTAAGAAATAGTTTTTTTCCACAATATCTGTGGAAGGCAGCTACAGTATGGTTCGGTTTGGTTAGGGCAGGGGTCAGCAACCTTTACTATCAAAAGAGCCGTTTTTGGCCAAAACGTTTATTAAAAAATCTGTCTGGAGCCGCAAAACATTTGATCATTGTGATGAAGGTAACACAGTTTATAGTCTAAGTATATAGTATATCAGTCTAATGCAGTGAGGGCCAAAGAGACAATGTACTACGGAGTATTAGGACCACATTGAGGAAAAACACATCTGAGATTTACACAATAAAGTCAGAATATTACGAGAATAAAGTCATAACTTTACGAGAAAAAAAGAAAATAACACGTAAAATTACTACTTTATAATATTCTGACTTTATTCTCTAAATCTCAGATGTATTTTTTTCCTCAATGTGGCCCTAATACATAGACCTACAGCAATGATAAATATAATGAAAATGTAAACAAAAAACAGTTATTCATTTCCATTTTTAAAACTCCACAGGGAGCCACTGGAGAGGAGCTGAAGAGACGCAGGTTACCGCTGCATTAGGGGACTATAAACGTGACCCGGCACAGGTCTTAGTAGTTATTATTATTTTGTATGGAAAACAACTCTCAAATATATCTCGGCCCGTAATTTGAGATAATAAGAATGTATTCATAAATTAATTACTCCACCAATTTTAAAAGAGGAAAAAAAGTAAAAGAAAAGATAATAGATGCTGATATCACAGCAGTTTCACGTAGCACCGCTACGGCGATCAGCTAAGAATCCCGCCTACACTGAGGGGGTTCTATCTGCAGTGGAAACGGTGTACCCAAACCATGTCAGGAAAATGAACAGTCACGAGACCCCCTCACTGTAGGGGTGAAGCGTTCAGGACTCAACTATTTCCATACAGAATTCACTGCTAGTCAAGTAGTCTTTATGACCCCCCAACAATAACCCCTCTATCAAAGTCATTGAGCATTTTTATACTTTTTATAGAGCATAATAGGAAAGCACTTCTTGTGTTTTTATATGCAGAATAACAGAAAGCATGCGCTGCCATGCTGGTTAGAGTTCTGTAGCCTGGCCCTACCTTCTCAGCCTGGGCCTCCAGAGACTTCAGGTTATTGGTGACGTTCTTCAGTTCCTCCTCCAGTTCGGCACATTTACTTGTTTAGTTTTGATTTCAGAGGAAGGAAGGAAGGAAGGAGAGCAACAGTAAGGACATCAGATTAGTTTGGAGAAAACGACAATGTGCGAGGCATTTAGCGTGCAATGCCATAAGAAAGCTTTCTTGATTTCCACGTATCCGTTGACTGTAATGTTAACGCATCCGTGTGTAAATGCTACGGTAAGAGTTTAGTGACGTAGTACAAAAAGCGAGAAAGGCCTCTTATGATGGGTTAGGGTGTGGAGTTGTACGGAACCAGCAAACACCAGACTTTTAACTAGGAGACCGGTGTTCGAGGCCGGTGTTTTGTTTTCTAAGTGACGTTAGTGACGTTAGTCACGCGATGATTGTCACATGTCTTCCGTAGTTGTGTTACGTTGATTTCCGTACGTGTTTTACTTAGTTTACATACTTACTTTAAGCCCATGACGTTTTTTCCTTAACCTGACAAAGTGATTTTGTCGCCTTAACCCAACTGCGGATGTTTGCATGGCGTACAGATGACATGTAAAGAGTGGCGTACAAATGACATGCGCTGTGGGGAGAAGAACTATCCGTCCAGTCTGTTTTTGTTTCGCTTACAATAACTCCGTAAGTGGCGTTACTTAATAAGTACGTAAGTTAAGTAACAAATAAATCAGCGTTGACTTCTGGTTTCAGACGGGTCACATATGCAGGTCTCTTGGGCAAAAGTCAGCTATTTTGTGGCCCTCCCATCCACCCCGACCTCCCCCCTACACGCCGTTCTTTCTATTTCCTAGTTCATAATTATTTGAATTACATGTGAATTAGTGCATTACTTTTTGAAAAGTATGCAGATAGGGAGGATGCATGATAGTGATACTCACGCCTCAGCCAGCTCCGCCCTCTCCTCTGTACGCTCCAGCTCTCCTTCTACAATCACCAGCTTACGAGCCACCTACACAAATGCATCATATATGCATATGTATGTTACTGTATAAGGTTTCATACATCATAAACGTAAACGTAACATCATCTTCTCAGTCGCCACCCGGAGACAGTACGATACTCACCTCCTCATACTTGCGGTCGGACTCCTCTGCGATGTGTTTGGCCTCCTTCAGCTGGATCTCCTGAAGTTCCATCTTCTCTTCATCCTTTAGAGCCCTGTTCTCAATCACCTTCATACCTCTGCACACACAAACCAACACTTATTTCTTGCACCGTACAAATATTTGAAAAGTGTTTTCTTTCTCTCTTTTTTTATTATTCTATTTTATAAAGCTAAGTAAAGAACTCAATTAGGCCTACAGACCAGAAATTCCCAATAAAAGAGTCAGTTGTAACTCACACAGGCTCCGCCCTCTACTGGACTCTAAGGGTAATACTCTCCTCCAATCACGTGCACGCATTCTGATAGGTATCAGCTGATCAGCATTGGGGCAAAGGGGCGACCATTGTGAACCATGATAATAATGTGAGCCTTCCCTGAGGTACATATCACCTCTTGTCTTATAACACCGACCACAACGACTAAATCACCTTTCACTCTCATCAGCAGCCTTCTCAGCCTCCTCCAGCTTCTGCAGAGCCGTCGCCAGTCTCTCCTGAGCTCGGTCCAACTCCTCCTCCACTAGCTGGATACGTCTGTTCAGGGAAGCAACTTCTGCTTCAGCCTGAGCACAGAAACAGAAACACACGGTGCAGAATGATTCAGACAGGCCACACTGCTCTGCCTATAGCTGCACAGATCCACATGCCAACAGGGCAGCTTTTCCTGCTAAACTCAATTACACATTTATTCTGAAACTAATGTGAAAGACGGTTTCTGTTTTCTTCGATGGCGTAGACACACTGTAGCTTATGGAAAACATTTCCTTGCTGAGGACCAGTCTTGTTTTCAGAGAATGAATATTATAAATCATGGTACATCATCTGTGACAAAGTCTGTGTTGGCTGTATTGGCCTAGAGAGACCAGCTGATTAGACTGCTGTCAGGCTATTAAATAGGCGTTATCAGTGGCTATAAGCCCCATAGATGTGGGTCAATAGGGGCCTACTACACCCATTAGTAGGTTTTATCATCTATTGACATGGTAGATCACAGAAAGAAGGTATAAAAGAACACGACAGCGACCTCTAGCGTCTGTAGTAGTTATGAGAGGAGCAGAAGCAGAAGTCAGGCGCTGAAGTATAGATTGTGTGAAACTCCATTAAGGATGGAGGCCAGAGAAACCAAACACAGGGTTTTCACCCAGGAGACCGGAGTTTGCATCCCGTGTGAAACAACAAAAATGTGTAGTTGTCTTTGTGTTCATAGGTATTTTAACCCAAAACAGGTTTTTCCCCTAAACTTAACTAAGTTGTAGTTTTGTTGCTTAAACCTTAAAAAGCATTTTTTGTTTGTGTTCAAAGCGTAACGTTTCACTCAGTTTTACAACGTGTTAGAAACGTGTTACTTTTAACTTTCACTTTCACTTTCACAGCGTAGTAGGTGTAGTAGGCCCCTACTGACCCACATCAATGGTGCTTATGACTGATAACGCCTATTTAATGGCCTGATAACAGTTGAATCGGGTGGATATGTTAACTCTTGCTGTAATGCCTTTTGATACAGCTTGCACATCTAAATGTATTTTTTGTACAAGGTAACAATAAAGTACTTGTAAATAATGTATTTTAATGTATGCACACGGCAAGAAGAAAAGTGGTGAGAGAATAAATGGGTTCCAATTTTGTATTAGGACTATTTAAGTATATTTTGTTTATTGTTGAGTAATGATGGTTACAGCAGTGTTGTTGCTAGGTAACAAAACAGGAAATGTATGAACATTATTAATTAATGCAGGTTGTGTTCAAATGTTAATTTTTAATTGTTTGCGTTTGGGTTTTTTTTAAAGGGAGAGTCCCTGGTCATGATGGTGTGAATGGTGTAAGTGAGCGTTGATTTTAGTTCATAAACTACCATTTGGAGCGTGTTAGTCCTGGAGCCGCGCCCTTACACTGGCATTCTCTGTGGAGAGAACAATGGCCTTCACCGACAGCTGTACTTTCTATATGTAGACTCTGAATTACATTTTTTAGCAATGACTCTGGAACCGAAAAGAGACACAAGATTACAGGCTGGAATGTTTTCTTTCCTCTCTCGACCGTAGATCAACATGGTTGGTGGTTACCAGGAGTCAGAACCATAATATGTTCATGGTAGTTCCTATGTAGAAGAATTTAAATGTATTATTTGTGTCTGACAAAATGTGTGACAAAAAATAATAATTAATTCTCTCCAAGAGACAGAGACTAAATAGATACTGTGACCCGGGAGGAACGGGTCGATGTGGACTAAAATGGACTTGCACCATTGTTAAGCCTGTAGTGAAGGTTGAGCGACTGACATCATGGCCAAAATAAGGCTCTGAATCCCCCCCGACAGCTGTGAGGAGTCCATGCAGAGCATGATGGGAATGGAATGTGAGGGAGAAGCAGGGAATCAGCCCGGCCTGGTTTACACTGGCAGCATCACGGCTTTAATCAGAGCCTCAGTCTGGGCTCACGTTGTATACGTCCGTATGAGAAGGTACCGAGTCTGTGATAGTTACAGGTTTGCTATGTGTGACAGGTCCTCTACATAATCAGGTAGAAATAATAAACTAAAGTAGACTACTGTACTTCCTACACTTGGTTATCTGGGCCGAGGTTGTGGTACATTCTCTGGAGTAACTGGTCAAGCGTTGACAATTTGATGTCACAAACTGTGAATTAATCACAACAATTATTCTATATTGCAGTTTTTAAATGGTATTACTCACATCAGCAGCCTTCTTGTCGGCCACCTCGAGCTTCTCCTGAGCATCCTTCAGGGCCTCAGAGTATTTATCCAGCTCATCCTCTGTCCCCTTCAGCTTCTTTTGCATTTGCAGAATTTCATCTTCATGCTGATGGCGTTGGAGATCAAACACAAGAGTTAGCAGGTTTATAACATCACGTTCAATGTGTTCATCAGAGCATGTGTTGAGCATGCTTCAAACATTGATTGTAATAACCCTGGAATATAAGAACTCCTCTGTATTCCAGTTAATGGTAGGTATGTAATATGTACATTGAAGCACCTTTTGTTTACTGTATTCATTCCTCCTGTTCATACCGGCCACTAAAAGATCCCTTCCTGACATGCTCCCGATGGAAAATACACACATCCTGTGCAAAGAGTGAATTAAGTACTAAAAAGACTGCAGCTATGCAAGCTATCCAATCGCTTTGACTAACACCAACTACAAGACGTTTAGCTTCTTGTGTGTTTGTGTTTGTGTAGCCTGTCCTCTTCCCAGGTCCCATGGTGGAGAGGACACCTGAAAGCTGCTTGTTCACATTCCAACTTTTACTTTTGTTATTTGGATTGTCTACCATTTTATTTTGCTGGTTATTTGAGGCAAATTTGTGATTTGAGATTGGGCTATATAAATAAAACCGACTTGACTTGACTGAAGCCTGACATTAACTTCAGATAAACTCATCGTCCTTGTGACGGTGAGGCGGAAAAAGCCCTTTTCAAGAAACGCCTGGCGAGCTGGCTTGGTTAGTGCATTTCCCAGGAAGAGACCCTGCCACTGGTCCGCGCACACTTCTACATTAGGGATACCACTTTTATTCAGACCGAGTATAAGTACTTACATTTGGGTACTCTCCGATACCGAGTACCGATACGAGTACTTCTCTGTGCCTAAAGACCCTCGTTAACAGCCAGCTGGAGGGTGTGAGCAACACATGGCAGGCTGGAGAGTCCCGCATACGAGGCGATGCGCCGTCACCGGCTCTAGGTCGGCTTGGAAAGGCTCGGGCAGAAGGTGGCTCGCGGCACCGTGGACAAAGTGCTCTCTACCTTTATGCACGGTAGCGTCATGATTCGACGACTTGCCCGTTCATACTGTTTTACCTCTTGGACATGTCGGGCTCCTTTTCAGGGTCCGTGCTCGCGGGATCGACACAGGACTGATTAAAAGGTAAGGTGTGTATGTCAGTTGTGTTGCATCTGACCCCATCTGGTCATGATACACCTACATGTTCCTGTGCTCCTTGATGAGTGGTAAGCAGGGTGTCTACTGTTTGTCTTTGACCCCTAGGTTAGACCATAGCCTTACTCAGATCAGTTGTGTGCTATCTGAGGCGGATAGGGCCCCCCTACTTCTCCGCTGTGGCGGCCTACGTTATAAAGAGGTAGGCGGGCTGCGGTGTAAACCGTTAAAATGAAACGTGAAAATCTCACTTTACGATGTGGGACCTTTAAGGTTATTGGCGTTGTCAGAGGACGTGTTGGGTGGGGTTATGGGGGCGAGTGGACCTGGCATGGTCAGCGCCGCAGAGAGGACAAGTGTGGAGAAAGCGGCAACTTGTAATGTTGCGACCCAAACCAGTGGATCAGGTCCATACCATCCTACTGCCTCGGTTAGGGACGGGCCAAACAACTACAAAGCCTTGGAAACACGGAAGGAGCATGTGCAGGTGGGGCAATAGGGAGGGCTGACGGGGCAGCGACGGAGCAACGGGTGGCTGAGTGTGAAGGAGCTCTGCACCAGATGCAAGCCAGGGAGAAGCAGAAGAACTCGGTAATAGCCTACAGAAGAAGTGGCAGAGGCATGTCTCCTACAGCCGTCTCACTACTTTATGCATTAAAACAACCATCTGTATCAGTGTTTTACAAAAAGCTTCAGCATATTTTCATGATCAAAATGGGTATGATCATTATATATATAATCATTAGAAGTATGCTCTGTGTGGGAAGCACACCTCCTCACACACATCAAACATGATAAGAAGAGATGAACAGCTGATTAATACATCCATGGAGCGGAGGAGTTGTAGTTTCATAGCATTTATTCACAGACAAATAAACTGAACACTGCTACACCTACGTTCACAGCTAGAACGCCACCAATAGCTCCACAACTACCAGGTCCATATGCATGATCTAGGTCTCTATGGATAGGTAAGACCTCAGAGAATTGATGTGTTGAGCTGTGTTTTAAACACGCAGCTCAGCCGAACCCGGCTATTAAGAGAGTTTATAGGTTTCATTTTCAAAGCAGACTTTTAGATTATCACTTAAAAGTCTCTGGGATGTCCACGGGGAGAACCCCACCAATCACGCACCAACATCACTCACATTCACAGGTAAATAGCGTTTAACGGTGGAGAAAGTGTGGAAACATGTGGATCGTAATGTAGAACAAACGAGATTTATGTCCATGAATCGATTGTCCCAGTGCATGCTGGGAGGGTTCCCAACACACTTACCTCATGTACCTGCAAGCACATGATCAGCACTCAACCAATCACATGAATGCTGCTCATGGTTCAACTCTCTACCTCATTTTGCCTTTATTTCAAAATAAGAGCACACTGTTATTTAATTGAATCCAGGATCAACATATCGATCCTCAAACTGACGTCAAAGAACCAAATCAGCTGGATAACAATGAACAGGAGGATTTGATGACTTTCTCAGTGTGAAACCCTCCTCCCCCATCGTAATCACATCTGTGTTCATGACCTCACCTGCTTGCTTCTCTCTTCGGCCCCTTTCTTGTCTGCTTCAGCTTGTTCCGCCTGGTCCAGTGCGTTCTCCTTGTCCAACTTCAGCATAAGCATCTTCTTCTTGATGGCCTCCATTTTGGCTGAGGTTTAATGGGCTTCTTTGCAGAGATGTTGTAGAGATGTTGTAGAGATGTTGTAGAGATGGGAAGACAAAAGGGTGCAGGGCAGATGACCTAAGAGCCTGGCGGAGACTAAACTCTGACAAAGATAGAGGGAGACCATTTATATGAAAGAGGAGGAGACACTCCCACTACTAAGCCCCTCAAATCACCCACACTGACCACACTCTCCTCTCTCCTCCACAATCACCACTCAAATGAAAAGTAAACCTGCACACTGACAACATGTTTGGTGACAGAAATACCTCAGAATGCCACAGTTTGATGGACTGTAAGTCTGATCTGTTTCTTATAATGTGGCTTCTAAAGTGAAGAAAACACTGGAAAGAATAGAAAGAAAACTTTCATGTCCCGGATCAATATCGTTGATATGCTCTGAAATAAAAGGAGACTGAGCTATAACGCTAATAGAAGACATGACAAAGGTAAAATGCTTTTGTATTTTCCTATCTGACACACAACTGCTCAAATTACAGAGCAGACAAAGGTCAGATATTAGTCATAGGAATAAAACGACCTGTCAGTTAGTGGCTTTGTGATTGACTTCAGTCAATGTGTCAAAATGTTTTCAGGGTCCTTTGATTCTTCTTCTAATTCTTCTACTCCTTTTTCTTCAAAATACACTTGATAGTAACAGGTTTCAATATTTAATTCATCTTTCTGTTATATGCCACCTTGCAGCTGTTGCTGTCATTAAGAGAGCGGAGCGCCGCTGCGATCTCACATCTATTTGACACCATTGGAGTTTACAGTGACAGACAGGTGATGTTAATAGAGGCGGTCTGAGGAACTGGTTTGAATATTGATAATACCCATACTTAATAATGAGTATGACATGTTTCATTAAGAAAGCTGAAAATCACTGCCATTCTCAGAAAAAAATAACTAGAAAAAACGAAAATGACCGGTATTTTTTTCCGTGAAGTTTACGGAATTTTTTTTCAACGCTAAAACGTAAACTTCTATAGATTTACAGGATGTCCTCCGTACCATTCATGGACACTTCTGTTAATCCTAAAACGTAAATTTCTGTAGCTTTACATTATCTCCTCCGTACCGAGCTAAATAACAGGCCCAACCTTTACATTCTGGAGGGAAAACAGACGCTACCGCTGCATTTATACGTTACCTGTCGGTCTCTGCGGACCGCTTGAGGCTAAAACTGGAGCTAACTCTACCTGACGTCCAACGAAGTCTAAAATATATACATTGGTAAAACGTAAACTACAATATCAAACTTACATTAGTCTCAAAATGAGTCAGCAAAATATTCCTGCGTATCTGGTAACGTTAACAGACGACAACAGCTGAACTAAACAACAAAACACCTTTCCAACTAAAACGATGCTGAGATAACGTTAAACATAAATCACTCTGGTTAAACATTACTTGTTGATTTTTTACCACAGAAGTGAGAGAACGGTTTCTCCACATCTCCAAATCTGAAATTTGAGGTTCCCACAATGCAATGCATATTTAAAAAATAGGGGTAGAACGCCTGTGAAAAATCAATACAGAAAATTCTTTCATATTAACACGGTGCATTGGCCCGTATTTTTACGGATTTTTCCTAGAGTGTAGTTTACAAAGAAGTACTTACAATTAGACATATTAGAAGTATAAAGACTAGAGAGTAGATGACTGGAGAACATGGATTGTAAAAAAACCCAAAACATGTTTTATTATTTTCTCCGATGAAAGGATGTTATGTTTTATAAAGTTGATCCAAACGGCACAGAAACTATGAAATGAATGACGATAAAAGGGAAAGTAGAGCAGAGATACACATTTGATTTATGTCTGTTAAGTGTCCGTTGTGAAGCACGTTCTGGTAAGTGTGTTTTTCAGGTTATAGCATCAGACGGATCATTTCATATATTTCACAGCAAAAGGCCTTCTTCATTCTTCTTCACTTTTCAGGAGTGACAAATGGCTGGAATGGTTGAGATTTCTGTTCACTAAACACTGCTGCTGACTTCAAAAAAAGTACTTTCTGAAAAAATATGCTTGAATTCATAACTTAAACCAGAGGTCAGAGTTCAGAGGTCAGAGGTCAGCAACCTGCGTCTCTTCAGCTCCTCTCCAGCGGCTCCCTGTGGACTTTTAAAAATGGAAATGAATAACTGTTTTTTGTTTACATTTTCATTTTTATGCACTTTTTTTCTCGTAATATTACCACTTTTTTTCTTCTTAAGTTCTGATTTTATTCTCGTAATACTCTGACTTTATTCTGTAAATCTCATCAATCTGTAAATCTGTGTTTTCCCTCAATGTGGCCCTAATACTCCGTAGTACATTGTCTCTTTGGCCCTCACTGCATCAGACTTATATACTATATACTTAGACTATAAACTGTGTTGCTGGCTCTTTTGATAGTAAAGGCTGACCCCTGACTTAACCACACGTTTTCACACGTGTATGATATACTGTAACTGTCAGGAGGACGCTCCTTTATGTTGAAAAACAGCCTTTCATTTCTATCTGAACTGTCTCGGCGGTGGGGTGAGAGGTTATGAGATAGAACAAACGCGATACTAACTGACACCGCGGAGGATGCCTGTCCTGTAACCCTATTCCATCACCTGGCCTGTAATGCCTATAATTGGATTTCTCCTGGGGATGGACAGAGTACAGGGGAGACGGGGTGACTATGTCAGTTGTTCCCCTCTCTGGCCCCGTTTGGTTATTAATAAACATCTTTTGGCTGACATTGTCCAGAGGATTAGAATAAGAGGCTAGCCGTGCTCACAAACTACCAGACAACATGAAGAAAAGAGAAGAAAAGGAAACAGGATTATGAGTGAAGTTTGTTTGTAGATGAACTCTGTGACATTCTGGTGAGGTACATTCGTTTTGCCATCGAACCAACGATCGGATGAGGAGGTTGATATCAGTTTCCACTGTGTGTGTGTGTGTGTGTGTGTGTCGGCGGGTTGACATGTTGGACAGTGGCCTTTTCTATTATGGGGTGTGACCAGTGTGGCCTGACGGTGCTCATATACTGTATATGGTGACGGGCTTCAGGGGGGGAAAGGCTATCTATAAATCTAGGAGTTGTTCAGCAGTTGTTGTTAGAAAGTGTGAAATAGTTCATTTTCATTCACATTTTAATTCAAGAGACATAAATATAACAAAATAAGGACAAAATGAATATATTTATATATATATTTATTTATTAAAGAATCATGACTGAAGAAAGAAACACTCAGGACTTTTACTAAATTACTAAAGTCATATTTTCAAAGGCCTTAGAAGGAGGCTATGTTTTCACCGGCGTTGGTTTGTTTGTCTGTCTGTTAGCAGGATTACTCCAAAAAGTCCACGATGGATTCGAAAGACATGTTTTGGAGGGGTGGAGTGTGGCACAAAGAACAGTCCATTAGATTTTGGTGGCGATTCAGATCATGATCCGGATTCAGGAATATTTTTAAGGATTCGGATCAGCCTGAGCATGAAGACCACAGAGTATAACATGCACAGTGTACCTGATGACGCGTGACACCGCCTCCTTCTGAGAGCAGAGAGATATGTGTGTGGATGTGTGTGTGGAGCTGCTGTCCGTCCGCAGTGAGAAGGAACAAAGCGGTAGATGACTGGATGAGAGACAACGTAGTGTAACGTTCTACAGACATCACAAGGCTGTTGAATGAGAGAGACATCCGCCGATCCGTTACACGGAAACACACCGTGTTAATAAGAAGCCGACCACCTCACAGTACCGCCAGCTGGGAGCTGGGATCTGGTTTTGAAGTCACGTACCTCGGCGGAGGTCTGCGCTCTCCGACTGACATTCTAGTTAGAGTTGAAATGTATTGCTGGGTAAAATAAATGTTTTCATGTCATTGAGTGAACCAATAACCGCCAATATAAAATCAATACAAAATCAAATGTGCAAGTGTGAAATGTGTTTCAACAGTTCAGAATACTGCTGCAACAATTTGACATGACACCAATCTCAGCTTCCCTTCGCCTCACTGCTGGAGGGTCGCAGGTTCGAATCCGGCTCGGGGCCCTTCTGTGTGGAGTTTGCATGTTCTCCCCGTGTTAGCGTGGGTTTACTCTGGGTTCTCCGGTTTCCTCCCACAGTCCAAAGACATGCAGGTTCATTGTTGACTCTGAATTAGCCGTAGGTGTGAATGGTTGTCTGTCTCTATGTGTCAGCCCTGTGATAGTCTGGTGACCTGTCCAGAGTGTACCCCGCTTTCACCCAATGTCAGCTGGGATCGGCTCCAAGAGGGTTGCAGCCAATCCCAGCTGACATCAGGCTTCAGGGTACACCCTGGACGGGTCGCCAGTCCGTCACATGTAGTCAGACAACCAGTCCAAGGTTGTAATAGTTCTGACTTTTCAGTTTCATTTTAGTTTTAGTTAGTTTTGTGTTTGCCGTAGCTTTGTTTCAGTTCTTCAGAAAGGTTTAGTTCTAGTCTCAGAAGTATGTAGGGACATGTACATACAGAGTACATGGTTGGAGAACTGTGAAGGAATGGTCAGAATGTTTAACGTTTTATCTTCATGCTACTTTAGTGTCGGATGTGAAGTAACTGCGGCACAGCGCCGTCTCTTGGAATATAAAGTCCGTTGAGTTTCTGTGGGTCAATGTATTTTCTTAATTTTTTGAAAAAAAAAAATAAAATATATATATGAATTTAACAAAAAGCGAGCTTTTAATCTCTTAAGCTGAAGAAAACAAAACCTGTCCAGACATGAGGAAAAAACAAAGTACAAATGAAATACACCAAAAACTAAACTGCGAACAAAAATTAAAGTACAAACCAGAAGACACGAGGATCACAGGCAGGAGGAACAGGAGGAACAGGAGGAACAGGAGGAACAGGGGGAACAGGAGGAACAGGAAGAACAGGGGGAACAGGGGGAACAGGGGGAACAGGAGGAACAGGAGGAACAGGAGGAACAGGGGGAACAGGTGGAACAGGAGGAACAGGAGGAACAGGAGGAACAGGAGGAACAGGGGGAACAGGAGGAACAGGAAGAACAGGGGGAACAGGGGGAACAGGGGGAACAGGAGGAACAGGAGGAACAGGGGGAACAGGAGGAACAGGAGGAACAGGAGGAACAGGAGGAACAGGAGGAACAGGAGGAACAGGAGGAACAGGAAGAACAGGGGGAACAGGGGGAACAGGGGGAACAGGAGGAACAGGAGGAACAGGGGGAACAGGGGGGAACAGGGGGAACAGGGGGAACAGGGGAACAGGAGGAACAGGGGGAACAGGGGGAACAGGGGGAACAGGAGGAACAGGAGGAACAGGGGGAACAGGGGGAACAGGGGGAACAGGGGGAACAGGGGGAACAGGGGGAACAGGAGGAACAGGAAGAACAGGGGGAACAGGGGGAACAGGGGGAACAGGGGGAACAGGGGGAACAGGAGGAACAGGAAGAACAGGAAGAACAGGAGGAACAGGGGGAACAGGGGAACAGGAGGAACAGGAAGAACAGGAAGAACAGGAGGAACAGGGGGAACAGGGGGAACAGGAGGAACAGGAGGAACAGGGGGGAACAGGGGAACAGGGGGAACAGGGGGAACAGGAGGAACAGGAAGAACAGGAAGAACAGGGGGAACAGGGGGACAGGGGAACAGGGGGAACAGGAGGAACAGGAGGAACAGGAAGAACAGGGGGAACAGGGGGAACAGGGGGAACAGGAGGAACAGGAAGAACAGGGGGAACAGGGGGAACAGGGGGAACAGGGGGAACAGGAGGAACAGGGGGAACAGGGGGAACAGGGGGAACAGGAGGAACAGGAGGAACAGGAGGAACAGGGGGAACAGGGGGAACAGGGGGAACAGGAGGAACAGGAAGAACAGGGGGAACAGGGGGAACAGGAGGAACAGGAAGAACAGGGGGAACAGGGGGAACAGGGGGAACAGGAGGAACAGGGGGAACAGGGGGAACAGGGGGAACAGGGGGAACAGGAGGAACAGGAGGAACAGGAGGAACAGGGGGAACAGGGGGAACAGGGGAACAGGGGGAACAGGGGGAACAGGAGGAACAGGAAGAACAGGGGGAACAGGGGGAACAGGGGGAACAGGGGGAACAGGGGGAACAGGAGGAACAGGAAGAACAGGGGGAACAGGGGGAACAGGGGGAACAGGGGGAACAGGGGGAACAGGAAGAACAGGGGGAACAGGGGGAACAGGGGGAACAGGGGGAAACAGGAGGAACAGGAGGAACAGGAAGAACAGGGGGAACAGGGGGAACAGGGGGAACAGGGGGAACAGGGGGAACAGGGGGAACAGGAGGAACAGGAGGAACAGGAAGAACAGGGGGAACAGGGGGAACAGGGGGAACAGGGGAACAGGGGGAACAGGAGGAACAGGAAGAACAGGGGGAACAGGGGGAACAGGGGGAACAGGGGGGAACAGGAGGAACAGGGGGAACAGGGGGAACAGGGGGAACAGGAGGAACAGGGGGAACAGGAGGAACAGGAAGAACAGGGGGAACAGGGGAACAGGGGGAACAGGGGGAACAGGGGGAACAGGGGGAACAGGGGGGAACAGGAGGAACAGGAAGAACAGGAGGAACAGGGGGAACAGGGGAACAGGAGGAACAGGAGGAACAGGGGGAACAGGGGGAACAGGGGGAACAGGGGGAACAGGAGGAACAGGAGGAACAGGAGGAACAGGGGGAACATGGTAGAACAAGGCAGGAGCGACGACGAACTGACAAAGACAGAGGGGAACACACAGGCTTAAATCCACTCAAGGGTGATTAGACACAGGTGGAACAAATCAGGGCGGGGCAGACAATCAAAAAAGACGGGAAAACAAACAAAGGCAGGAAGTAAAACCAGACAAGACACAGGAGGAGTGAATTTCAAAACAAAACAGGAAACACTGGAATGAATAAATATAAAAGAACCCAAATCCAAAACAAACCAACATCACAATAACAGAACTAATAAACCACTAAAAGGAGGAACACAAGACAGTCTGAACTTATAACAAGAAGAAAAAGTCCAATGTCCTCTGGCACAGCCAGACCATGACATATACAGGTAGTGATATATTACATATATATATAAAACACGGTGAACGCGGTGAACACGGACCCATTTAAAGGCACCAAATGTCCCTGTGATGTGTATTACCAGATAATAACTGTATGTATCAGTCAGTTTCTTTATGATGGCGTTTGTCTTCAGTCTCAACTAGGAAATGCATGCTTTGAATTTTACATCAACACAAATACATTTTTGTATTCCATGTTTTTATTTGTTTCATGTAGTTATATGATTCACATGAATGACAGAAAGGGTCTGCAAGAGTAGGTACAGTCCTTGTTTTTATGTTAGGCCTTACACTGTCACCGACAAACACAGCATCTGCTGAATATATATAATACCTTATACAGCTCATTACTATGTTGGCTTTGAACAATATTCATCATCCAAAAATTGCACTAATCCAGCCTTTTTATAGGCAAAGAGATGTCACTGACGTTGTAGCCTGAAACACATTTAGCAGAAAGGTAGAGTTGGAACATTCGTATATTATATGAGGATACCAGTGGAGAGTTCACAATCATTCTGCAGCCACAAAAAGAACATTTGCAAAAACTCAAAGTGGTGTTCAAACCACTTTCCAGCTATTTACATTAGAAATCCAGTGAAGAGCTCCATCCTGAGGATAACATGAGCCTGTACATTCATTTGGTAGACAGAGTGTGAGTTTGCCACCACCTTCTCGGTAGTACCAGGCAACAATCAGCCAGTCCGGACATACAATACAAAGTATTAAGGATAAAAACACGATAAAGCTGATTTCTATTGCAGTAGTAAGAAAAGGGAGAGATTAGGTTGTAAAAACATGCAAAACACCGAAAACCAACCAGACTACTGATCGACTAGTTCTTTACCAGAAAATGAAAGCTGCTTTAAGTGTTGCTATATATATATAGATATGTTGCTTCGTAGTTCTCTGTGACTGTGCAGCGTCTGTTTCTGCCATTAAAGTGTGTTTCTATGACAACAATATCTTGGCAATAAATTGTTGCTCAATATTAAGAAAACTAAATGTATGTTTTTTGGAAATGGAAAAGGAATGAATGTGGATATTGAATTAAAGATCTGTGATGTTGAAATTGAAAAAGTTTTTTGTGATTGATCATAAATTAACATGGAAACAACATATTGACTATATCAAAGGAAAAAATGTCAAAGTCAGTAGCAATCCTGTAAAGATCTGGGGATATATATTAAATTATAAGGCCTTGCATATAATTTATTGCTCACTTATACTTCCTTCTATTTCTTACTGTGGTGTTGTGGGGGTCGACTTTTAAAACGACTCTAAATTCACTCGTTTTACTACAAAAACGAGCCACATGTATTATTAATAAGTAGGATTTTATTGCAGGGCGATTGTATTGGATTGCTTTAGATTGTGCTTGTTATGTATTTCAGTATGGAGTGCTGATTGTTCTGTTGGAACTGAAAAGAAACTTGTTTTTTTGCTCTTGTTTTTAAGGAACATCTTTTTTAGTTTCTATGATTTTTCAAAAGGAGTTATGCTTCATGCTGTCAAACGTGATTAAAAGACACCAATATTTAAACTACAAAAGTGCAAATCCTATTTTTAAAATGCAATTTACATACCCCTTTTTGTATCATAATAAATTCCCTGATTTTTGGGGGAAAATAATGACAACTACTTGATTTACATTCATTTGATTTCAGTTATTTTTGCACAACATAATAAACATGATTGCAGATGTTGAAAACAGTAGCAACCCTCATCAGCCCTAATGTTCATATTTCAGTTCCATATAAGCAAAATCCATCAGTGTTCCACACCCTTTGGTCAAGTGATGGAATTAAATCATCAAACATAAAGGAAAAATAAATCTCACCATCACAAGCCATCGACTCATCTAATAGCAAGCAGCTAAATCAACATTAAGACTTGCAGAAAAGATAGACATGCTAACTGTGGGAATCAATCAGTTTATATCATAATCAACTACAACTATAAGCTCGTTAGCGCTGTGAAACCTGCCGAGGATCAGAACTCCTCCGGAATATCCTGAAGATCTGAAAAAGAAAAAAACAAAATTCAGCCTTCTTTTCCTCTGAACCAGAGGTCAGAGGTCAGAGGTCAGCAACCTGCAGATCCGGAGCTCTTCAGCTCCTCTCCAGAGGTTCCCTGTGGACTTTTACAAATGGAAATGAATAACTGTTTTTTTTGTTACATTTTCATTTTTTTTTAAGTTATTTTTTGGGGGCATTTTCCATTTTTAATGACAGGACAGTGGATAGACTCTTGAAAGGGGGGAGAGAGAGTGGATGCGGAAAGGGCCACAGGCCGGATTCGAACCCGGGCCGCCGCAGTCAGGACCAAGCCTTAATACATGGACGCCCCGCTCTACCAACTGAGCTAACCCAGGCGTCCATACATTTTCATTTTTATGTATCATTGTTGTAGGTCTATGGTACGATGGAGTATTAGGGCCACACTGGGGGAAAAAAATAAATCTGAGATTTAGAGAATAAAGTCATAATATTATAAAGTAGTAATTTTACGTGTTATTTAATTTTTTTCTCGTAAAGTTATGACTTTATTCTCATAATATTACGACTTTATTGTGTAAATCTCAGATGTGTTTTCCCTCAATGTGGCCCTAATACTCCGTAGTACATTGTCTCTTTGGCCCTCACTGCATTAGACTGATATACTATATACTTAGACTATAAGCTTTGTTTTTTTGCCTAAAATAACCAAAGCCTGACAGTAAAGATAGTAAAGGTTGCTGACCCCCTGCCCCCAAAACCACAAGGAAATGACATTTCAGTGGAGTCTATAATCTGACATGTCATTCTGCTATGATATGACGTCATGTTGTTGTGAGACTGCAGAGAGAACCAGCAGGCCTTTATTCATAATCATTTTACCAGTATTTAATATTATGTTATGAGCACATATTTCATAAGCCTCCCTGTTTTCTTGTTTGTTCCTTCTTTGAATTTGCTGTTTGCTATTAACGAAAACACTTCCACGTGTCCATTGTAGGTGCTTTTGGCGTTGGACACGGGTCAGCACGGGCACCCTGACCAACAAACTGCTCCTCACTGTGTGTTCTGACACCTTTCTATCAGAACCAGCATTAACCCTTTCAGCAGTTTGAGCTCCAGTAGCTCTTCTATTGGATCAGACAACACGGGCCAGCCTTCGCTCCCCACGTGCATCAATGAGCCTCGGGTCTGACCCTGTCGCCGGTTCACCGGTTCTCCTTCCTTGGACCACTTCTGGTAGGTCCTGACCACTGCAGACCGGGAACATCCCACAAGAGCTGCAGTTCTGGAGATGCTCTGACCCGGTCGTCTAGCCAGCACTATCTGGCCCTCGTCAAAGTCACTCACACCCACACTTCACCTGTCAGTGGTCTGAATGTTCTATATATATTATATATGTTATATATCAGTGTGGTCTGAATGTTATATATATATATATATATATATATATTATATATGTTATATATCAGTGTGGTCTGAATGTTATATATATATATATATATATTATATATGTTATATATCAGTGTGGTCTGAATGTTCTATATATATATATATATATATATTATATATGTTATATATCAGTGTGGTCTGAATGTTCTATATATATATATATATATTATATATGTTATATGTCAGTGTGGTCTGAATGTTATATATATATATATATATATTATATATGTTATATATCAGTGTGGTCTGAATGTTATATATATATATATATATATATATTATATATGTTATATATCAGTGTGGTCTGAATGTTATATATATATATATATATATATTATATATGTTATATATCAGTGTGGTCTGAATGTTATATATATATATATATATATTATATATGTTATATATCAGTGTGGTCTGAATGTTATATATATATATATATATATATTATATATGTTATATATCAGTGTGGTCTGAATGTTATATATATATATATATATATATTATATATTTTATATATCAGTGTGGTCTGAATGTTATATATATATATATATATATTATATATGTTATATATCAGTGTGGTCTGAATGTTATATATATATATATATATATTATATATGTTATATATCAGTGTGGTCTGAATGTTATATATATATATATATATATATTATATATGTTATATATCAGTGTGGTCTGAATGTTGTTGGATGATCAGTGCATTATTGTAACATTCACCGTCATCGTGTGTTCTGTCTCTAATCTGACCTTTGCAGCTTTCAGATGCCGTTCCATCATCATCTGACGTCATGTCTACCTCCAAATCACTGCCGTCCTGGAGACCGTCTGATTGGTAGGCGGGTTCCAGGCTGGCCCACAAGGTGTCAGCTCCAGGTGAGACCTCCCTTCCTGGCTGCAGAGATGCTGCAGACTGCAAGAGCAAGAACAGAGAGAAAGAGTCCATAGAAACCCAGTGAACATGGGGCACGATGTACTGAGTACTGTTACCTGTTGATGACTGATTTATTTATCAGTCCTTGGAAAAATGCGCATATAAATTGAAATACTCACTTGATGAGCCTGCTCTGACGCCCCGCTGCAGACCTTCATGTGTCGGACATGCTTCTCCAGCTTGGCCCGGGCCCTCTCGCTGTCCTTGAACCGGCTCTCGGCGTCCCGCAGCCTCAGCAGCTCCTCCTGCAGCAGGCTGTGTTGTCTCTGTAAAAGAGCCAGCTCCCCGATGGTCGACCCCGCGTTGGTATCCCGATTCCCACCGTCTCGCCAGAGAGGGCGCCACACTCCTTCTGCAGCCGGCACCGCGTTATCCTGCGGCTGCAGAAGCAGCCTCCAAAATGGAGTCTTGTTTGATGACGGCACCCTGCAGGATGTGATGGAGAATCCATGTTTCAGAGATTTTTTAGAGAAGTGTGCCTGTTGCAGAGTTACATGAAATTCTGGACTATTATACACACATACAATCAATCTACTGACTGAACTCAGGGTTGTTCTAACTCACACTCCGCCCTCTATTGGACTCTACGGGTCCTACTCTCCTCCAATCACATGCACACATTTGTCCACTGAGATTTGCATAAACGTAGCCGGCCAATCAGCACCAGCCTACCAAATATATAAGGCAGCGTCCAGCTGAAGTCTAAACAAGCGATCGTCATCAGCGAAGACCCGGCGAGCCTTCAGTGAACCATACTGGACAACGATGAAATACTGTCGTCGTATTCTCTGAAGACAAAGCTGGTGCCTCAGAACAGATAACCTGAGACAGCGGCAGAGCGGAGACTTTGACGGTCCGGTCTCATCAAAGCGTCGGTAGTGAACCCGCCGCTGCTGGGCTGGTGGCCGCTGAACACCGCTCTCTGCGGCTTGCTCCGAGGTACTCGAAACAGGTGTCGTAAAAGACACAACCCGCTCTCAGGTCTTGATTGGCCGGCTACGTTTACACAAATCTCAGTGGGAGAGATAAAACAGTTTAATAATTAGTGATGACGGTCTAACGCCCGGATCACACTGTCCGCATGACCAGTACATCATGTAACATTGCTTTTTATTCCGCTGCCCACGTTAACAGGTCAGAGCGGCCACAACACCCACGTGAGCAGCGCGGCTCGGCTGCGTCTCTTCTAGTGATTCAAGATCTCACCTTCTTTTTTCTGCGTGCCGTTCACGGCAAAAGTGACAGTAATAATTATTTTTTGACGGTACATTGTCATCATACCAGCAACATTACTACAGTTTCATTGTCTATATCCGTACAATATGTCACAGACATGAACAAAAAAATCAAATCATCTTTTCTGTAGACAGAATCCTTGATCTGTTAACACAGGGCTTTTATTCTGAAATATCTGCAGGACAGTGTAGTATGTAGTGAAGGCTTCATAAATTAAGAAGAGTAGAGTAGAGTAGAGTTATGAATGTTAATTGTGGATTATTATTATTATTATTGTTTACAATAAACGCACACTCTTAAACCCTTTTCTGTCTAAAATAAATATAAATGACATTTATAATGTAATGGCATGTATAGAAACCTCCTCACCTGGAGTAGCATGGAGATAAACACTGAGATTCACCAGCCTCTGGTAGATCTTCTGTCAAACACAAGAAGCATACGTGTTACTGACGTGTGTCACACGCGCGCACACACACACACACACACACACACACACACACCACAGACACACACACACACACACACACTTTTACCCCCTTACCGGCTTCTCTTGACTCCTCATGCAATCCTTCAGAAAGTAAACAAACAAACAGAGGAGAGTTTCACCTCAATGATGTCATATTTGAACATAATACAATAATTATCTGTTAATAGCTCATCTTCAGATGAAACTGAGTCTGTGAACGGATGTCCTGGTTCATGTGATCGGGTATACTGTAGGTTTCAGCCCCCCAACTCTCCACTGGATTAGTGGATTTAGAAATGTAATTGATGGATGGATTTGGGGTGCCGTTAGACAGTGAGGTTAGGAAGAACCCGTTTTGGTGCACCATAGTTGGGTGTGTGTTAAGAGCTGGTAACTAGTGATATTTGCTCCTTTCATACCCGTTAAAAGCAGCACCATCATTTTCGTAATGACGTGGATAGTCGGAGGAAAAGAAATTAGGGTCTAGGTTTCCGGGTTAGGGTCAGGGTCAGGGTTTAGGGTTAGGGTTAGGGTTAGGGTTAGGGTTAGGGTTAGGGTTAGGGCCAGGGTCAGGGTCAGGGTCAGGGTCAGGGTCAGGGTCAGGGTTAGGGTTATTGTTTCTAGAAGTCGAGGCTTTAACGCGACTAAAACAACACTACAAGTCTAAACGATGTTTGTTTGATGAGGATTTCAATATTTTAGTTACAAAATCAACACACAAGAAATTGTGTATTTACTTTGTAATATTTTTTTATTAAGTTTTTATATTGAAGGTTTAAACTTGACTGTGGATTCTTTTTTGTTATCTTATTTACATTGTTATTGATTTTATTTGTTATTATCTACTTGATCATATTTCATTATTATAATAAAACTACTCCATTTGGAGTCAAAATGTATACAGTACAGTTTAGTTGTTTTTTATTGATGTTATACTGTGACGCACAATGGTAGAATGTGATGATGCACAATGGTAGAATGTTATGATGCACAATGGTAGAATGTGATAATGCACAGGGTGAATGTGATGATGCACAATGGTAGAATGTGATGATGCACAATGGTAGAATGTGATGATGCACAATGGTAGAATGTGATAATGCACAGGGTGAATGTGATGATGCACAATGGTAGAATGTGATGATGCACAATGGTAGAATGTGATGATGCACAATGGTAGAATGTTATGATGCACAATGGTAGAATGTGATGATGCACAATGGTAGAATGTGATGATTCACAATGGTAGAATGTTATGATGCACAATGGTAGAATGTGATGATGCACAATGGTAGAATGTGATGATGCACAATGGTAGAATGTGATGATGCACAATGGTAGAATGTGATGATGCTCAGGGTAAATGTCATGGCCAACGGCTCCATTGTGTGCACGTAGCCTCCTCTAGTTGATATCAGGAGTATTTTAGAGCCAGATTCCCTTTAAAGAGGTAGAAACCCATTTGGCACTCTTTGGGTATCCCAGTGGTCCAGATGGAGAGTCCTCCTGGTCCTATCCTGACTAAAACCTTTGTAGAATCTATGTGCTTTGTGTTATTTCTATCTGCTTTGGCTCAGTTGTAGTCGAGGAGTTGCTGAATGAATTCAGTGGCGTCTCTGTGCACGGCATCATTGTTATAATGCTGTTATCTACTGTTCTAATCCAAGATCCCAGATCATGCAGATAGACCTGCTAGTTGTGGAGCTTCTTCTTGATTTATTTTGGGTATGTCTGTCTAGTTGAACCACACCTTCCAGCACCCTGTAGGGCTTAAGAGGTTAAACTACCAAACCAGCAGATCACCATGCCACAATAGTCACATTTGACTTTGACTGCACGCAGTAATAACCTCTGGTCAGGGCTGTAAAGATACTCAGCTCACCTTTGCTGCAAAGAAATCATGGGCTCCATTGGCCAACAGATCCTGATCACCTGAGCAGAGACAAGCACAGCAGTCACTAGTATTACTCCTAGAAAACAAAACAGATCTTATAATGAATATGTGACTATTGTATAAAGAAACAAAGAGGTAGACTGAGGGGAGTCAGGTTTCTATCTTCATTAAACCTACATTTGAACTTGATGATCATTGAAATGTGAAATCTCATGAGACTGCCTCTCTTTGCCTCAGCTACTTACAATTACAATAGCCAGTATTATAGTTAAGACCTCAGTTGTATGAACATGTCCAAAAAAATAAAATCTGTCTGGAGCCACAAAACATGTGATCATTGTGATGAAGGTAACACAGTTTATAGTCTGAGTATATAGTATATCAGTCTAATGCAGTGAGGGCCAAAGAGACAATGTACTACAGAGTATTAGGACCACATTGAGGGAAAACACATCTGAGATTTACACAATAAAGTCACAACTTTACGAGAATAAAAGAAAATAACACGTAAAATTACTACTTTATAATATTATGACTTTATTCTCTAAATCTCAGATTTCTTTTTTCTCCTCAATGTGGCCCTAATACTCCGTCGTACCGTCGTACCATAGACCTACAACTATGATACATAAAAATGAAAATGTAAACAAAAAGCAGTTATTCATTTCCATGTTTAATACTCCACAGGGAGCCTCTGGAGAGGAACTGAAGAGACGCATGTTGCTGACCCTGGTTTAATACATCCATACGTCATTGTGGAGTGAAACCTTAATTCATGTGACATCTTATAGCTTTCCAAACTGAGTGTAAAGGTGTCATGATAATTACTAATTAACTAATGAATAGTTTTATGAGTGTAGAAGAAGTGTTCTGTATGTGTGACTCACTGAATTTGTGTCTGTTTTTATGCATCTTGTATTTTTTCTCTAAATGGTTGTTGATAGATTTTATGATTTTGTGTTGCTGGATAGGAATGATGACTGATGATGATGAACGATTGGAGTCTTCAGTTACTCACTGGTTTCTACCACCTCCATGTGGTTGTGATGACATGGAAGAGGAATGTCCACGCTGGAACCCAGAAGGAGCTCACTCAACCTGTCAACTGTGGAAACACACACACACACACACACACACACATACACACATGTATAACTCACTAATTCAATCTTTTCCGTTTACTTTAAGTAAGACGAAATAGAGAGAGGAATTAGTTTTAGTTTAGCTTTATATCTCGTTTGATTATGAAATTAACAAAACTATAACCTCAGAATAATCATTAGACCTAACACCCTTCTGTGATGATGAAAATAATACTAACAAACAAAGACTAACAAATAACAATTCTTTTGAGTTAACATGAAACGTGTGTGTGTTACCCTCCGCTGTGGCATCCAGGAGGAGTTTCTCTGCACGAGGAGCTTGGGGTTGTTTCTGCCCTGAACAGGTAACGAGTGATGGGAGGTTGAAGGCCGTCCTGACCGCTCGTCACCTCTGCTAGCTCACAGAACAGAGTCACCCTCTCCTGCAGGAGCTCCAGCCATCTCCCCGGTCCTTCTGCTGGAGGTCAGCTGTGGGTGGTGTGTGAGGATTAATCAGTTGTGCATCCAACACAAATCTAATACAACAAATGACAAGAAATCCTGCCTATTTTAACCAAGTCTCAACCGACCCAAACACATGCAGACCCGTATATATTATATACAGTATATAAGCATGTCCACCGCTGTCAGACATCCTTTTCTCTTCAGCGTAGGCCGATTAGCCCACAGACTGCTCTCCTCCACGGATGGAGTCGCTGCTTCAAGAACCTCGTCCATTGTGCCCCGGCCTCATCACCGGAGTGGATCTTCACGACGCAGGAAGATGGGAGGATTCAGACCCGTTGTGGATCCTTCGTGGTCTAAACCGATGCATTGCCCGCAAAGACGTTCTGTAAGCCGACCATCGAACAGTGTCTGACAGCGGTGGACGCTGCCTTATATACCTTGGGGTCTGTACATATCGGATAAGTACGTCCTTATTGGCCGGCTATGTTTATGCAAAATTCAGTGGGCGAATGCATGCTCTTGATTGTAAGAGAGCATTACCCATAGAGTCCAATAAGATAAGATAAGATAGAACTTTATTAATCCCGAAGGGAAATTCTTGAAATAGAGGACTCCGCCTGTGCCTTATAGAGCTCCGCCTGTGCTTATAGAGCTCCGCCTGTGCTTATAGAGCTCGGGTTACAATGTTGTATATTTTGTTACATCACTGAAACCACCTGGTACTGTACCCTGAAAGTAAATGTTGTTGCAATGGTCAGCCTGGTCTCCTAAAAATTGCATTCCTATAAAATGAAACTGCATTGTCAATTACATTTCGACTCAAAAGTGCATGGTTAAATAAAGAAGAGTGTGACTGTGTGCTCACTGGAGAAACGTACAGTGACGTGCCATACAGTCTATAAATGCTCCTTTGATTGTGTCATTAATGTTTGTCGGCTGACCTTTTAGTCTCCTAAGATGGGCCTTGTGTTCGGTCTCTATGAGGGGGAAGGAATCCTCTCTTGACGGGCACCCTGAAACACACAAAATCAGTTTTTGAATTGATGAAACATAACATAACACAGATGGGTAAGTAGGTGTGTATACAACATAACATATAATTGGCTGCAACATGTTAACTTAACATATATGGACATTGCTGAGACTAAACAAAAACAAGCAGGGTTTTGGGGGAGTTCTGAGGATACAGGGTGTATATGGTACGAGGGTGTGGTGTTAGAGTTGGCGGGACAATGGGTTAACTTTGCTTATTACATGGCTGTGTTGAATACTCGATTCTGATTGGTTCAATCATAGTAAAATGTTGTACTTGTAAGATCTGGAAAGCACCAGGTATACAGTATATGGATCTTTTTTTCCTATCTTTGTTCAAGAGCGTGGTCTTTCAATTTGAGAACATGGCTTGTTGATTTCACATTTCGTATGCTTTCCCTTAAAAGAAACACTGTCTTCACACTCAAGTAGCCCCTGCTTGTGCTCGGATATTAGTTCTGCTTCTGCTCAAAGTGTATGCTTGCACTCAGATATATTGTTGCTTGCACAGATTTTCCTGTAGTGCGGAAGTGGATGAACCTGGTTAAGAGTAACCGCCCGTCAGGGACGTCCTTAGTAAAACAAACGCACCTGAACGAGGCAGGGATCATTTCATTGGTCAACACTACACCTGCCATTCTATTTGCTTGGAGGAATTTTGAAAGGGTTTTAGCACACAAAAAAATCTGAGAGCAAGATGTTTCACGAGCACACAAGAAGCAAGCCTGAGTGTGAGGAGAAAGAAGCTGAGAGAGCAGAAATCTGTACAAGATAGGGATGTTCATTTTGAAAAATGTTCTTAACCGATAAACCGACCCTCGTTAACCGATTATTAACCGTTAACCGACAAGATTTGGCCTCGCATGCAGCGGTGCGCCAGGGGCTATTCGAGTGTGAGGACGGGTTTTGAGGGAAAGTATTGCAAGTCCTGCTCTCAAATTGAAAGACCACAGCTCTTGAATAAAGATAGGAAAAAAAGCTCTAAAGGTATAATGATGTCCAAAAATACTTTCATCAGAAATACAGATTATAGAAATGATCATGTAGAATTGATAAAGAAAACATGTCAAAGCTTTATAGTTATTTAAACAGATAGTATTTGAATACTGAACATTATGAAAGATCTTTGAGTTCACATAAAACAGACATGTTAATTTAACAATAATAATTCAGTATATTCAACAATGAATAAATCATTTCAGTTTGCAACCAATGTCGTGCAGAAAGAAAGATTGTACGTGTATGTGTCGGTGCATTTGCCCACTTGCTAACAGCGCGCCTGGATGTGGCGTATACCAGACGTTCTTGGTTGTCCTTGGAGGCAGCGTGGAACTCGTACATCTCAGGAGGACAGGAGTGAGTCGCTGATTGAGGAACATGCCTCGCCTCCTGGTTAGCTATATCCCTCACTATCAGGTTCTGAAGGGATAGGACTAGGAGGTTTATCCTGGATCCACACAGGAGAGGAGAGACAGAGGAAAGGTGAGAGAACGACAGTATGAGCAGTTGTCTTTCCAGACATCTGCGCAACAAATGATCCATTGGTCAATTCATTTTGAGTGCATTTACTTACCAGGCATGGAAATATGTATCTCTGGTCTTTCTCCTGTAGAAACACCAGGATGTACTGACATCAATAGGACCCGTGTATCTACACACACACAAAACACATTCAGCGTTGATTATCTTTCCATCAAGCACAAATATGAACACATGTAAACCTGAAGCCATCCTCAACTACGCCCACAAGACATCATACTGTGAAGTGCTATATATCTGTAAGTTTACTTCCTTTACCACACAGACTAATGTTCTCACAGCGTGGTGTACCTTTGAGTCGGGACCCTGGGGTTTTCCAGAAAGGGTCCCTTCATGGACAAGTCTCCGGCGGAACAACTCTCCGGGCTTGAAAGTCCCCCGTCCCTTACTTTGGTCTCGGCCCCGCGGGTCCAGCTTGGCCTGGATCTCTGCAGACGCTGTGTGTTCTCCATGTCCTCCATCTGCCAACCACAAAAAACGTTATCTTCCATTGGAGTACAGAAAGAGAGACGTTAAAGAACATGAATGAACTTAACTAATCAGATTCAATTTCAATTGAATATAGTACGAGACACTCGCAAATAAAACTGTAGCTCAATTAAACATAAACCCAGTTAATATCAGTATCTTCCAAGAAGTTCAGAACCACCTGTACCAATATGGTGCTATTGGGCAAGCTGGCACCGTCGTTTACGTCCACTAAAAGGCCACAACAGGTTTCTGATTGTTATATAAGACAACGTTATGGAAAGGACCCTGCAGAGAAACATTTTCCTGACATTATGGAAAGAGTCTCCCTCAAGAAGAAGTCTCATTCTGAAACTCACGAGGTGACGTGTTGCCGGAGGATAAAGGTTGAGAAGTGAAATACAACAGAGTTTGTTGTGTTTTCTGTCCTCAGAAAATGCTAATAGCCATAAATTGCTTTGTTTTCTGGCCAGTATGGTATTCAGAAAGTGATTTGGTACCTGTTGGTCTATTGAACTTAGAAGTTCTCTGACCATGTAGAGAGCCTGGGCCAGAGAAGAGGCTTCATCTCATCTGGAAGAGAAATAAACAACCAGCATTATTGTGGAAGTAAAAGATCCTCAGGCAGCAGCACAATGTAGACAGATTATTATTCAGCCACCATTACCATCAGTCATTAAACTGCTCACAGACAAACGAAAAGATCTCCCCTTTACTATTGCTTTTAGAATCAGATGGTTGGTGACAGTTTCTCAAATATGAAGAGTCACCAAACAAAACTGTTACTGCAGTTAAGTTTCATTAATATAGATCAGTGGTCAGCAACCTGCGTCTCTTCAGCTCCTCTCCAGAGGCTCCAGGTGGAGTTATTAAAATGGAAATGAATAACTGTTCTTTGTTTACATTTTCATTTTTATTGATCATTGTTGTAGGTCTATGTTACGACGGTACGACGGAGTATTAGGGCCACATTGAGGAAAAAAATAAATCTGAGATTTAGAGAATAAAGTCATAATATTATAAAGAAGTAATTTGACGTGTTATTTTTTTTTTTCTCGTAATATTCTGACTTTATTGTGTAAATCTCAGATGTGTTTTCCCTCAATGTGGCCCCAATACTCCGTAGTACATTGTCTCTTTGGCCCTCACTGCATTAGACTGATATACTATATACTTAGACTATAAACTGTGTTACCTTCATCACAATGATCACATGTTTTGCGGCTCCAGACAGATTTATTTTGCCTAAAATGTCTCTTTTGATAGTAAAGGTTGCTGAGCCCTGATATCGGTGCATCAGCACTATGGACACAAGCTTTGGGTGTGGAAGTAGAATATAAAGGTGTAGAGATTGATCATTATCCTCACAAGAGGATAAAAGTTCACAGCGTTGCAGGAGAGAAATGCCATGTAGGAAAATAGAACTGTCGTCCGGATGGTGAAACGTGCCAAGATACAGTCCCGCTTCCAAAAGCTGTTGATGCAAGTTGGTGGATATACTGAAGGTCCTGTGAATGTCGTAACGTGTTCTGTGCACGGGGACCGGGATGACTCACCGGTGGTGGTATTGTCCAGAATGCGCTGAACAAGGACGGGATACTTGGAGATCCGCTGAGTCACCAACAAGATGCACTCCTGAATGCGTGGCGACGTAGCAAAGGTCACGACTAACCCGCTGCCCAGAGACAGACAGAGACACACACACTGACATATACATATCCAGGCTGACGTCTCTTTTTCATTTAGTTTGAAAGACACAACTTTGAGGATAAGAGTAAAGACCACAGTGTAGTAACAGACGGGTAAATGAGCACCGTCTCACCCGGATTGAGCAATGGAACTTCTTGTCTCTGGCCATCAGCTCCCTTGTACAGTTTGACAGCCTTCAGGTGGCGGCTGCAGAACTCAGCGTAAGGTCTTCCGCATGTCCATCTGCACACTGACCTGAGAACTGGTGAAGAACACATGCACAAGTTGTTTTGGTGTGCGTGAACGTGAGTGTAAAGGAAAGTCACTGTTCAGACCTGGTATCTATATATATATATATATATATATATATACTATATAGTAGTATACACTTCTGCTAAACCATAGCATTACACAAAAACTACTTCACGTTGTAGCACACTCATAGCGTAATTACTGCACTTAACATAATAACTGCTCATATGTAATCATTGTTAATAAAAAGAGTACTCTCCTTGTCTTCTTAAAGCACAGGAACCCTTCTAGTTGATGAAAATGTCCTCTTTACCAAGACAGACAAAGTCCATTGCTCTAAATGATCTACTCCACTTGTGTCATGTAAAACCAGAAGGTTCCTCTGCTTTAAGAAGACAAGCAGAGTACTCTTTTTATTAAAATGATTACATTATGTGCTGAATCTATCACGTATTACACTTTTTTTTTTTTTGCTAAGTTATAATGTAATAATGTTCTAATAATGCAATAACTTATTACATTATGTACAAAACTGTTATTGATGGGCTCAAGATTGGGTCCACTGCTATTCATCATCTACCTCCTTCACCTTGGCACTATGCTCCGTCATCACGATGTCTACTTTCACTGCTATGCTGACGACACACAGGTCTACATTTCAACAGAACCCACCGCTGCCCTGCCGCCCCACCTCCCTCGCCAACGGCCTACAAAACATCAGGAGCTGGATGAGCAGGAACTTTTAAAGACCAATACAGGCCCTGCTCATCGGCTCCAAAACAACCTCTCCAAAGCACAAAACACCAACGCCCAAACCTCTTCATCGATGGCTTCTCTGTTCCATTCTCCACCCACGTCAAGAGCCTTGGGGTCACCCTAGACAGCCCCCTCTCCTTTGCACCCCACATAACAAAACGCACCCGGACTGCTTTCCTTCACCAGACTCCGCCCATCCCTGTCTCATCCCAGCACAGACATCTTGGTCCATCGATTACTGTAACGCTGTCCTCTCTGGCCTTCCCACCAAACTGCTCAACCGACTTCAGATCATTCAGGAACTCTGCCGCCCGGATCATCACCCGCACCAGATCCTCCGACCACATCACCCCCCCATCCTCATCCAACTACACTGGCTCCCTGTTCAACCACGGACTGACTTCCAAAACCTTCTGCTCACCTACGAAGCCTCCACAACCTCGTCCCACCTACCTCACTGACCTCCTTCAGGAGTATAATGTCCTGGTGATGTTCTGGCCAGGACATATCTGCTTTTCAACAGATCTTTTTTTAGAGTGCAGTTATTATGTTACACACGTGATTACCAATAGAGTTACATGTTAGTTCCAGTTGTGTGGTCTCTGTGCCCGTCTGAATCAGTCGGTCTGTTGCTGTGTACTATGTGAGAATGCACGGCAGTGACCTGCTCCAGTAGGATGTCCCCCAGCTGGTGAATGGTGGAAGTTGACGGCTGGATCCTTCCTGCAAGCTGCATGCACGCCGCAGCAGAAGCTGAGCCAGGAAATGAGAATGTATCCTGGTCCAACTGGTCCAGGCAGGGGAACATGGCGTGCACCGTGCACACGTCCAGCTGAAGCTCCTCCAGCATCTGCTGGCGGAACACCCTCTCCATGATGTGCAGCGTTCGCATGTGGTGTAGCTCCGTCTGGATGAGCTCTGAGGAGGACACATACCCACATCACACATAAACACACACACACACACATACCCACATCACACAACACAACACACACACACACACACACACACACATACCCACATCACCACACGCACACATACCCACATCACACACACACACACACAGACACACACACACACAGAGAGATAAATTGTACTTCTGACATTCTTTTCAATTAAAATTGTATTATATAGCTACAATAATAGTATTTTAATTTAGGTACTATATATTCAGCAACACATCAACTGTCCTGTACTATGGAGAAGATGAAAGGTCAATCAACTACTGCTGTCACCATAGATGACATCCTGCCTCTTGATGATGTTTTTGCGGATGCGTCTGCAGGTAACCGCTGTCCACAGCCAGGCTCCACGAGTCAGCTTTAAAGTCCTGGCCCTCGAGCTCCGTCTCCTCCAACACTGAAGAGTAGTAGTATGTCTCCTAAATAAGACAAAAAAGTGAAAAGACAACTTGATCTTTTCCTTTTTTAACCCTCTGAGACCACAATAGACCTGTTTTTGTCCTTTTTATGGGGGGCACAGGGGGTGTTCAAGGGGAGATAGCAGGTCATAAGTTGTTGCAGCAATTTTTGGATGATAACCATTTGTTACACAGATTTGGTGCTAAATTTAGCCGTTTTTTCCACTTGTGAATTGATAAAATGATCAATATCCCTCTAAAATATCACATTAAGACACCAAGACCTTGAGGAACACCACAGACAAAGACTGCTGTGACTTGGTGACAAAAACCTTTGACATTTGGAGATTTCTGCAAGAATTGCATTTTTCAACGATTGGATGGCTATGCACCTTTCTGTTGTGTAAACTGCTATCCCCCTATCTCTTCCAGTGTCTCCAGACTTCCTCGCCATTTACTACGATGTATAGTTTAAATGTTCTCATACCGTCATCATTGAGAGACTCCACTGACATCGCTCTGTTCCTGAAGTTGAGGGAGTCTGTGGACTGGGAGAGGATCCTCCGCAGCCCAGAGGACAGTCGTCATTCAGGATCCTACAACACCACACACACACACACACACACACACACACACACACAGGTAGTGGTGGGACAGATGCAAACAGGCAGAGGCCGTACAGCTACAGAGCCTTCTGTTAGTACCTCCTGCTCCACATCAGCATACTGTATGCAGCACAGATTACAAGGTAGGAGGCCTGATGATGATTTTCAGCTCCGTTGACCATGTCAGTTTCATTGAGACCGTCTTGATGGAGAGGGGGGAATGTACGCACTTCAACAACCTGGATGTTAACAGGGTTTTAAAATACTTTATAGATCTGAATGAAATCAGGTTTAAAGGTTTTGTGTCGAGGAAGGAGTAAGTCATTAGTTTTGATCGGTTGTTTGGACCCCCCTCTGGTGGTGTGTCTTGATACCTGCAGTTTGCAGAAAGTATAGGAGACAGAATGTCGACTCTGATCCTGAGAGAGAGTCACTATATGGCAGTGAAGACGAGGCTAGACCATACCCCGGGTATCTGCCTGCCTGTGCCTGAAGTAGGTTATGAAATGTGCCCTACATTGTGTATTGTAGCTGCTGACCAATGAGAGTGAGGGCTCACCCTGCTATGTTATTGGTGGAGACACTCTTGGACAGGGACAGGCCGGAGCGACCGCGGCGGGATCCCAGCAGGGTCGACGGAAGCTCTCGGAAGGATAGATCGCTGAACTCGGACGCTCGCGCATCCTGATCTGTGGAATAAAGAAAAAGTTTACAGGTAGAACAAACATGAGGAGAGACGAGGGAAAGAAGAGGAGAGGAGGAAGAGGAACAGCAGGTTTAGGATGAAGATAAAGCAAACAGGAGTAGGAGGGAAAGAGGAGTCTGATAACGAGAAGAGAAACAACATGAGAATAAACAGCAGAGAGGTAGGAACAGAAAGAGGAGGAAACTAGATGAGGTCGGAGAAGGAGACTGGAATATATTGGAAGGAAAGTTCTCACTCTTTGGTCGCAGTGTGACGTTCTGTAAGGACGAGTTGTTCCGCATTAAGGCCATCTTCTGTTGCTGTTTTAATAAAGGACACAAATCAGTATAATAGCATAGCATAGCATAGCAATAGCTGGCGTCCACACTACTCTGGCATTTTAAAATCCCTAAAACGGAGATGTTGAGAACGCTGCTGACGCCGTTTAGTTTGAAAACTAAACTCTCAGTCTGAACCAGGGGCCTTATGTACTATAGCTTTCATTCCTTTGGTTGTGAATGGAGACTCGGAGTCTTGCAACAAGGCAGATCTACTGTATCCATGAAGTTCATAATGTATGAAGTGGCAGCTGAGGACTCGAGGTAGAAATGATTATAAAATTCATTAATTCATCATTAATTCTCTCGTCTAGGCCAAGGGCCGGAGGAAGGAGTTATATTTTCACCGGCGTGGTTTGTTGGTTTGTTGGTTTTGTCTGTTGTTAGCAGGATTACTCCAAAAGCCCACGATGGATTTGAATGAAATCTTTTGGGGGTGGGGGGGGGGTGTAGCACAATGAACAATCCATTAGATTTTGGTGGTAATCCGGATCATGATCCGAATTCGGGAATTCTTGTGAGGGATTCCGATCAGCCAGAAACATTAAGACTATATTAAGACCCACTATATTTACACTTGGTCACAATCTGTGTCCGGCTGTAGGATATCAATTTGAGGCTATCCGATTGTTGTGATGAATGCGTGGGTGAGTCTTAGTGGTATCATATAAATAGTAAAATGTATATGAGAGAGAGCATTTATGTCGCTTTTATGTTTTGAAGCTGCAGCTCTGAAGGCTTTCTTCTTTACCAGAGTCCCACAAAGGACTCTTCACCTCCATCGTTTTGGTTTGTGTGTTTATGAAATACTGAAACGCTTAGGAAATGTTGTGCCAGCAATGCCACTTCATGGCATGTCCTGTTCTGATGGTTAGTTTGTAGATGTGGGTCAGAGCAGCAGTCACATTGTGAGAATTTGGACTTGTCAGGATTTTGCTCCAAATGGACCTTCAGTGGACGTGTCTCATGGGACAATCGAGACCAGCTACAAAGATTTTGACCATGTTTCCTCTCACGATTGATCAGACAGCCCAAAACGGCACGGTGCAAAGGAGAACAATGTCATGACTCTCTAAATACATGTGTATGGAATAATAGATGCAAGAAGAAACTCTTATCAATAATGAGAGTCGTGATGATGATATGTGGTGTAGCCTGTGTTCTTACCCGCTGTTTCATTTTGGCACAGTTTGGCAAAGTGTCTCGACCAGCGGTTGTGGATGGTGACGTTGCACGCTGGAAAAAACTAAAGACATAAGACGTAAAGAACACAAAACATCTTCTCTATCGTCTGTTTTACACTGCAGCAGCTACTATCCCGAAGAGTCAAAGTGCACCAATCAAAGAAGCTACAAACCCTTTCACATAGCAAACCCTTCCTACTCTTACTGAAGTAAGGAGTGACTGAACTTTCAGTACTTTCTTTGTTGAGTTGTACCCTCCTATGTGACTTACGGGGCAGCTGAGCGCCGCCTTGGCCGTGATGCTCTTGTTGCATGCCGTACAGAGTGTCGTTCCTGACAACCGTCAACGAGGTGAAGAGGTGACCGTTGCTGTAACGTGCCTCCCTCTTCCCTCGCCACCTTCTCACGCTCCCTCATGCGCTCTCTCTCTTTATTCTGGAAAAGAAACAGAGACCAAATGTGTAAAAAGACTTCCTGTAGAATTGTGAAGAGAATTCACTGAGCTTTCACTGAGCCTCAAAGGGACTCTAGATCACGGGTCACGGGAAGTAGCTCAGGAGCTACCAGTAGCTCTACCGGTGTCTGAGTGGCTCGCTAAAGGTTACAAGAATATGGACATACATTTTGATAACACAAAGTCACATTGTAAACCAGTTTAAAATGTCTATCCAATCAAATTCACAGACATCCCACCTCCCTTCTGACAATAAAGGATTATTTGACCGATCAGTCGACAATTAAACAAGTTGAGCTGCTTTCAGATTTCGTGACATCAGCGACGCAGTAACATCAGGAGACGTCAGCAGACCAGCGAGCGAACACCAGATCTGACAACGACCGCAGAAATAGCCAGGCCAATAAAAAGCAAGAAATATACTATTGTAATGAGGAATGGGTGAGGACAGATGTGTGTGATGACAGATGTGTGTGTCTCACATGCGGTACAAGCATGTCAGTCGGTAGAAGATGTAACGTCGAGCGCCACTTCATCAAAGTCCACGGCAACTTTTCACGGGACTTTCTGTCTGGTAGCGGTCTACCAACGGAGAAGGTAAAGGAGCTGAAAGCAACGCTTAAAAGACGACAGTCTCTGTTCACCAAACTGAGGAAGAAGAAGGCCAACGCTACAGCAGAGGCTTCGTTTAAAGTGGCGCTCAAGGAAGCACAAAGCCCTTCACTGATGGCGGCATTGTAATAGAAGCGATGACAGCGGTGGCTGCAATGTTATTAAAGGACCATGAAAGTAAGACAGAAATGATGTCTGCTGTTGAAGCATGGACAACCTGTGTAGCTCTCGGCCACTTTCATTTGTTTAAATTAGCTCTCAGAGGAGAAAAGGTAGTCGACCTCTGATCTGGAGGGAGAAAGAGCCGTTCTGTCTTTCACTGTGTTGTTGTGATAGCGGTACAGTCTGAAATTTGCCAGCTACATTATTTCTGCCATTTCATTGCAAGCCTGTCTGGTTGGAGGATGTTGTGGCTTTTTGACTTGTGCAATGAGGAGAGAGCAATCAAACGACGCAACAGCTGACGGCTTATGGTCACTTCCAGTGAACGCTCTGGAGCCTGACGGCCATCTGGAGCCTGACGGCCATCACTGTGTTTACTGTCTGTCTCAGGGTGTTTAGTAGACGGGCGTCACTTCAGCTTGCAAAGTTTTATACTTTCATTTGCCAGTTTCTCACTGCAAATGACACAGTCATAAAGCCCAGGTGAATATAGCTGCCCTGGTAAATCCTGTCTTCTTGCTCGGCACGGTTGCATTAGCTCTTGTTGTTTTAAATACATATTTCTGCACTAATGCATGCTATCTAGTTAGCTTACCTAAACTTCACATCACAACGTACCCCTATCCTCGTAAGATATTTATTTTTCTAAATAAATAAAGATAGAAACTTTAAAAATATATTTAGTTTTCTTCACAGAGTGAAAAAGAAAGCGACCTGCTGTGAAGCTCTGGTGGTAAGGGTCAGGAATGAGATAGATAAGGACTCATCTCACACGGTGTGACATGCACTGAATCCATCATGGTAATTCCCTGTAGCCACCTTAAAGGATCAGTGTGTAGGATCTGGCGGTGTCTAGAGGTGAGGTTGCATTATTGCAACCAACTGAAGCCTCTCCCGTGTCAACACAGTCTCACTCCCCACTCCTCGCTCCGTCATCATGATGTTAGTGACGTCAGTCTGCCGTGGTAAAACTACAACGTTCTGAAGACGGACTACAGAAGGCTCTGCTCCCCCCGTTAAATATCTCCTTCAGTGACAGACTGCTTCACCGCGGTGTGTTAAAGGAGAGAAACCACAGGTCTCCTGCTGCTGGAACACTTTACATCAACACATAATACAGAATCATCTGACCTAACGAGGACAACCGGGGAAAAATATCACTTCATTACCAAAAAACAGGAATATATGAGGAATGTTAAGTTAATTATTGGAGTTGATGGAGAAGGTGTAGGACCAGATACTGACATGTGATATTTATTGATGTGATTATTTGTTAATTGATTGTTTACTGTTCATTTATTAGTTATTCTTGTTTTGTTTCTTACTAAGTATTTGTTACATGTTCGAAATAAATAAATAATTAAAAATAAAGTGAAACCAAATGGTTGTCACCGTCCACTCAGATTAACATGAATCACATTAGTATATGAAAATAATATGCAAGATCAGCATATTCGTTTGTTATTATGAACGGCCGAATGGTGTGTCGCTTTAAATGCTGCGGCATTGTGGGATGTTATTCTCTCCTTTCCTTTGGTAAAGGATGCTCCAGTGTGTCCTCTGCTAAAGGAGATAATAAAGGAAGCATTGAAGCTCCTTTCCTTTGGTAAAGGATGCTCCAGTGTATCCTAAAGGAGATAATAAAGGAAGCATTGAAGCTCCTTTTCTTTGGTAAAGGATGCTCCAGTGTATCCTAAAGGAGATAATAAAGGAAGCATTGAAGCTCCTTTTCTTTGGTAAAGGATGCTCCAGCGTGTCCTCTGCTAAAGGAGATAATAAAGGAAGCATTGAGGCTCCTTTCCTTTGGTAAAGGATGCTCCAGTGTGTCCTCTGCTGAAGGAGATAATAAAGGAAGCATTGAGGCTCCTTTCCTTTGGTAAAGGATGCTCCAGTGTGTCCTCTGCTAAAGGAGATAATAAAGGAAGCATTGAGGCTCCTTTCCTTTGGTAAAGGATGCTCCAGTGTGTCCTCTGCTAAAGGAGATAATAAAGGAAGCATTGAGGCTCCTTTCCTTTGGTAAAGGATGCTCCAGTGTGTCCTAAAGGAGATAATAAAGGAAGCATTGAAGCTCCTTTCCTTTGGTAAAGGATGCTGCAGTGTGTCCTAAAGGAGACGATAAAGGAAGCATTGAGGCTCCTTTCCTTTGGTAAAGGATGCTCCAGTGTGTCCTAAAGGAGACGATAAAGGAAGCATTGAAGCTCCTTTCCTTTGGTAAAGGATGCTCCAGTGTGTCCTCTGCTAAAGGAGATAATAAAGGAAGCATTGAAGCTCCTTTCCTTTGGTAAAGGATGCTCCAGTGTATCCTAAAGGAGATAATAAAGGAAGCATTGAAGCTCCTTTCCTTTGGTAAAGGATGCTGCAGTGTATCCTCTGCTAAAGGAGATAATAAAGGAAGCATTGAAGCTCCTTTCCTTTGGTAAAGGATGCTCCAGTGTATCCTAAAGGAGATAATAAAGGAAGCATTGAAGCTCCTTTCCTTTGGTAAAGGATGCTCCAGTGTGTCCTCTGCTAAAGGAGATAATAAAGGAAGCATTGAGGCTCCTTTCCTTTGGTAAAGGATGCTCCAGTGTATCCTCTGCTAAAGGAGATAATAAAGGAAGCATTGAAGCTCTTTTCCTTTGGTAAAGGATGCTCCAGTGTATCCTCTGCTAAAGGAGATAATAAAGGAAGCATTGAAGCTCCTTTCCTTTGGTAAAGGATGCTCCAGTGTATCCTCTGCTAAAGGAGATAATAAAGGAACATTGAAGCTCCTTTCCTTTGGTAAAGGATGCTCCAGTGTGTCCTTAAAGGAGATGATAAAGGAAGCATTGAGGCTCCTTTCCTTTGGTAAAGGATGCTCCAGTGTGTCCTAAAGGAGATAATAAAGGAAGCATTGAAGCTCCTTTCCTTTGGTAAAGGATGCTCCAGTGTGTCCTCTGCTGAAGGAGATAGTAAAGGAAGCATTGAAGCTCCTTTCCTTTGGTAAGGATGCTCCAGGTGTATCCTAAAGGAGATAATAAAGGAAGCATTGAAGCTCCTTTCCTTTGGTAAAGGATGCTCCAGTGTGTCCTCTGCTAAAGGAGATAATAAAGGAAACATTGAAGCTCCTTTCCTTTGGTAAAGGATGCTCCAGTGTATCCTAAAGGAGATAATAAAGGAAGCATTGAAGCTCCTTTCCTTTGGTAAAGGATGCTCCAGTGTGTCCTCTGCTAAAGGAGATAATAAAGGAAGCATTGAGGCTCCTTTCCTTTGGTAAAGGATGCTGCAGTGTATCCTCTGCTAAAGGAGATAATAAAGGAAGCATTGAAGCTCCTTTCCTTTGGTAAAGGATGCTCCAGTGTGTCCTAAAGGAGATGATAAAGGAAGCATTGAGGCTCCTTTCCTTTGGTAAAGGATGCTCCAGTGTGTCCTAAAGGAGATGATAAAGGAAGCATTGAGGCTCCTTTCCTTTAGTAAAGGATGCTCCAGTGTGTCCTAAAGGAGATGATAAAGGAAGCATTGAGGCTCCTTTCCTTTGGTAAAGGATGCTCCAGTGTGTCCTAAAGGAGATAATAAAGGAAGCATTGAAGCTCCTTTCCTTTGGTAAAGGATGCTCCAGTGTGTCCTCTGCTAAAGGAGATAATAAAGGAAGCATTGAAGCTCCTTTCCTTTGGTAAAGGATGCTCCAGTGTGTCCTCTGCTAAAGGAGATAATAAAGGAAGCATTGAGGCTCCTTTCCTTTGGTAAAGGATGCTCCAGTGTATCCTCTGCTAAAGGAGATAATAAAGGAAGCATTGAAGCTCCTTTCCTTTGGTAAAGGATGCTCCAGTGTATCCTCTGCTAAAGGAGATAATAAAGGAAACATTGAAGCTCCTTTCCTTTGGTAAAGGATGCTCCAGTGTGTCCTAAAGGAGATGATAAAGGAAGCATTGAGGCTCCTTTCCTTTGGTAAAGGATGCTCCAGTGTGTCCTAAAGGAGATAATAAAGGAAGCATTGAAGCTCCTTTCCTTTGGTAAAGGATGCTCCAGTGTGTCCTCTGCTGAAGGAGATAGTAAAGGAAGCATTGAAGCTCCTTTCCTTTGGTAAAGGATGCTCCAGTGTATCCTAAAGGAGATAATAAAGGAAGCATTGAAGCTCCTTTCCTTTGGTAAAGGATGCTCCAGTGTATCCTAAAGGAGATAATAAAGGAAGCATTGAAGCTCCTTTCCTTTGGTAAAGGATGCTCCAGTGTGTCCTCTGCTAAAGGAGATAATAAAGGAAGCATTGAGGCTCCTTTCCTTTGGTAAAGGATGCTCCAGTGTATCCTAAAAGAGATAATAAAGGAAGCATTGAAGCTCCTTTCCTTTGGTAAAGGATGCTCCAGCGTGTCCTCTGCTAAAGGAGATAATAAAGGAAGCATTGAGGCTCCTTTCCTTTGGTAAAGGATGCTCCAGTGTGTCCTCTGCTGAAGGAGATAATAAAGGAAGCATTGAAGCTCCTTTCCTTTGGTAAAGGATGCTCCAGTGTATCCTCTGCTAAAGGAGATAATAAAGGAAGCATTGAAGCTCCTTTCCTTTGGTAAAGGATGCTCCAGTGTGTCCCTAAAGGAGATGATAAAGGAAGCATTGAGGCTCCTTTCCTTTGGTAAAGGATGCTCCAGTGTGTCCTAAAGGAGATGATAAAGGAAGCATTGAGGCTCCTTTCCTTTAGTAAAGGATGCTCCAGTGTGTCCTAAAGGAGATGATAAAGGAAGCATTGAGGCTCCTTTCCTTTGGTAAAGGATGCTCCAGTGTGTCCTAAAGGAGATAATAAAGGAAGCATTGAAGCTCCTTTCCTTTGGTAAAGGATGCTCCAGTGTGTCCTAAAGGAGATAGTAAAGGAAGCATTGAAGCTCCTTTCCTCAGCATTTAGAGGACTCTAACAGCTCTCATCAGGGCTGCTACTGAGAGACTGAGAGGATCATTTCAGTCCGTTAGGAACCTTCCTAAGAGAGAACAGGACTATTCGACTGCAGTCCAGGACTCAGTAGGAACAGTTCAGTTTTGTCTTCTTATATTTGTCAAGCTCAGAGAACAAATGACATCATAGTCGAGCATTCATTTCAGCTGCAGTTCAACTCCAGCAGCGTTTCCTCAGATTACCATTATACTGTAGTCTTTAGGTCTGAATACATCAGCAATGAAACAGGATTCATTGAAATCAACTCCAGAAGAAATGAAAAAGTGATTGGTTATAACTAGAACTGTAAATTGCATGACCTCAGTATAAATCCAGCAGATCACATGATCAACCGTGTTTTGAGTGTGACCCTCTCGTTATGCACACCTTCCACATCTGCGTCTCTAAGACTGGTACCATAGTAGATCTAGCACTGTATCTATATATACACATTTCTGAGGCCTTTCTCAAGGAAAGCAGTAACACCACACACACACACACACACACACGCGCACGCGCACGCACACACACACACACACACACACACACACACACACACACACACACACACTGCCATTTCTATGGCAACAGTTGCTATAGTCAAATATCCAGTGAGCGAGCACACTGTGTACAAGCAAACATGGATAAAACACCACCTCCTACATTCACAGATACATCCAGGCTTATCCTGTAGATCTAGATCTCTAGAAACGATGCGTAAGCGATGCAGATCCATCTCAGGGCCCGTGGCCTGACAGAGGCCTGCGCTCACTCCTGTCGTAACAGAGAGCAGGCCTTGTGTCACATTGAGGAAATGTTTTATAACCGAGAGTGCAAAAACAGAAGAGAGGAAGTGACAGAAACAAAGACAGGAAAAGAACCAAATCAACGTAGTACCACTCAGTAGTAATCTGTTAAAACACTGTGTAGTGGCAGAACCTGAAGTCAGTCAGATACCTGATGATGACGTTACACTCAACGATGAACAGAATGCCAACTCACCCGCAGGTTGATCTCCCTCACCCTCTCCTGCCGCAGCTTCAGGTTGGTAACTCTGGACATTGTGACAGTCTGAATAAAAACAATGTCCAGTATTATTAACGTTTCTCTCTCTCTCTCTCTCTCTCTCCCTCTCTCTCTCTCTCTCTCTCTCTCTCGGTGTGGATCCCTCTCTCTCTCGGTGTGGATCCCTCAGATACCAGAGAGATACAAAAAACTAAAAATCTTTCTCCTCAACTGGCCAACTGCAATGTGCTTCTGCTTCTAGTGAAGTGGCTGTTCCTGTGAGAAATCTGACTTCTGAATCATCACCGCCCCCTCACACACACACACACACACATGCACACACACACACACACGCACACACACACACACACGCACACACGCACACACACACACACACACAGTGTTCAGCTGTCTGTGAATGCCTGGTTTAGACTATTCTTTTTTGCTCTTTGCTGCATCCCGATATGAAACCTCTTACACAAAGCTAACATTTCACAGCAGCTATTCACACTGAGAGAAAAGAAAAGAAAAGTAGTACTAAAAGTTAAATAGCAAACACATAATACATTTATACATCTATACACGATGTGTTTGTGAAGCTGTAACGCAATCATCCCAAAGCATTCAGCTCCTCTATCTGGTAGGAGAGGTAGCAGGTTATTTATAAAGGATGAGGGGCCTGACAGGTGAATTACTCTGTCTGTTATTCAGTCGTTAACCCAAGAGACCACAATACACCTGTTCTAGTCTTTATTAGGGGGGTCCAGGGGGCTTTAGGGGGTCCATAGGGGGGTCTTTAGGGGGTCTTTAGGGGGTCTTTAGCAGGAGATAGCAGGTCAACAGTAGATGTCACATAGAAGTGGTGAACATCATCTGAAAGCTGAGAACCTGAAGATTAATTTGAGATGCAGCTCAGCTCTGAGGGTCGAGCTGTTCTAGTCATGAATCAGAAATAAACATGAATTAATTGATTATTTTAAATCATTTAAACAATTTTAGGGTTGATACTCATTTATTACAGATTAGATGCTAAATTTAACCATTTTTTTCCACTCGAGAATTGATAAAAAATGAGCTATGATGCTCCAACCTTATCTGGCCCATTTTACCTCACTCCACCCTATATATATAAATATACATATATATATATACATTTGTTTAGTGTGATGTACCTCTGGCTCTTTTGTTATTGTTATTCTGAATGTGAATTATGTTCTTTTGTTTCAGAAAGAAAGAAAGTAGAGATAAGAGGCCAACGAGTGTAAAACAACGTGACGCCATGCCTGCGTTGGTTTTCCTCCTGTCCTCCCCAATGATTTGAGCCACCAGCCACCACTGAGATATATAAACTGGGAAACAAAGTGGAGGTAGTCTGTGATAACCCTGGCTCTGTGGGGGGGGGGGGTTGCTTCTTGGAGGATGAAGTTAGGTCCCAGATTGTGGAGATATGGGATCACCACTGGCTGCAGAATCTCATCCTGATATCTCACTGCATTGAGATGGCCTTCAATGATGACAAGCCTTGTTTTACCAGTGAGGGAGATGAATAAACATATTGAATATATGACTATTTTTATAATATTACAAAAAATATAATCTAAAAATAATGATATTATTTTTAATAATATAAAATAATATATGTGCCTTAGGGCGTTGTATGTGGGTTTATTTTCTATTTTTATTATTTATGTTTTCATGTGTTTGCTTGTCTGAAATGAGAACTGATATTCACTTCACAGTGTGTGTACTACTACTGATATACACATGCTATACTATACACTATAGTATAAACACTATACTAACATAACATCACATTATATCATACCAAGTGGACAGTCAGAAACAAGCAGTATTTACATACAATGAAAAGCGTAAGAAAAATACATTCGAAAAGGAGTGAGAAGAAGTATAAACTTATTTAATCCCCTTCTCTATAAGTCAATTATTAATATTATCCAGCTTCCTTATTGAGCCACACATAAAGTTATTTTGCACAAACCATATGATGGTTGTACGTGTTTGCAATTAGGTACATTCCTGGAATGTAATTTGCAATGTGCAATACTCTTGTCACTTTATTCTATTTATTCCTTTATTCTTTTATCTTGTCTTGTTTATATTCTTGTATTTATTGTTTTTATTGCAAATATTTTTATTCTCATACTTCTACTGATCTGCACCTCCCCATATGCCCTCTACTGTGTTCCCTCTGTCGTTGATGACTGTGCAGTATGAATGTGTAGACGTCTCGGTGGACTGCAGAAACTGAAATGACCTTCGGGGATAAATAAAGCTTTCTGTATCTGTACATATACTCTAATAACATTTCAATTCTTCAAGTGTCCTGCGTGTTTTAAATAAAGTTTTATTTAATTCAACAATTTTTTACCACTGGAGAATTGATAAAAAAATATGATTGGCTGTAAAATATTGAAGAGCTATGATGCTCCAACCTCATCTGGCCCATTTTACCTGACTCATACATTGGGGAGGACAGGAAGAAAACCAACCCACGGCCTCACGTTGTTTTACACTCTTATCTCTACTTTCTTTCTTTCTGAAACAAAAGAACATAATTCACATTCAGTATAACAATAACAAAAGAGCCAGAGGTATATCACACTAAACAAATATATATGTTTGTTTAGTGTGATATAGTAAAAGAAAAGAAAGAAAGTAGAGATAGAGCCAATGAGTGTAAATAATAATATATATATATATAATATATAATATATATATAGTAATAATAATTATAATATATATATTATAATTATTATTATAATATATATATATGTATATATTATTATATATATGTAGTATATATTATATATAAATATTATATACATATATATATTTTTTAATATATGTATATATTATTATATATATATACATATATATATATATTATATATTGTCACAGCCTGCCTCTAGAGCTGTGACAAAACGGGAGACACACGGGTATACTGAATAAATAAAGTGATTTATTAACCAAAAACTATGTAAAAAGTCTACAGAATGTCTGGGAGGAATCTGTAGAGTCAGTAGTGTAGGGAGTGGATGTGTGAAAATGTGCTACATGCATGTTGTGCTTTAAAATAAAGACAAAGAACCAAAACCATTTAACAAAGGTAAGATGTGCAAGGAGGTCTGCCAGCAGCAGACTGCTGCAGGCTCTGGCTGCAGGCTCTGGCTGTATGCAGGGAGCACACCTGGCCAGGTGTGTCTCATGCTGCTGATTAGCCTCCTCAGGTCTGCAGCCCTGATGAGAGGAAGCAAACACAGTACAAGATCCAAACACAGAGGGGCTGTCACTATATATATATATATATATGACATTGTTTTTGTAGGATGTGATTCCGGTATGTGCAGTATGATGCAAACTAGGGTCAAATGGTGAGCATCTGCAAACTATTCTTGGTATTTGTTTTAACTTGCACACATCTGCAGGAGCCAGCTGTTTCAAGAAGCACATCTACTAAGTTGAATAAAACAACATGTCTTCTCTGGGATTTACTCAGTAAATTTATACAGATGATTCTGTAAACAGGATTTATGTAATTACCAGACAATCAGGACCGTATTTAGTCTTTTTGCCTTTTTGCCAAAAAAGACTAAATACACTGACACTGGAAGAATTTCAATTTAATAATTAATTTGCACATTGCAAATTAATTATTAAATTACATTATATATATTATATAATATATATATATATTATATTAATATATATATATATATATATATATATATATATTATATAATATATATATATATATATTATATAATATATATATATATATTATATTATATAATATATATATATATATATTATATTATATATATATTATATATATATTATATATATATATATATAATGTAATTTGCGTGTTTTAAATAAAGTTTTATTTAAAAAAAAAAAAAAGTGGGCGGAGGATGAGGAGGAGGAAGAAGAGGAAGAAGAAGAAGAGAGCCGCCATCTTCGTGAGGTCGAGATCTGCAGCGCAGTGCAGAGCAGGGTAATAATCTCTCTCTCTGGTCTCAGCAGCTGCAGCAGGTTACTGCAGCTGCTGCAGCGGTTAACAGCTGGTTATCAGCAGCAGGTCTGCAGCAGCAGCAGTAGCAGGTCTGCAGCAGCAGCAGGTCTGCAGGTCTGCAGCAGCAGCAGGTCTGCAGGTCTGCAGGTCTGCAGCAGGTCTGCAGGTCTGCAGGTCTGCAGCAGCAGCAGGTCTGCAGGTCTGCAGCAGCAGCAGTAGGTTAGGAGGAGGTCAGCAGTAGGTCAGTTTGTTGCATGGACCCTGTATGTGAATAACGACGTCACATCGTTCCTACCGAGTCCAGACTCTCTGATCGGTACTGAAGAGAGGTTAGATGTTTAACGTTCAGTCTTACCGGAGATTCACATGAAACCGGAAGCTCAGCGCTCTGCAGACACTCCGGTTCATCTACACAACACATAACCTAATAACTAGAATAACACATAACACATAACCTAATAACTAGAATAACACACAACACATAACCTAATAACTAGAATAACACACAACACATAACTAATAACTAGAATAACACATAACACATAACTAATAACTAGAATAACACACAACACATAACCTAATAACTAGAATAACACATAACACATAACTAATAACTAGAATAACACACAACACATAACTAATAACTAGAATAACACACAACACATAACTAATAACTAGAATAACACATAACACATAACCTAATAACTAGAATAACACACAACACATAACTAATAACTAGAATAACACATAACACATAACCTAATAACTAGAATAACACACAACACATAACTAATAACTAGAATAACACATAACCTAATAACTAGAATAACACATAACACATAACTAATAACTAGAATAACACATAACTAATAACTAGAATAACACATAACACATAACTAATAACTAGAATAACACATAACACATAACCTAATAACTAGAATAACACATAACACATAACTAATAACTAGAATAACACATAACACATAACTAATAACTAGAATAACACATAACACATAACTAATAACTAGAATAACACATAACACATAACTAATAACTAGAATAACACATAACACATAACTAATAACTAGAATAACACATAACCTAATAACTAGAATAACACATAACACATAACTAATAACTAGAATAACACATAACTAATAACTAGAATAACACATAACCTAATAACTAGAATAACACATAACACATAACTAATAACTAGAATAACACATAACTAATAACTAGAATAACACATAACCTAATAACTAGAATAACACATAACACATAACTAATAACTAGAATAACACATAACTAATAACTAATAACTAGAATAACACATAACACATAACTAATAACTAGAATAACACATAACTAATAACTAATAACTAGAATAACACATAACACATAACCTAATAACTAGAATAACACATAACTAATAACTAGAATAACACATAACTAATAACTAGAATAACACATAACCTAATAACTAGAATAACACATAACACATAACCTAATAACTAGAATAACACATAACACATAACTAATAACTAGAATAACACATAACTAATAACTAATAACTAGAATAACACATAACACATAACTAATAACTAGAATAACACATAACACATAACCTAATAACTAGAATAACACATAACTAATAACTAATAACTAATAACTAGAATAATAATATAATATAACCGAGACGGTTCACTGCTGAAATCCAGAATATATACAAACAAGCCATCAGTGTGATGATACATTAAATATATATGGAATCAAAACAAGGAGAAATAAATAAGTGAAAAAAACAAATAATAAAAAGAGTACATTTAAACATATGTGTGAGCAGAGATGAAAAGTTGTGATACATTTTAGATGAATATTACAGATATGAATGTTTATTGTTAATACATTTACATTTGTCCAAATAATAATTAAAGGTCCCATATTGTAAACAGTGAGATTTTCATTTCATGTCTTTTATATTATAAAGCAGGTTTAAGGGCTATATAAATACTGTTAAACTATCAAAACACTCAACATACAGAAACACACACACAGCCCGTATTCAGAAACTGTGCGTTTGAACAAAGCCGTCAGGATTTCTGTCCATTTGTGATGTCACAAATATACAATATTTAGATCATTACACGGTTTTAAACGTAAACATTCTAAATGTGTCCCAGTTTATTTCCTGTTGCAGTGGATGTGAATAACATCAGCTGACAGGAAGTAAACATGGACCCAAGCTGTTGCCTAGCAACGCAATTCTGTTGAAATTCCGTTGAAATGCGCTAAAACGGAGCGTTTCAGACGGAGAGTGAATACAGGTATATTCAGACAGACAGGATATGAGGACAGTAAAGTGTTTTTTTAACGTTACAGCATGTAAACATGTTCTAGTAGAAACACAGAATACAAACATGAACCTGAAGATGAGCTGATATGGGACCTTTAAATGAATCATTTACATGATAAAGACAAAATGCCATTTTCTTCCAAAATATCTTACGGGGGCTGCAACTAACAAGAGTTAATGATATAACAACCATATATAACTAGAGTTAATGATATAACAACCATATATAACTAGAGTTAATGATATAACAACCATATATAACAAGAGTTAATGATATAACAACCATATATAACTAGAGTTAATGATATAACAACCATATATAACAAGAGTTAATGATATAACAACCATATATAACTAGAGTTAATGATATAACAACCATATATAACTAGAGTTAATGATACTCGTCAACATCTGTAACTGACGAACTCTTGTTCTCTTCACGTGTCTCTTTCAGATGCCGAGACATTGCTCAGCAGGCGGCTGCAAATCTCGGGACAACCGTGAGACTCGTAGCGCTGGAATCACCTTTCACAAGTGAGCCTTTAGTAGAACATCAGGGATGTAGAACTCTAGGTGTTACTATAACACTCACTATTTACAGGCTGGTTACCAATAACAAGGTTTCTGTTGTAATAAATGAAGCTGGTGATTTTGATCCAGCGTTCAACTAAACGATGCTGAAATGATGACTCCTTAGTCAGCTGATAGGAGAATGATGTTGTTGGATGCTGGGATAAACGATCAGTGTGTCTTTTGGTCATTCCATTTTCCTTACACAAAAGGATATTAAAATACAAAAAATAAATGGTTATTTGATTTTCATTTTAAAATACAAAAATTCAAATTGAAATACAAGATGTTTTTCTTTATCAAGCGCAACAAGGGATGAACTAAACTTTAAAAAAAGGATTCATTTTCATTTTTCTTTTTATAAAAACAAAAAAATAAAATCACTAGAAGACAGAATATGAAAAAACGCCCGTCTTTTCATATTCTGCAACCGGAAGTTGCGTGAGAGCGGGTATGAGGACGGTGCTGTGTATGAGAGAAACAGTACAGTGCTGCTGTGTAACTGAAGGTGTATAAAATAAGTATACTGTTTTAAACTGTATGTTTCTACTCCTCGTGGATCATAAACCCTTTCATATAATAACCACTCAGTGGAATCGGTTGAGCAATGTAGACGTTATGGTGCTTTTTATCCCCCCGTTCACTTGTATAGAGTTACAGGCCATCTTGCCCTGTCCAATATGGCGCCCACGTTGACGTACGATCCAGGAGTCGATGCGGTGGCGTCTACGTATATATGTATATATGTTTATGGTTCAGACTGCTGGGTTTCAACAGCTGCTGAATATATGCTCCGAGTACGGGGTCAGATATGATGTGCAATACAAGCAGGAAAGAGTGTCGTCATGATCTGTAGAACAAAAGAAGATAGGGACCTCAACTCTCCGGCTTTTGATCTATCAGGACAACTGCTATGTGTTTATAATAAAACTAAATATCTGGGGCACTTTATTACAGATCAAATGTCTGATGATGAGGACATATATATACATATATTATATACTCAGGCTAACATGTTGGCAAGAAAGTTCTCCATGTGTTCAGACCATGTTAAGACAGGTCTCTATATAGACCCCTCTATACTGCCCCCCTGTGGTGAAAGGTTAAAAAGACGAGAATGCATCAGCTTCAGGTTTCCTACAACGACTGCATGCAGATATTACTTCAGAAACCCAGGTGGTGTAGTGCAGGTGAGCTGTTCTGTAGTACAGGTGAGCTGTTCTGTAGTACAGGTGAGCTGTTCTGTAACGCAGGTGTCATCTCTTTCCAGGCTCTGTTGAGAAACCTGATGTATACATTTATATGTCGGCTTAATGATTCTCAGACTTGCCGTCATCATCCTTGTTTTAGTGTTATATGATACCAGTCATCCCTGTGGAAACACTGGTAGAACTGTCTTTTATAAAAAGTGTCAGTTTCTATTCTAATGTCTGTATTGTTGTTTGTGTTGTATGTGTTTTAATGGACTTTGAGTCTGTCATAAAGATGAATTGAATAATCATTTGTCGTTGTGATGGTCAGATTACCAAAAGGAGCAACTCGGAGGAACCTTTGGATCACAAACTCCCACCGTGCGGACATCCTGGGATCCTCAGACGGACTTCGTCTACTTCTGCTCCAAACACTTCAGCCCGGACAGCTTTGAGCTGACTGGATCCTGCAGGTCTGTAGACTCCGTCAGTATTATATCAATCACTTTCTGTTATTGATATAATGAGTCTATACTGCTGACGGTGTTCGGATAGCAGCCTGAAATGTGTTTGACCTTCTTCACAGCGGGATCAGAAGACTAAAGGAAGATGCATTTCCTACAGTGTTTGAGTCTTCATCAACGACCAAATGCAAACGAGCAGGACCAGCTCAGAGACTGAGAGGACAGTCCTGTCAGGTAATCAGAGAATGTGAGAGCTTATCCCTCATGTTATGTCCCGCCATGTGAAGGAAAACCTAATGGAACAAACGTCACTTCATCTTTTGTTTCTGTAGGAAGAGTCAGCGCTCAGGCGACCAGGAGGACGCTCAGCGAGAGACAGACGGGGGTCAGACGTCAGAAGAAGTCCCAGTTCAGAGGTCAGCGGCTGAGGAGACTGGTGAAGACACACCTGCGTCTTCTCAAGAGACATCAGGGACGGAGCGGCAAGAAGTAGTCCATCACCGGCACGCGGTGTCTCGTCCCCGTCTCCCCGTCACGTTACATGAGGCCTTCTGCCCCCCCCTCCGGGCTTCTACCTGCCCAAGGAGCACAGCTAACGCTCAGCTCTGTCCTCTGCTGTGGAGGAGACGGTACGACCAGGCCATCGACTGCCTGGAGAAGGCCCTGCGACAGCTGCACGCTGCCAGGCGGAGGGAGAACCGCCTGCGGAGCACCGTGCTGAAGCTCCGGGATAAACGGCTGAAGCACACTCTGCTCGTCTCACAGGACGCTGGGAAACACAAGGGGGGGACGCAAGGCGGGGAGAAGAGACGAGGAAAACAAGGTTCTAACCAGGAGGAGAGCGAGACCGACGCTAAGTCTGAGGACGCCGTGGTGTTTGAGGACAGAGGTTGTGGATCAGTTGGAGTTGGGGCTTCCGGACACTAACAGTTGGTCTGAGGAGGGACGCTGCTTCTACTGTGGAAGAGGGCAGGCGGGCGGGCAGGCGGGCGGGCAGGCGGGCGGCAGGCGGGCGGGCAGGTAGCACACAGAGGTTCAAAGACCGGGAAAGATGTCCGACCCACAGTTCACGATGAGGACTCTCTGAAGATTCGGAGAAGTGTTGAAACCAAGGACAACGCCAAGGACATACTGGAAAGACTACCAGGGAAAAGGGTAGAAACCGCTGACTCAAATCCTCCAGGTCTTCAACATGTGTCTCTGCCTAATAGTCATGAGCAGAGTTTGCTTTTATTAGGCTCCCAGCAGAAGCTCTCTGAAGTGTGTGATGGAGAGACTGAAGCTGTGGGTCCGGAGCATCAGCTGGACCAGGACCAGGACCAGGACCAGGACCAGGACCAGGACCAGGACCAGGACCAGGACCAGGACCAGCAGCAGCAGCAGCAGCAGCTGTTCTGGATCCAGGACAGTGCTGAGGGACAGGTCATTCTGGTGCCTGTCCCTACTGAAGACGGATTACAAAGCTTTCTCAAGATGGAGGGAGCTGATGACGAAGCACAAGCCGTACTGGTGTCAGAACTGGATGTTAAAGGAGACTCGAGACACATCATGACAGAGAACAGCAGAGGTCTTCTGTCCAGAGGGGAAACGGTGAACTCCACGCCGGGGGAGACGGGAGAAGACGTGAGGGAGAAACTGAAAGAACACCTGGAGGGATTTCACCTTCAGCTGAGCACCGAGTTCATTAACTGACGGGATGTTCTGAACCACATCTCATCAGTCTGTTACCTGAATGATTCATTAATGCCAGTCTTAGTTCAATATGCTGTTGGTGTAGACCTGAATATAGATTTCAGAGTAATATATGACACCACTTAAGGGACTCTATGTAAGAATCAGAAATTGCTTGTTAACAGTGACCTGTAGTCGACGGTCAGCGTCCTGTTGCTCGTGCTACGTAGAAGCGGTGACCATCGGTCACAACAATGAGGCAACACAATTGTTTTGCCAGACGGGCTTCACTACATAGAACTTTGCATTTTTTGTGCTTCTGTGGAGTTTTGTGTTGGAGGTCTGAGTTGTGATGGGGGGTTGGGGAGCTGGTCGTTCGTTGGCGTCGACTCCATTTCTAACTGAACGTTAGCTACGGTTGCTCACTGTTAGCCCAGTAAGCAGAGCTGAAAATTAGGGATGCACCAATACCAATACCAGTATCCCTTTGTCTCGTAATATTCTGACTTTATTGTGTAAATCTCAGATGTGTTTTCCCTCAATGTGGTCCTAATACTCCGTAGTACATTGTCTCTTTGGCCCTCACTGCATTAGACTTATATACTATATACTGAGACTATAAACTGTGTTACCTTCATCACAGTGATCACATGATTTGTGACTCCAGACACATTTATTTTGGGGGTTTTTGCCTAAAAATGTCTCTTTAGATAGTAAAGGTTGCTGACACCCTGACCCCTGACCCCTGACCCCGGGACTAGTCTGTAGCTCTGCCATGAAATATCTTCATGAATTTCTGATTTTGACATTCACCAGCGATGATCTAAAATATTTGAGTTGAACTTCAAAGAGCCAACTTTAAGTATTTAATCACTGCGTTACAATATGTCAGAGTAAATGTGATTTAATGTTGAACTCCAGTCGTCAACAGGAGAACCGACGGTGAGGACACAGTCCCGGTAAAGTAGTGCAGCTGATGCAACGCTGCTCCTGGAGAAGTTCCTCCGGGGTCAGATCGCTCCGCTCAGAAATACATTTGCCCACTTTTCCTTTTCGGCAGTGCTATACGTAGGAATGGTTCAGAGTTATTGTGCGTTGCATTTTGGAGGATGATCACATGCATGTGGTCAGTAGCGGAGAGCCAGTGACCCAGCCTACCTCTCAGGTTACAGCCTATATATAACACCCCCCCTCTCCCTCCTCCCTCCTCCCTCTCCGGCACAACTTCCCTGGAAGCTCCCTCTCCTTCCACACTGGTCCCTGGCATTCTCCGCTGTCACCGGAGATCCTCCTCCGCATTTCACTGTTTACCCGCCATCCCGCCTGTCAGCCGTCCGAGACCTTTTCTATTCAACGCCACCATCTCTGCCTTCCTCCAGCCGGCTCTCTCTGGGGGATCAAGGGGTGTCTGGAGGTCTGGAGGTCTGAGCTGAGAGGGGCTGCAGAGGAGGACTCACATCCTCTGACTCTCCTTTTCTTCTTCTTGCTTTGGGAGTTTTGGTTGAATCTGACAGACAGGAGTGGGGGGGGGGGGGGGGGGGGGGGGGTGTTTTGGAGGACTCCCACACCATGGATCAGTCTTTGTTTGGATGTCTACGCAGCCCTCATGCCCGGCCCAGGGCCTGCACCCCGCCGCCACCCAACTGACCCTGGACCCTGCACGGCCGGAGCCGACCACGTCTCCCAGCTGGATCTCCCCAGCTCTTCTCCCCCTGCTGCTACTCTGGAGGACAGGACAATGGAGTGTTTGGTGGCACAGCCCACCGAGGCCACCTGCCTCAGCAGCAGCGGCAGCACCCTCAGCACCCTCAGCACCCTCAGCACCCGCCCGGCTGGCCCGTCCCCCCGCAGATGCTCTCACCTGACACCCGGCACAGCGTTTCTCCTTGCCACCGCTCGAGGCCACAGCCCGGACCTGTGCTCGGGGGGCTCCAACCTGTGTGGCTCTGACCCCGGTCCGGGCGGGTGGTGACCACGGTGGTGACCCCGTGGGGGCGTCCTGTGTGTCTGGGGAATATGGCCGGCAGAGTCTGTCTTCAGAGGAGCCAGACAGAAGCAGTAGTAAAGGCAGGACTGACAGCTCAGGTAAGATCACAACGTCCGTTTACCTTTGAACCCCCGAGAAGCTGTATGATACAGAGCTCACAGGTTCACTCTCTCTGCCCTGCAAAGAGATTTATCTTTTAATGTTTCCTGAATGAAATAAGTTTTCTGCTTTTACATCCTTTGTATGCAAGTTCCAAACTAATTTTCTTTTTAATGTGTTTTGCTTGTTTTTTTTTTGCTTTTACACTGCAAAAAATAAATAAATCCATCTTAACGATTAGCCGATTATTGAGTCCTAAATTCTTATTAGTTAAACAACAAACAAAAAAAAATCTGCCAATGTGCTGACATGGTATTATGTGTTTTATATATATATATATATATATATATATAGCTTTAGTCCAGGGGTCAGCAACCTTTACTATCAGAAGAGCCATTTTAGGCAAAAAATAAAATCTGTCTGGAGCCGCAAATCATGTGATCATTGTGATGAAGGTAACACAGTTTATAGTCTCAGTATATAGTATATCAGTCTAATGCAGTGAGGGCCAAAGAGACAATGTACTACGGAGTATTAGGGCCACACTGAGGGAAAACACATCTGAGATTTACACAATAAAGTCAGAATATTACGAGAATTAATACAATACAACAAGATTAATATAAAGAAATAATATGACTACTTAATAGTGATAACAAACAATTAGAACAAGATATATATAATAACAACAACAATAAATATATATATGAAAAAGACAAGATAAATATTGACTTAAATATCTACAAAGACTTCTGGGAAATCGTAACAAAACATAACATTGTGAGTGGAAACAACAACAACAACAACAACAAACAACAACAACAACATGGGGAAAAGCAATTACAAAAACAGCAATTAAATTAATTTTTCATTTTGTTATTTTTTAATCTTTTATTTATTTATGAATTCATTATTTAGCTCAACAATAAAATGGAATTTATGTAAAGTACAGTATAATATGTATAATAAGAAGTCCAAGTGTTCTTAATGTAAACTCCCTCCAGATGGTTAAATTCCCCAAAACTCATGACCTCAATGGAGGCTATCGCCCAGGACACATTTATTATTTTAATTCAAAACAACTTTATTTCTCAGAATTTAATGAGAAAATAACTAAAACAGGTAGCCTCAAAATTATTATTAATAATAACAATAATAATAATAACAATTAGAATTAATTAGAATTATTGAGTTATCAAGGACACTTTTGTGTTTTTGTGTTGACAAATGTGATTCACAACCTGCACGCTATACGTGGGTTAGCAGCGTCCATGGCAACCACCCCAGCAACAATATATAAAGTTGCATTTCAACAGTTTTTCTGGTGAGACCTGAAATAATCTTTCTAATTACCAACAAACTAAATCATCATATACTGTATATTCACTGAACGCTGTGGACCGATGTAGATATCACACATTCAGATGTGAGACTGGAGACGAAGCTTTGACTGACAGGTTGAACATTTATATTATAGGAGATATGCTGAAGCTGCCAGCGGCCAAACCCAAATCCAATTTCCTAATTCTAACTTCACGGGCACTCACAGAAGCCACAGCACTTTTATTACAGAGGGTTTGTTTCTGGACTTCATCTCAAAAAAAGTATCTAGTGATGATAAAATATATGTAGTTATTGAAATACAACTCTGCAGAGAGCCGGCTGTGTGGAGGATGAAGCTCCCTATTTATCAACTGCATCGATTTCAACTGTTAGAACGACTAAAAACACAACTTAAAGACTTCGAGGCTAAATATAGAATCTAATATAAAGTAGGAAAGATATGAACCACCACTGGCCGGTGTCTTGTTTAGGTTCAGCGGGTGTCTGTAGTCTTACATTACGGCACAGACGGCGTCTCTTTCCTGGCACGCTGAGGTTTGTCAGCACATTTCCCGCATTTACACAACTAATGAAATGTCAGCTGGATTTATGCGCTGGAGGACCGGAGAGAACAGAGGAGGAATGATTATTCACCAGGAAGGATTGCTTTCAAAACGCTCCGTTCATTTTCACCATTCACAGACCACACGTACGCACATAACAGGAATCCTTGAAATCTGCTTGTAACGACAGACAACACGAGTGCATTGGGAAAATATGATTTCAATAATCTAAGAAAAGCTTTGTGTTTATATACAATAATATGTCAAGTAGGAATGAAAAGTGCTTCTACAGTATGGATAAGGTTGAGGAAAGATTTTGGTTCTAATTCCCAGGCGTCAAATACCGACGTTTTGTCACGGCCGTCGGCGTCCGTCAGAAGGCCCTTTCACGGCGGTATAGATGCACCGGGCTTTCCGTTAACTACAAGTTGGTAGACGGGTCCAACAAACACGAGGCTTTCATCCAGGAGACTGCTGTTCTATGGAGCTTTTTTCCTATCTTCATTCTGGAGCGTGGTCTTTCAATTTCAGAGCTTGATTATTGATTTCACATTCACATTTTGTAATGCTTTTCCTCAAAACCCTGTCCTCACACTCAAATAAGCCCTGCTTGTACTCGGATTAGCTCTGCTTCTGCTCAAACTCTACGCTTGCACTCAGATATGTTGTTGCTTGCACAGATGTCCTGCTCTCCAGCTTCAGCCCTTCTCGTCACACTCAGGCTGCTTCTGTGTTCACTAGGGATGTCCGTAAGTAACCGTTTAACCGTTAGCCGACATTAAGCATTTTAACCGATTAACGCTATCAGGTAAAATGTTAAAAGAAATGTTAATAATTGACTCAAAAGCTGAGCGGCTCAGAGGAGCGGCTCGTCTCTTTAAGGAGAAAAGCTGGTCCACCTTAACAGTCCACCTTAAGAGGCGGAGCCGGAGTTGCAGGATACAGGAAGTCAGCTCCGGTCTTTCCGGCTCGCTTTAGCGGAGCGGAGGAGTTGTAGTTTATAAACTGAACACTGCTACACCTACGATTACAGCTAGAATGCCACCAACAAACTCACACTCACCGCCCACACACACACACAGTCTGTTGGAAACTCGCTAAAGTTACGAAGCCTCCGGCAACGCTAGAGCTGCTAACGTGGCACAAATACACACAATCATTGATCGACCCCAAATTCAAATTCAGTTACGGGATTTCTCGATGTGGTAGTAGTCATTTTGAAAAATGTCTGTCACGGCCCCCGGGGGCCACATTGGCGGCGCCCCGATATCTATATCTTTTCATAACATATAAACCTACATTTGTGCCAAATGTGTTGCTTTTATCGCAAAATGCACAATTGTTAAAAATCTTTGAGTTTAGCTGGCGACCTATAAAGAGTTCTAGTTTTCAGTAATGACAGAAGACAGACGTCTGCTGGGGTCCAATACCACCAACATCTACACAGTAGAAGGTGATTGGCATCCTAATTGTCTTGCTTTCATTTCATTTCTTACAGATGGGCCCCTGCAGTTTGTCAACCCCCCTCTCTCTTTCTGGAGACTCAGCTGTGGTTGGAAAATGTTCTGTTTTTCATTTCAGAGTCCCAGGACGGGAGCTATAAGTCAGACATGAGCAGCAAGCCCAGGAAGGAGCGCACGGCCTTCACCAAAGAGCAGATCCGGGAACTGGAGTCCGAGTTTGCTCACCACAACTATTTGACCAGACTGAGACGCTACGAAATAGCTGTCAACCTCGACCTCACGGAACGACAAGTACGCTACCTGCTGAATTACTCTGAATCACTGTTGGAGGAGGAGGAGGAGGAGGAGGAGGGAACAGGAGATCAATACTGGAGCCATTCAAATCCTATATGTTCTCAAAGTCATGAAATACAATTAAAGAGGGATTCAACTGGCCACGGCTTTTATTAACATCCTTTTGGGAACCATTAGGTATTGCAACAAAATCAACAGGTCCCATAGTTGGACTCTGAGGAGTTAGAAGAAAGCTTTCTGAAGCAGAGATCCAAACTAAATATCCAAAGAGGTCATAAATCTCCACTGAACTGAAGCCGCTCTTTGTCTTCAGAACAACTTTTAGTAGATAAAATATGTTCTGATGCTGCTCAGTGGAGGGAAAGGAGAAGAAGTAATATGATACTCGTAAGAGTATCATATTACTTCTATATCTGATAAATATCCTAAAAGTTCAGTGACATTAAATACAGTAGTTTAGTTTTGGGCTTTAAATCTGTGATCCACTAATCCAGGAGTCAGCAACCTTTACTATCAACAACAAAAACACATCTGTCTGGAGCCGCAAAACATCTGGTCATTGTGATGAAGGTAACAGTTTATAGTCTAAGTATATAGTATATCAGTCTAATGCAGTGAGGGCCAAAGAGACAATGTACTACGGAGTATTAGGACCACATTGAGGGAAACAACATCTGAGATTTACACAATAAAGTCAGAATATTACGAGAATAAAGTCATAACTTTACGAGAAAAAAGAAAATAAAACGTAAAATTACTACTTTATAATAGTACAATAATGATAAATAAAAATGAAAATGTAAACAAAGAAAGTTCCTTATTTTAAAACTCCCCAGGGAGCCTCTGGAGAGGAGATGAAGAGACGCAGGTTGCTGACCCCTGCGTTAGATAATCCATTACCATGATGTACATATGTATATACTGTACTGAATATATACAGGTATAATATTATTGTGTGATATTGACGTTTTAAAAATCAAACTACAGTACACAGCCCAAACAAAAGAATGAAAGCAGACATGATGTTGAAGGATTATCACACTACAGTATATTTCAGATTGCAGTGAGTTGAATGAAAAACAGTGTCTGCCTGTAACGTGGGATAAACACATTAGTGGGTTTATTTTGCTCAGCAGAACTGTATTAAAGTATAATATTGATACTTGTAGTAAAACATATAAAAACACAACTCTGCCCCGCGGCATTTAAGAATGTTTTTAAGTGGAGCTTTAGTTTAAGTTTAGTCTCTTCCTTTGAGTGGGGACGGGGCATATCTTCTCCCAGTGACTTGGAAGGATGAATATGTATGTCTACATCTTTAGTACTCTCCTGTACGTGTTTTTGTACAAGTTTGAAGACAGTCCAGCACTTATGTCCAAAAACAACGCTGCTGTCTCAGCACCCCCACGAGTACGGTGCATTAGGAGGTCTGTTGGATAGAACCAATCCGTGTTTTTGGCTCAGGCAAACTCACCCAGGATTTACATCTTCCTGTCTGGATTCAAGTCCCTCAACACTCCCCCTCACATCGGCCGTGTCTCCAAACCGCCCCTTATTGTGGTCCAATAACTCTGTGCATGAGAGGGTTGGTTCTTAACGTCTTCACTGTTATGTTAAAGCTTCTACTTCTGAAACTACTGTACACATTTACAACTCCTGTTAAATCGGGTTGTTTCTTTAATAACAATGTTAGAATACATCCTCATATACCTTCTACCACATCCTCTTCACATGGCCTTTTCATGACCCGACATTAAAGCTGCAATAATCAATACAGTGATCAATGAATGTATTGTATACTAACAATGGATCAAATTAATGTGGATGTGAACGGCGTCACTTGTAGTGAAAAACTTCCAGCCCTCGCTCCGGCCCTCGCTCCAGCCCTCGCTGCAGCCTTCGCTACGGCCCTCGCTCCGGCCCTCGCTCCGGCCCTCGCTCCGGCCCTCCTCGCTCCGGCCCTCCTCGCTCCGGCCCTCCTCGCTCCGGCCCTCGCTCCGGCCCTCCTCGCTCCGGCCCTCGCTCCGGCCCTTGCTGCAGCCTTCGCTACGGCCCTCGCTCTGGCCCTCGCTCCGGCCCTCGCTCCGGCCCTCGCTCCAGCCCTCCTCGCTCCGGCCGTCCTCGCTCCGGCCTTCGCTCCAGCCCTCGCTCCGGCCCTCGCTCCGGCCCTCCTCGCTCCGGCCCTCGCTCCGGCCCTCGCTCCAGCCCTCGCTCCAGCCCTGCTGGTTTGCCTAGTAGAGTATGAACAATGAATGTGTCTTAATGCTTTGTCTTTCCTCTCAGGTGAAGGTCTGGTTCCAGAACAGGAGGATGAAGTGGAAGCGTGTGAAGGGAGGCCAACACGGGACGGCGGCGAGAGAGAAAGAGCTGGTGAATGTAAAGAAAGGGACATTACTGCCGTCTGAGTTTTCAGAGATAGAAGGACTGAAGCGCTCCGCCAGCTCGCCGAGGCCGGCGACCGAGGACGACAGCCACGACAGCGACCAGAGCTCAGAGAATCCCATCTCGTGACCTCTCGTGGTTCTACTGGACTGGACTGAAATGAAGGAAACACTGGTGAGACGTAAGGAAGTACAGCTTGCTGTGAGCGGTCGACAGCAACAGACAGAAATGAGACTTACAGAACATTCCAGAGATGCTTCTCACTGATGAACGGCGTGTTTCAGTCTGATTCCACTGGACTTCTTTCGGCACAAATTGTTTATGTTTTGTGTAAAATGAACTGAACTGAAATATTCTTGCTCATGCTTTTCAATAATTTATCCAAATCCAAGAGGTCCCTCTAGTCCCGGGGTCAGCAACCTTTCCTATCTAAAGAGACATGCGGTCTGGAGCCGCAAAACGTTTGATCATTGTGATGAAGGTAACACAGTTTATAGTCTCAGTATATAGTATATCAGTCTAATGCAGTGAGGGACAAAGAGACAATGTACTACGGAGTATTAGGGACACATTGAGGGAAAACACATCTGAGATTTACACAATAAAGTCAGAATATTACGAGAATAAAATCATAACTCATCAATCATTAAATCTTTGCAAGAACACAGAACGTTTTAAAATGAGTTTTTACTTTACTTAAAGCAAACAATGAGTACTAATAGTGACTGAACACAGCCAGCTGAACACACTCTTTGCTTTTCTGACTAAATGATTAAATGACATTGTGCTGGTGTTGATAGGCGATGCACTCTGAGGCAGGACTCTTCTAACTGTTCGTGAACGCTTCAACAAACTCCGGAGGCTCCAGGCTGCGAGGGTGCAGAGACAGAAAATGAGAAGTGATATTAAAATCAGTGTTTTGAATCAGAGTCTCAGTTTTTCCTCGGTGACTCAGTCACTTTTGGGAAGAGCTCTGACCGTGGACGTTCCTGCGCTGGATTTCTCACCAGATCTTTACAGACACTTTGGGATGTTTCCACGCTGGTCATCTGGGAAATATTAAAAAATGTCCATCTGTGAAAAATCTACGGCTGCTACATCAAATAATGATCAGAACTGGAAGATGTTAACATTGTTTAAAGGCAGGTTGTGGATGTCATCGTCTCTTTGGTCCAGAGGGAGGGATGGTAATCTGTTCAGTCCTGGTTAAATGTGTGTAATGATGACGTCATGGTGAAAGTCCGACACCACGGTGTGACAGTGGAAAGTGGAATCAAGGGCCAAAGAATTGTGCTTAGGAAGTTGTTTCATATTCTGCAGATTATGGCTGAATGAGTCTGAATGACGAACACAAACCACAAGTCCTCCAGTAAACTGGCAGAGCCCCCTGACTGACAGCTGCGTTACCCATCTAGAGCTTCAGCTGCTGGACCCAGATCCACTTTGACTCGTGGTACCAGAGAACCGGTCGCCTGTACCGAGACATGAAGGTGCACAAACACAATGCTTATACAGCAGAGCCAAACGATGCTGGTGGATCCTCTAACTGGACTTTATCGTGTCTACTCTGCACTTCATCCTGAGAAGGAGGCTGGGTCACGCTTCATCAACACATGAGCAGTAAAATCTGCTCTGCACTCGCAGAAACTGAGCCAATAGCAACGCACGACCGCAGCTTCAGTTACACTGTGCATGTGTTAAACCCCGTACCTCAAGACCCGTGTCCACCTCGTGTCCACCCCGTGTCCATCCCGTGTCCAACCCGTGTCCACCCCGTGTCCACTCCGTGTCCATCCCGTGTCCACTCCGTGTCCACCCCGTGTCCACCCCGTGTCCACCCCGTGTCCACTCCGTGTCCACCCCGTGTCCACCCCGTGTCCACCCCGTGTCCCAGCCTCCTTCAACAGGCCTTGATTTCTAGTGTGACGATAAACAGGAGCCAAACTCTACATGAAAAAATTACACAATTGGTCTCATAACTTATTTCAAATGAACAATTCATACACGACCCGAACCGTGACTAGAGAACCGTGACTAGAGAACCGTGACTACGTGACTAGAGAACCGTGACTAGAGAACCGTGACTAGAGAACCGTGACTACGTGACTAGAGAACCGTGACTAGAGAACGTGACTAGAGAACCGTGACTAGAAAACCGTGACTAGAGAACGTGACTAGGGAACCGTGACTAGAGAACGTGACCAGGGAACCGTGACTAGAGAACGTGACTGGAGAACCGTGACTAGAGAACCGTGACTAGAGAACGTGACTAGAGAACCGTGACTAGAGAACGTGACTAGAGAACCGTGACTAGAGAACGTGACTAGGGAACCGTGACTAGAGAACGTGACCAGGGAACCGTGACTAGAGAACGTGACTAGGGAACCGTGACTAGGGAACCGTGACTAGAGAACATGACTAGGGAACCGTGACTAGAGAACGTGACCAGGGAACCGTGACTAGAGAACGTGACTAGGGAACCGTGACTAGGGAACCGTGACTAGAGAACGTGACTAGGGAACCGTGACTAGGGAACCGTGACTAGAGAACGTGACTAGAGAAGGTGACTAGGGAACCGTGACTAGGGAACCGTGACTAGAGAACATGACTAGGGAACCGTGACTAGAGAACGTGACCAGGGAACCGTGACTAGAGAACGTGACTAGGGAACCGTGACTAGGGAACCGTGACTAGAGAACGTGACTAGGGAACCGTGACTAGGGAACCATGACTAGAGAACGTGACTAGAGAAGGTGACTAGGGAACCGTGACTGGAGAACCGAATGGTTCAGATTTTTTACCTGAAAGGTTCCATCCCTGATCCAAATTGATTTTAGAAAGTCTGGACAGTAAATAAAAACACAGTAAATGCACATGGGATCCAGACCACATCTGGAGGTGGTTCTACAGATGTGTCTATAAGTCCGGACGCTGCTCATTAACTAATTCATTTCCACTCATCACAGTTTTTGTTCCTGAGATGAACACCAGTGTAAATATGAATCATGTCTGTGAAGTCAACATCACAACACCAGGGCTGGAGGAACCGGTCGTCTTCCTGACGCCCCCAGAGTTCAGATTCATTATGAGACCATTTCAAAACAGACTCTCTGAATATAGATGGCAACAGACTTTGTCTCCAACAAAACCGTCACCGTGAGGCACCCATCTTCTCTCCAGCAGCACATTGTGCATAAAATAACCCCTAGAGCTATGTTTCACCTCCTCTCCGGGAAACACCTGCTCCAACAAACCCCTCAGAGAGATCACCGGTAAATGCAAGGTGTGTCTGCTCATCCCCTTTCCTCCACGTCCGAAGATGTTGACCGGTGAATGGTAAGCCTCATTCACCCACATTTTCCTTTAGGTTTGCCTCCGCTGTTTCTGTTTTCCTTTGGGATTTCCAGGGTCTTCCCTCCTCCGGATCTCTAATGCTCCACCGATCCTTCATTTAGCCGTTCAGTGTGTTCTTCAGTCACTCTGCAGTTTTCCAGGGTTTTGTTTTCCAGTCATCAGAATGTTTCGTTACTACCGATCCAGTCTCCTCCGGCTGCCAAAGTGCCACATGCTGTCGTTGCCCTGCTGGCTTTTTCCAACCGCTGGCTCCTGACACCACACCAGTCCTTCATTAAACCTCCTGCTCCAGAGCTCCAGTCAACGTTCCACCCGACCACAAATAACCAGACTGCATGGAAGAGGACACTTACTCCTTTTTCCCCTTTCCCTTTTTTATTGGTTAAGGTGCACATCGCACCTAATTAATAGAAGTGATCTCAGGAGACGTACTGCCGTCAGGAACAGGAGACGCAGACAGAAAGGCTGAATAAAAGGCTTTTGGTGAAGTGGAGGTTTGTGATCATTGTGATGAAGGTAACACAGTTTATAGTCTAAGTATATAGTATATCAGTCTAATGCAGTGAGGGCCAAAGAGACAATGTACTACGGAGTATTAGGGCCACATTGAGGGAAAACAACATCTGAGATTTACACAATAAAGTCAGAATATTACGAGAATAAAGTCACAACTTAATGAGAAACAAATTGTAATATTACGAGAATAAAGTCTTACGAGAAAAAAAGAAAATAATTTACTTTACTAAGATTGATTGTTTTCAGATTACCTGTCTCATGCACTACTGTCAGAATATAGCGACCGTTTTATAAAAATAACTTTTTTTAATCGTATTTGCTCTAATCTACTGCAGCTTTAACTGCTGTTGTGTATTTAGATCAAAGACAAGAGATTAAGTCATAAAAATCAATTAACCATAATTAGACAGGGGTCATTTGTTGCATTAAAGTCAACAGTTATCAGAGATAATGTAGCTCCTGGGCTTTATTCAATACTTTATTTGGCTTTGCTGGAGTGACAGAAACAGGTGCGTGCGTGCGTGCGTGCGTGCGTGAGCGTGTGTTTGTGCGCATTCGCGTGTGCACAGCAGATCAGACAGCGAACTGCTGTCAAGACATCTATTGCCAGGTAGAAGGAGACCGGAAGTCTCACCATCATTCCTTCACAATAAAAGTGTTAACTACGTTAGGAAACTGAAGGGTAAGAAAAAGTGGACAAATTATATTACACATTTAATGAAACTATAATCAACAACTGACGTAAACCAGAATAGTTTAGAAACAGTCTTAAAATAGAATATCTGAGAAGTAGTCAAATCTTTTCCAGAAGTCCAGCAAAAGTGGGAATTAAAATAAATAATAATAAAACTAAAAAATAATGTGTTAACACTGACTACAGAAACAGGAGAAACTCTAACCATGGAATCGTCTTTGTTCCTTTTGGGGATACCTCTAAACACGACGCATTTACCAACAATATTAAAGGTCCCATATTGTAAAAAGTGAGATTTTCATGTCTTTTATTACATTATAAAGCAGGTTTAAGGGCTATATAAATACTGTTAAAATATCAAAACGCTCAATATACGGAGAAATACACACGCAGCCCGTATTCAGAAATTGCACGTTTGAAACAAGCCGATAGGATTTCTGTCCATTTGTGATGTCACAAATATACAATATTTAGACCATTTCACGGTTTTAAACGTAAACATTCTAAATGTGTCCCAGTTTATTTCCTGTTGCAGTGGATGTGAATGACATCAGCTGACAGGAAGTAAACATGGACCCTAGCTGTTGCCTAGCAACGCAATTCTGTTAAAATTCCGTTGAAATGCACTAAAACGGAGCGTTTCAGACAGAGGGTGAATACAGACGTATTCAGGCAGACGGTACGAGGAAAATAATGCTTTTTTAACATTACAGCATGTAAACATGTTCTAGTAGAAACACTAAATACAAACATGAACCTGAAAATTAGCTGATATGGGACCTTTAAAGGAAAGTTTAGTCTTTACCTTCAAAACATTAATTCAAATCAATTAAATTAAATTTATTTTTATATAGCGTCAAATCACAACAGAAGTTATCTCAAGACGCTTAACTTGATATCAACTTTCCAAGCTTTGTCGTGGGCTTCCATGGAGTTTTCTAACTTGACAAAAGGCTGACAAATTATATCAGTTGTTGTAAAAATACATGCTTTTCTGTTGATTTTAACTTTAATAACGGAGTTAGTTTTTCTTAAAGAAGTAATTTGGAAAATTCTTTTTATTCCTTTTTTTCAAACATATTATAACAAACATAACAAAACAAAAAAAATTATAACTTCCATTTAACATTTAATATATACATACATATATATATACACACATACACATCGCTTCCCACTCCCACACAGAAACAGGTCCAGTCTTCCTCCCCCCACTCATGCGCACTCGTGTGTCTCCTCACTGTGTTGAGCGATGCTCCTTCATGTCTATGTAGAGCGAGCACAAGCGCCAGCAACAGGACGCTGACTCTAGTTGACTTAACGGACACAGGTGAAGCTGTTAACAACACATTTAGGATTCTGACTAACACTCCCTTTAATGATGGATTTTTTTTTTAAAAGAAGTAATTTGAAAATGAGCTGCTTCATAGTTCAGGAGGAGGTGCTTTATTTTGAAAAACGTTAAGGGAAGTGGTACAGTGTGTTACTCTGTGTGTCTCTCCTCTGAGGGGAGTGTCTCTGTGTCTCATGTCTCAGTGTCTCTGTGGGTCTGAGGATGTGATGAGAACAGCTTCTACTGGACTCATGTTAACTCAGGTGGACTGATGTTAACCCAGGTGGACTAATCAGGTGGACTCATGTTAACTCAGGTGGTGCAGGTGAGTTCCCTCTACTGATACTAGGACCTGTGTAGAGAACTGCTGTCAGAATAACGTTCTAACATTAATGCCCCCTCATGGATCTAACATCCTCTGTGTTGTCCTGTAACTGTCATTAATGCTATAATGTGTATCATATGTATAATATGTGCAGGCCCTTACTGTCAGCCACACAGGACCTGATATAAAGACAGTTTAACTTGTATCATTTCTCAACACTTGTTGGCATCATGTATCTTCCAGTCTGAGCAGGTCTGCTCGAGCCTAGAAGGAGAACTGACTCACACCAGGGTCCATTTACAAATCTGGCAATTTAACGGGACTCTTTCTAAGCTCTGAAGCTCGCTTCACCTGTCGTGTTTCATACGAGTAGAGACATTTCCTGAATCCTCAGTGACTGCTGTTCATTTCGGGTCAGATGTTTTAACACCAAGCTGCAGTGAATTCCAATCAAATGTCCACTTTGTGTGAGAATGCATCAGTTAAACCGGTACATCCTCACCGTGCTGTTACCAGCAGAGAGCAGAGCAGCAGCAGCAGCTGAGGACAGATTATGGAAGTCTATGTGTGCCGAATTCATCAGGACATGTGTGTGAGTTTATTCAGGTGTCGAATGATGTTTTTAGATTTGTATGTGTTGTGCTGATGAGCAAGTCTTTATTAATTGACCGTTCTTTAAATTGCCTTCAGCATAAGAGAGAAGTCAGTATATGTTGCCAAGCAACACCTCTTTTTAAAGCCTCAGTCAGTCTGCTCTGTTTAAAATAGCCCTCCTTTGATCTGCTTCTATCACCCAACACCCAGCACTGGAGGATCGCCTGAATCACAGATTTCAGGTGAAAATTCATTCTGTTGTTTAACTGATTCACTCTCTGAATAGAAATTAGCGTATGAAATCCCTGTTGGCTGCTGTGGGGCTACATGTGCAAATGGAGTGCTATCCACCCTGCTGGTTTATTTCTCATTCATCTGCCGGTATAATGAGAGGATGTGAGCTCCAGAGAGAGAGAGGGGGGGATATTCTGGTATTCACTTGTTGGGTTTTATAAAGCCACTGTGGGTGTTTTCACTGCTTTGACTTCTTATTATGCATGCTGTGTTGACCCCCCCAGGCTCTTGCTGCAGTCCCGCTGGAATAAAAGCAGTGACGACTTCTCCCGCTCCACCAAGATGGGGAATGGATTATCGGATCATCGCTTCCCCTGCCTGCCGTCCTTCCAGGCTCTCCACATTGTCATTCTGGGACTGGACTGCGCGGGAAAGACCACCGTGCTGTACCGCCTGCGCTTCAACGAGTTCGTGAACACCGTCCCGACTAAAGGTTTCAACACGGAGAAGATCAAGGTGACTCTCGGAGGCGGTCGACGGACGGCTTCGTTCCACTTCTGGGACGTCGGTGGTCAGGAGAAGCTGCGTCCTCTGTGGCGCTCTTACACGCGCTGCGCCGACGGCATCGTGTTCGTGGTGGACTCGGTGGACGCCGAGCGCGTCGAGGAGGCCAAGACGGAGCTGCACAAGATCACGCGGCTGGCGGAGAACCAGGGAGTGCCGGTTCTGGTGGTGGCTAACAAACAGGACCTGAGGAACTCGCTCAGCCTGGCCGAGATGGAGAGCACGTTGGCTCTGGGCGAGCTCGGCGCCGCCACGCCCTGGCACCTTCAGCCCGCCTGCGCTATCATCGGCGAGGGACTGCAGGAAGGTCTGGAGAAGCTGCACGCCATGATCGTGAAGAGGAGAAAGATGCTGCGGCAACAGAAGAAGAAGAAGAGATGATGTGCCAACGGCGGGAACTATAAAACGTGAGCTGGATCTAAAGCTACATGAGAACTAACTGTGAGCTGCAGACAGGCGGCCGGTCCACTGGGACTCAGGCTGAGTTTGATCCTTCCAGTGGACTGTTGGTTCACGTCAGCCAGTGTTTGGCTCCCACAGAGGACAGTGGGATGGATTTTGCCCCGTGGACTTTGGATGCCAACAACCTTGTCAGCAACAAGTCCTTTATCAAGGAAGTCCAGTATTCTGCTGTTTCCACTGAACTCTTAAAGGTGGACAATGAGCTCTGACACGTCTGTTTTATGTTGGAATATATGTTGCTACCAAAGCTTGTGTTAGAGCACAACGCTGCACATGTCAGTATCGGGACACGTATGTTGTATCCATGTTGCACAGTGGAAGGGGGGGGGTCAATAAGTTTACATGAAGAGTAAATGTTCATCAACAACAGGATGACCCTGAAACATGTACAACACTGTTCAACATGTCTGTTAATGATGGAGAGAATGATTTAGGTGTTTGGTAGCGTACCTACCTTCCTGTTGCACAGCTACACTGAGAGCAGAACATGTCACTCCATCTAAAACATGAGCTTCTGTTGTCAACCCTGCTGATTGGAAAAGGCTGAGGGCTTCTTTCTAGAACCATCAGTTTATACCAACCAGTCAATACATAGCAGGATGGAGGAGATGTTCCACAGGAGCCTCAAAACACCAGAACGCAGCAGTGCAGACACAAACTGTGTTTTGAGTACAGGACGTGGCTGATTGATCCAAATCTGGCAGAGAGGAACCTATTGAGAACCTACTCAGCATTAGGCAGGTGGTCATAATGTAACGGCTGATCGGTGTATACTTGTAATGTTATCTTAGTGAGGTCTCATGACTTCACTGGCTCTGATAGTGAGCTAACATTCCTCAGCTAACTTTCTCTACAGGTATTCACATCTAAATCTATTAAACAACTTAGAAGAAGATAGCACATTTAGTTTGAACCCAACTGTTTCTCAAGTGAGCAGAGTGATTGGAACATGTGAACATGTGACTGACGGGTGTTTCTTGCTGCCCAGGTGTGTCCTATATCTATTATACAGCTCTGAATGTCTAACCTCAGTTTCAGCTTTGGGTTTTGTCTGGGCGGGCTAGATAGGAAGGCCAGATTGGGATTTGATGAACTTTTACCATGAACTTTGAAAAGGCTAATGGAGAAAGACTGGATCTGCTCATCAGATATAATAAAGGAATTGTCCTCGCTGTTCCGGTAGTTAGAACTGTATGTAATGCATTAGTTACCGTGATAGAGGTTTCCGTAGTTGGCTACTTGTATAATCACATACTGTCGGAGCAAACTGAGGAAAAGTGGATATACCAAAAAAAAAAATAACAATCACAAAAGTGATGATTTGAACAGTCTGAGAGCGATCCGTTGTCTCCATGTGTTTCAGGTGAGACTCTCTGGCCGGGGGGAAGCTGTGACTTCATCACCAGCATCGCCCCTCTGTAGATGTGTCCTGTGTAATCCTGTTTATTGACAGGCCCAGTTGGATCAGCAGGAATATTCCCTGGTTGCCTGTTGAGCATCCGTCCTCAGAGACAGCCCCACCTATATGTGACGACACATTTGATGGTCCTTTTACTTTCAAAATGACACTGACACTGAAGGAAGTGAAGCTTCATGTACCACTTTGTTCACTTGTAATAAAACAACGACAGGACAGTGATGTAGCTGGTGTTCTGTTCATCTGTTCACCGCTGGCTGCTGCTGAGTTCACCAGGCTGCAGGTTTGTTACCCACTCGTTGGTTTATGTGTAACTGACAAACTGGTGATAAAAAAGAGGTCCTTCTAGGTTAAAGTGGAACATACAGACACCACCGGCCTGTTCTTCTAACCCAGGGGTCAGCAACCTTTAAAATAAATCTGTCTGGAGCCGCAAAACATGTGATCATTGTGATGAAGGTAACACAGTTTATAGTCTAAGTATATAGTATATCAGTCTAATGCAGTGAGGGCCAAAGAGACAATGTACTACGGAGTATTAGGGCCACATTGAGGGAAAAACATCTGAGATTTACAGAATAAAGTCAGAATATTATGAGAATAAAATCATAACTTTACCAGAAAAAAAGAAAATAACATGTAAAATTACTACTTTATAATATTATGACTTTATTCTCTAAATCTCAGATTTATTTTTTTCCTCAATGTGGCCCTAATACTCCGTCGTACCGTCGTACCATAGACCTACAACAATGATACATAAAAATTAAAATGTAAACAAAGAAACAGTTATTCATTTCCATTTTTAAACTCCCCAGGGAGCCTCTGGAGAGGAGCTGAAGAGACACAGGTTGCTGACCTCTGCTTTTCTACACCGTGTACCAGTTTATCATTTCAGTACGTTACTTGAGCTCGTTGCATCATAATGAATATTCAAATGGAAGATGAGGAGTGAGAAACACTGTATGCATATATATTAGCTGCTAATCCAGAGGGACGTAGCACGCTGCTGCTTTTAAATCCAGATGTTCTACTGTTAGCCTTTTCATATTAGTAGCTTATAAAAAAATGTCCTGAAGGGGCGCCTGGTTAGCTCAGTTGGTAGAGCGGGCCTCAGTCCTGACCGCGGTGGTCCGGGTTCGAATCCGGCCTGTGGCCCTTTCCGCATCCACTCTCTCTCTCTCTCCCCCCTTTCCAAGACTCTATCCACTGTCCTGTCAATAAAAATGCTTAAAAAATGCCCCAAAAAATAACTTAAAAAAAAAAAAAAAAATGTCCTGAAGAAGACCGTGCAATGTGTTTGATAGCTCAATAAAGCTAGTAAGTGGACCGTTGACCTTTAAATTAGTTTGTTACACATTCTTTTCTCAAGAGTTAAGAATGAACCTGCTCAAAGTGTGAAGAAGAGTTGATTGTGTGAGTTCTTCACTTTGTGAATGGTAGTGCTACTTTTACCAATTCAAATACTCAAAATCAACTTTCTTTTGTTTTCTTCTAGGCTGTATCGTCTTTATTAGATTATGGAGTTCAAAATGAGACAATGTTTTTCCAGAATAATCCTGAATCTGTTTTCTACTGTTAAAGTCTACAGACTGATGTCCATTGTGAGGCACTGTTGGGATTTGAACCCAAGATCTCCTGTTTACGAGACAGGCGCTTTAACCACTAAGCCACAGCGCCTCTGTTCTCTGTTGTCTTCTTCTCAACACCAGCTACCTCCACTAAATAACCAGCCATCTGTGACCGTCTCCAGAGCGTTGACCTCTTATAGTTAAGGTTAAGCGTTGACCTCTAATTGTTAAGGTTGAGCGTTGACCTCTAATAGTTAAGGTTAAGCGTTGACCTCTTATAGTTAAGGTTGAGCGTTGACCTCTAATAGTTAAGGTTGAGCGTTGACCTCTTATAGTTAAGGTTAAGCGTTGACCTCTTATAGTTAAAGTTGAGCGTTGACCTCTTATAGTTAAGGTTAAGCGTTGACCTCTAATTGTTAAGGTTAAACATTGACCTCTAATAATTAAGGTTGAGCGTTGACCTCTAATAGTTAAGGTTAAGTGTTGACCTCTAATAGTTAAGGTTAAGTGTTGACCTCTAATAGTTAAGGTTAAGCGTTGACCTCTTATATTAAGGTTGAGCGTTGACCTCTAATAGTTAAGGTTAAGTGTTGACCTCTAATAGTTAAGGTTAAGTGTTGACCTCTAATAGTTAAGGTTAAGCGTTGACCTCTAATAGTTAAGGTTAAGTGTTGACCTCTAATAGTTAAGGTTAAGTGTTGACCTCTAATAATTAAGGTTGAGCGTTGACCTCTAATAGTTAAGGTTAAGTGTTGACCTCTAATAGTTAAGGTTAAGTGTTGACCTCTAATAGTTAAGGTTAAGCGTTGACCTCTTATATTAAGGTTGAGCGTTGACCTCTAATAGTTAAGGTTAAGTGTTGACCTCTAATAGTTAAGGTTAAGTGTTGACCTCTAATAGTTAAGGTTAAGCGTTGACCTCTTATATTAAGGTTGAGCGTTGACCTATAGTGCAAAAGTGCAAAAACATGTTAGTAAAAAGGCAGTAAAAAAATTAGTAGTGCAAAGTACAAAGAACAAAAAAATATACCAGATATAAAAATACAAGATGAAGAAGAAAACAAAAGTGAATATAGTGCAGAGTAACAGCTGTGATACACGACTATTAAAAAAGTGAATATAGTGCAGAAGAGACTGTTAAAAGTGAGTATAGTGCATTATTATCTGTCCTGCAAACCGTCCTCCCCCCCCCTCCCTAGAGAGGTGTTGTACAGTTTGATGGCTCGGGGGACAAAAGATTTCCTGAGTCTGTCTGTTGAGCACTTGGGGAGCAGCAGCCTGCCGCTAAACCAGCTCCTCTGTTTGGTGATGACGGCGTGCAGAGGATGGCTCGCGTTGTCCAGTAATCCTCTAATAGCTAAGGTTAAGCGTTGACCTCTAATAGTTACGGTTAAGCGTTGACCTTGAATGGTTGAAGGTCGTCGGGCAGCGAGTCTCACAAGAGTTTTGGCACGTTTTCGCAGCTCGGGAGTTACCTTCTAGACACGACCTTGTCTCAGCACTGGAGTTGTGATGGGTTGTTCCTCTAAGAAACTCATCTTCTGTACGACTGTATGGATCTATCCTCTATTATCAGTAGATTTAGTCGACGAAAGACAAAGGCAGCAAACCAGAGTCCAGCACATACAACCAGTAGACCTGCTGTCAGTCTCAGTCCAAAGTAGATGTTCCTTCTCCTTCTCACTGTTGGTCTCTCTGGTTGTGGTCTCGCTGTTGGTCTCTGAGGTTCGGGTTCATCAGCAGCTGCTGCAAAGGACAGAAAATAAAATGTGTCTGATTGTCTGAAGTGGAACCGTTTTACTGAAACAGGAAACAAAATAAATCCAGCAGACTGATAAAAGAAAGACTAAATCTGATCCTGTTCTTCATCAGCGGTAGTCATGACGTACGTTTTACTGCGTCTGGTAGTCACTTTCAGTCCTAAAGGCGGAAGCGTAGCTCTGCTGCTGGGAGCTGACGTTGTAATGGAACGACCAGTTGACTTTCACTTCTTAGTGATATGTGTTCTTTGGTAGAGGGATGTAGCTGAGACTACTTTTTAATAGCTAGCTAGGCTATGCTAGCTAACCAGTATGACCCCTGCAGCATGCTAACATGCTAAACTAAGATGTGTTTAGCTCTAGCAGGGCTGTAGACTCTTAGTCTGGTTTCACTGACTGACTTCTACTGAATCAACTCACCTGTGACTTTGAGGCTACATATCCTAGAGCCCGAACCAACACCTGTCTGCACGTCACACCGGTACACACCCGAGTCATTGATCCTGAGTCTGGACATGTGAAGTCTGATTCGTCCGTCTCTGAGGACGTCTTTGTCACACCAGACTCGTCCTGTAAACTGTTGATCCTGAGACTCTGGGACCTCAACACCTCCATGGAGATGAAACAGGACAGCAGGACAGTTCACAGTAGATAAATAGTGAGTTGAGGGAACTGTCGGTTCTGGTTGGGAACATCCACTCCAGTGTGATGTTGTGGTTCTCCTCTGCCTGATAGGAGGTCTGTGTCACATTCAATACAAATGATTCTGTAGAGGAGACAGAGAGGGAAAGTGAGCAGCAGACAAACTGACAGCTTTAAAGTTCCTGTTAGTAACTTGTTCAGGTATAAATCATTGCTGGTCGGTGTCTCATGGTCTCTCGTGTGTCTCATGGTCTCTCGTGTGTCTCATGGTCTCTCGTGTGTCTCCGCTGTTCAGACTCAGACTCCAACACAAACTACAGTGAAGCACCAAAACCTCTTGGTTGTATCTAGCTCGTCTGTTAAACAGTGTTGGCCGCGGTCGGAGGACGCGGGGGAGACCGTAGCTTTGGTCTCCAGGACTGGAGTCTCTGCTCCTCTGCTCCTCTGCCTGCCTTCACTCACACACCACGCTCCTTCTCTCTCTCTCTCTCTCTCTCCACCTCTCACGTGCATGCTGCTCACTCCACACTGCAGAAGAGTTAGTTTAGCTCTGAGAATATCTAGTGAATGTTCAGTGGACGTTTGTGCAGAAATAACTGCTGCAGCGGGAAAAGCCAACACTAGGATCAGCATTGATTCATGGAGAGACCTTGGTCTGGTCAGCTAACATTACTGCCAAGCAGCTGGAATATAGAGTGATATTGTGCTTTTAGCTGACGTGTGTCTCCTCACTGTGTTGAGTGATGCTCCTTCATGTCTATGTAGAGCGAGCACAAGCACCAGCAACAGGACGCTGACTTTAGTTAACAAGACATTTCTGATTCTTACAAACAGTCCCTTTAACATGTGAAACTCCATCTAGAGATGTTTGTCTGAAAGTGTATTTAGTGTTTGTGGATAATAAAGTAAAGGCAGACTAACCACGGACACAGGGGGGCAGGCTGAGGAGCAGCAGGATGCTGTAGTAGATCATCTTCTCCCTGTGAGAGGAGACAGAAACAGTCATTACAGGTATAAGAGAGACGATCTACAGTCTGTCTTTAGTCCTTACGGTACTTCTTCCTCTGTGCTACTGATTACACATGACAGACCAGTAGACTGACACCAAGCCATCTACACTAAAGTATTTCTGTCACAGGATGGCGCCAGTTTAGTACATTAGATTTTTTGATATGATGATATTCACATAGAATAGTTAAAATAAGTAAAACATCCAGAGTAAAGTCGGGAAAAGGACAAAAAGACGGAGAGACAACGAATCTATAAACTAAACTCCAGAGGAACCGGAGGTCTGTATTACAGAAGCCAGTTCAACACATCCAAAGTATCTTCTCCTTATCTGGCTTCACTAACCCTAACAACAGAGATCACACTAAACGGTCCTATTTCAACCTTCTCTCAGCTGCGTCCTCGTCTCCGGTGGTGTGAAACACACTCAAGATCAAGTAAAAAAATAAATATAAAAACATAATTCAAAGCGGTAAACACCCACAGCATAAATCCAGCTGTCCTTCCTGCATCTGTCAGTTTAAACTGAGATGTTTTAGTCTGATTATGACTGTAACTTCTTCATATGTGTGTAATATTACCATACGAGCTCTGACTGGTCAGTAGGCGGTGCTTTTATAAGACTGAATCTCTGATCTGGAACATAACCTTCTGCGGAGTAGGTTATGTTCCAGATCAGATAAGTTACCATGACGTCAGCAACCTTTACTCTCAAAAGAGCTATTTTAGGCAAAAAATAAATAAATACCGTCCCGTCGTACCGTAGACCTACAACATGATTAATAAAAATGAAAATATAACAAAAAACAGTTATTCATTTCCATATGTAAAAGTCCACAGAGAACCACTGGAGAGGAGCTGAAGAGACGCAGGTTGCTGACCTCTGACCTCTGACCTCTGACCTAACCCTAAATCCTGCTTCATAGTACAGGCCTCAGGTTGTTTGGTTGTTAATTGATTTGTTTTCTATCTATTTCACTTCATGTCTCTATTCGTTCCTGGTCAGCGACAAAATATGAAAACACTCCAAATTATTAACACCACATTTCTTCACGAAAAAGAAAACCTGATTAATATAATATATCAACTATCTGTATTTCCACATTACCTTGTGTCTCTTCTGTTGTAGCCTCCTACAGGACCAAACGACGAGACTGCTGAGCAACAACCAGCAGTGGAAGCTGCAGTCTTCTTGTTTACATGTCCTCCTGGCTCCTCCTCTCTCCTTATCTGTTGTGGTTCACTTCATCTTTCACTTTCAGCTGTCAGCTATAAGCTGTTCAGCCTGATTACAGCCCCCCCCCCCCCCCCCCCCCCCCCCCCCCCTAGTGGAGTGAACTCCGTCACTAGTCAAGGAAACTGAAGAGGACACCTTTGACTTGTCCCCATGCTGCAGTGATGTACAGGTGTACTCTGAGACCCTCTGACATCACTGCTGGGTGTTGGGTGCTGACTGTGGTCAGAGGTCAAACTAACTGGTATTGGGTAGTTCATATGAAATGCATTTAGTCCAAAGAGAGAGACAATCTCTGCAACCAAAAGGCACTGCTGGGATTTGAACCCAGGAGCTCCTGTTTACTAGACAGGCACTTTAACCAACTAAGCCACAGCGCCCTGAATACTACTGTTGTTTATTTCTCTCATATCAAACCTGCATTCATATCCAACGAGTTAAAAAAGGTTATTTCAACACAGGAGCTGTCTGTTTCTTAACTCCAACAGTCAACATTTAACCAGAAAAACAGTCTTTCTCTGAACTTAACTACGTAGTGTTCCTGCCTAAACTAAACCCCATATAGAGGTGGCAGAGATAAACACGACAGACTTCATTTCTGTTCCAGAACATATCACTTCCTGAATCTGTTTCCTACTGTTAAAGTCTACAGACAGATGTCCATTGTGAGGCACTGTTGGGATTTGAACCCAAGATCTCCTGTTTACGAGACAGGCACTTTAACCACTAAGCCACAGCACCTCTGTTCTCCATTGTCTTCTTCTTCTCTCTACCTCCACTAAATAACCATCCATCTGGGACCGTCTCCAGAGCTGTGTCTGCTCTCTTCCCGGCAAGCAGCGACAACACTTTACGGTCCAACTGATGAACTTACATGTGTTGTCACCATAACAATATACAATAATCAATATTTGGTTTTGCACTAGTCGAATGACCACGGAAAACAGTTTGACATTCTACTCCTTCAAGATTCCAGATTCCAGATGTTTATTGTCACACCGGTTATACAGGTACAATCGTGTGAAATACTTTTTGCTGAGAAGCTCCGTTAAGAAAACAGTAAGTTAAATAGCAAAAAATAAAATAAAATAGAAATGAAAATAATACTGTATTTACAAATAATATACAGTATAATAATAAAGGAAATACTTGGTATATGGTAAATATAGAAGCATATATATATATATATGCAGTCTGGGCAGCTCCTGCAGGCTGGGCAGCTCCTATTCCATTTCTATGGTGTAAATATGAATTTAGTTTGTTTACTATAAACTAAAGAGGACACCTTTGACTTGTCCCCATGCTGCAGTGATGTACAGGTGTACTCTGAGACCCTCTGACATCACTGCTGGGTGTTGGGTGCTGACTGTGGTCAGAGGTCAAACTAACTGGTATTGGGTAGTTCATATGAAATGCATTTAGTCCAAAGAGAGAGGCAATCTCTGCAACCAAAAGGCACTGCTGGGATTTGAACCCAGGATCTCCTGTTTACTAGACAGGCACTTTAACCAACTAAGCCACAGCGCCTCCTACAGCTGGAGCTCTCTGTTGTAAGAAGACAACGAGATAGTTAACATGGATGGTAACGGATTTAAGAAACTTAACAACTCACTGATGGCTTCTTCTGTTCTGTCTGTTCTCTTACTCCAACAGTCAACTTTTAACCAGAACCACAGTCTTTCTCTAAACCTAACTACGTAGTGATCCTGCCTAGACTAAACCCTGGATATAGAGGTGGCAGAGATAAACATGACAAACTTCATTTAAGAGCTCATTTCTGTAACAACCAAAAGGCACTGCTGGGATTTGAACCCAGGATCTCCTGTTTACTAGACAGGCACTTTAACCAACTAAGCCACAGCGCCTCACATGTCCTCACAAATGAGATAAGATAAAGATGAGATATTCCTTTATTAGTCCCACAGTGGGGGCATTTTGCAGTGTACAGCAGCAAAGGGCAAAAAACAAGAAGCATCAGTAAAAAACAAAAAGCAAAACAAAAGTGAAACAAGATATGAACAATTTAAATAGATGGAAATATAAAAATAGGAACAATATAAACAGTATTATTGACTATTAAAAAAATTGCAGGAGTGGAAAAATGACATTGCACGGTGAGAATGAAATTCCACCTGATAATATTGCACAGTATGAATTACACCTGAGTAGTATTGATATATTCGCACAGTCAGTATACAGTAAAGTGCAGTTATTGTCAGTTTTGAGAAAATGTTTTTCCAAAACAATGTCACATAATGTATTCATCTTTTTCTACTATTAAAGTCTAGATTTGAGGAGATTAACCTGCCTTGACTGGCTCGGTTTGAACTGACAAAAGGAGGGTTTTCACCTGGGTCAGATAACCCTGATCCAACCTGTAGTCCTTGGTGTCAAAGAGGTGTAAGTGAAGTTAAAACCTGCAGCCACTAGAGGGCTCAGTTTGCTGTGCTATATAGTCAATATGAACAGCTGCAACATCTAACTTCATTCATTGTCTGCTATACAGCACTGCTTGTTCAAATGTGTATTATATAGCATGAACTGACTGTGTCTCCAGATGACAATGGTCTACCTGCAGGCGTGGAGGAAACACACAATGCTTCCAATTCCAAAAAATAAGATGTGGATGATTTTGATCCTCATGTAAATAGAACCAGAAATATGACTGTACCAGTAACCTGCATGCAGGTAGCTGATGCATGCCAGGATCCCCTATAGTTGACCTACAGCAGGTGTTGCAAACAAAAGTGGAAGTAAAAAAAAAAAATGTCCTGTAGATGATAAATAATTTCATCGTCATTATGCAAAGTAGGTCAGCAAGTCCACCGACACTGATGCTTCTCTATTGTCTGTAAAAGCAGATCTCAAACTGAATCATTTACATCTGGAGACAAAGCTGTCAGTGTCTCTTAATGAGCTGCTGAAAGATCACTGACAATACTACATATAGCCTATTGAGAACGTCGACCTGATTCATGGCAGAGCAAGGTGTTTACATGGTGTCTCTGTTTCCACAGAAGAGATGAGGTTAAAGCAGGTTAACTCACTCAATCACTGCAATAACCTAGTTACAGTAAACCTGTACAGCTGATCACTCTCCTCTCCTATCACTGACAATGTGTGTTTGAACCTGTTTACCGCTGCAGGCTGCTGGAGAGTTTCTCTTTGTCAGATCATATGGACTCAGACACTCAGTGACCTACAGAGGATCTGCTTCAGAGCGCTCCTTCTGATAGACAGAGAGGACTTAATGACGTTTCTTATCAGCCCCCCGCACTGCACTGCCGTCACACGTCTGTTTGTCCTGCTGTCTCTGCTGTCTCTGCTGTCTTTGTCATGCACATGTACAGAAACCCGCTAAGGAACCCGGTAGAACTCAGAACTCAGGTGTGAAACCGGGTTTCTCTTTAATCCCTGACTCCAGTCAATAAAACCGGTTCAAAGAATTCATGTAAAAAAAATCTTTAGTGTTATTTTAATGAATGTAAACGAACACATTGTTTTATTTAGCCCCATTAGAATTAACATGGCTCTCCATCCAGACACAGACAACAACACTACTACCGACCAATCACAGCTCTCAGCTGGCTCCACCGCGGAAATAAACAGCCAATCAGCTGCCAGGGTGCCTCCAGGAGATAAAGAGAGGAGAGCCAATCAGAGGTCTGTCTGGGTCTACTGTGTGGAGCACCAACAGCCAATCAGAGGTCTGTCTTGGTCTGCTGTGTGGAGCACCAACAGCCAATCAGATGACTGTCTGGGTCTGCTGTGTGGGAAATAAACAGCCAATCAGATGACTGTCTGGGTCTGCTGTGTGGGAAATAAACAGCCAATCAGCAGTCTGTCTGGGCTCCACAGAGCGACCGGCTCGACCAATGAGCTCGTCTGTCTGGCCTCCTCGAGTGGGTGAGCTCCTGCAGAGCACCAATCAGCGGTCAGTGCTGCCTGCCGGTGCCGGGGACTGGTGGTGAGAGGAGAGGAAAGAGGGAGCTGCAGCAGCGTCAGGAACCGGACCGTGAACCCCGGAGACGGTACACACTGAGGCGGACAGGACACACAGGTGAGTCCGAGGATGTGGTGCGAGGCCCTGGCTTCTCCGGCGGGAGGGAGATGGTTTAGAAACGGCAGAACGGGTAGTCTGCTGGGAGACAATAGAACCACAGCAGAACCACAATAGAACCGCTTCAGAACCACAATAGAACCTCAGTAGAACCTCAGTAGAACCTCAGTAGAGCCGCTTCAGAGCCGCTTCAGAGCCGCTTCTCTCTCTATTGATGCAGACCGACGTGTCGCGCGACCGGCCGCCTCTAAACTGTTCCATTGTTACATTGTTTCATTGTCGCATGTTAAAGGTGTGTGAGTCGCTACATTACCGGATGTTATTGTGTTCACATTAACGTTACATTGTTACATTGTTGTCTCATTATGATGGAAACGGAGGAGCGGAATGTCTCCGAGCCTCCGTCTCATTGTTTGATCCTGTGAGTCTCTGGGGGTTCAGTCAGACTGGAGGAGAAACAACAAGAAGCCTCCATAGAAACATCACATCTACTAGTTCATAAAGAGAGCATGATGATGATAACTAACGGTAGGACGGGTTATTACTGAGAGAAGTGGCGGATTAAATGGCGCTAGGAGGAGGAAGAGGAGGAGGAGGAGGAGGAGGAGGAGGCCGGGGTCGCTCTCAGCAATTAGGTAGAAAAATTCGAAAATGCATCAGCCATTTACTCAACGGGCTCCATATGCACCTAAATGGCGTCCTGACTGCCTGGCTGCCTGACAGCACAACCACACACTGTTCTTTCTACTGTAAAGACGCTTCATCCGTTTGTTTCCTGAAGCGGCGGATTAACGGAGCTACATGTCTCCAGATGACGTTAGAGACCAAACAGGGAATCAATATTTAATGTGTGCTGCCTATTATTCTGCAGTGTTACAGGACATTATTCTTCCCGTTGTCTGTTGACCAGAGCTGCTCTTGTTGCTGCTGCTGCTGCTCAGGATTATACATGAGTCACATGCAGATGGATCCACAGCTATCACTGATCACTGTCTCTGTCTCTGTCTCTGTCATGGTATTATGTGTTAACTAAATTAGACAGAGATGGAGAGAGAGAGTGGTTAAATGAGGTGAAGAGAGAGAAGGGTTAATGTTCCCATCCTCCACTTTACAAAAGACATTTGCAAACTATGGGTTGTTTTAAGTTCCAGTTATAGTTCTTGTCGTTTATTACACCAGCTTTGGTGTGTTGGAATGAAAAGTTGACATGAAACCGATTCACTTTCCTCACAAAGTGGATCAACCAGCTGGTTGGTTCTGTTCCCGTCTCCTCTGTAAAGGATTATTAGTTGTATAGCATCTCTCCACTACGATTCAATTACATAAGACCCTTTTTACATTTAGGGGACATTGTGCTCTCACTTCACACAAGTCTTCATGTGAGTAGTAGTACCCCCCCGACAGCCTTCTGGTTGTGAGATCAGAGTTGTCAGACCTGGATACACTCAGCCCTCCACTCACACACTGATAGTGGGTCTGTATGAATGAAAGGTCCCTGCTGTTGAAGAGTGTGAATGAACTGTAGTATTCTCAATGATGGAGTCCTTCCTCTTCCTATTTCCAGCTCCAGAGTCCCACAGCAGCCCCCCCGATAGCATACAGCATGATGAATACTGTTATAACAGATTATTACAGACCAGGGGTCAGCAACCTTTACTATATATAGTAATATAGTATATATATCAGAAGAGACAGTTTAGGCAACAAAAGAAATAAATCTGTCTGGAGCCGCAAAACATGTGATCATTGTGATGAAGGTAACACAGTTTATAGTCTAAGTATATAGTATATCAGTCTAATGCAGTGAGGGCCAAAGAGACAATGTACTACGGAGTATTAGGACCACATTGAGGGAAAACACATCTGAGATTTACACAATAAAGTCACAACTTTACGAGAAAAAAAGAAAATCACACGTAAAATTACTACTTCATAATCTTATGACTTTGTTCTCATAATATTACGATTTTTTTCTTGCAAACCTTTGACTTTATTATTATAATATTCTGACTTTATTCTCTAAATCTCAGATGTATTTTTTTTCCTCAAAGTGGCCCTAATACTCCGTCGTACCGTCGTACCATAGACCTACAACAATGATAAATATAAATGAAAATGTAAACTAAAAACAGTTATTCATTTCCATGTTTAATACTCCACAGGGAGCCACTGGAGAGGAGCTGAAGAGACGCAGGTTGCTGACCGCTGGTCTAGAGTATTGTAGTGTAGGTTTTGATGAATATATAGTCAGTGCAATTGATCCTTTTAATCATAATTTAGCTGGTCCTTATTGAAACAATGCAGATTGTGATTAAAGCTGGGTTTTGTAATCAAATTGTTTTTTTGTTATATTGTTGGGATTCTCATTACATCCTGACAGTAATCAATAAATCCAACGCTCGAACAAAGAACTGATTTGGTATCTGTGGCTGTCGCAGGTCTGTAATAAGCACTGTGCACTCACTACGCATCACTACAGTGTTCCACGGAGCTGCTATAGCTCGACAGCTGTGAGTAATGACAACAGCTATTTTCGTTGTTTACGTTCATTATATGATAATTTGACAAAAGTGGTCTGACTCCGCGCCGTGCGCTGAAAACTTGACAATATTTTAATTTTGAATGTCTAAAAAAGAGTGAAAACCTGGCGGAGGGGTCGCCTGGAGCAACAGGAACTTTACTGTATGTGTTGCAACACAGACCAAAGCTGTTGTTGCACCTACAGTAGGGTGTTGGTTGGTTAACACAAAGTCACAGTAACTGATCTACGTAGGGGAAATAGTAAAGACGTGCGGAAACATATGGAGGACGGAACCTGCCAAAATAAAAAATGAATGAATAAATACATAAATAAGTGATTCTATACATAAATAAATATGCCATTAAATGTAGGCATTAATTAATTGATGAAATGTGACATTAATTTTTGATTTCTGTTTTCATTTGCTTCTTTATTTATTTACCTTTGTATTAATTCCCCTGTCTATATACTCTTCTATTTAATTTAAAGATTTTTTTTTTTATTTATCAGAGTTAGTATTGAAAGGGGGGGAGAGAGGGGATGACATGCAGCAAAGGGCCACGGGTCGGATTCGAACCCTGGGCCGCTGCGCTAAGGATTCAGCCTTGGTACATAGGGCACCTGCTCTACCAGGTGAGCTATAGTGGCACCCCTTATTCATTCAATTTTATGAAGATTTAAATGTATTTATTTATTTATTTTTGCATTTATTTTTTATTTATTTTCATGGGTACCGTTGCCGCGTTTCCGGTGGCGTCGGCCTGCAGGTTCCCGTTCTGAATGAGCTTAACCTAAACAGCTCAGCTTCAGACGGGTGATCTGCACATCTGTACTGGCGCGAGGGGCAGCACCAGCAAAGTCAAAGAAATAAAGAAGCAAATTGAAACAGCCTGCCTTTATTTAGGTACATTTAATGGCATATTTATTTATTTATTTATCGAGTCATATATTAGTTTATTTAATCAGTTTTTGATTTTGGTGGGTTCCGTCCTCCGTAATATGAACGGATGTGCCAACGACAACAACGACTACACCTGCTCTCGTGTGTGTTTTCATGACAAAACATAGTTTGGAGACCTCATCGGGGGTTCCTCTGGGTGAAAGATCTGGTAGTGTGTGACCCCCGCCCCTCCCACCGTCTTTCCGGTCAGTCATTTGGTGTGAAAACCACAAAGACTTCAAGACTTCCGATTACCAGGCAGCGAGTTGTGTCGTGTGAACAGCACAGAGATGTGATGACTTTGAAAGTGGTGTAGTGTGAACTTGGCTTTAGGGTCAAACGATGTCTAATGTTGGACACATCCAGCTGGTCTCAGGCTCACCTCCAGACCAGATGGAAATCACTTTCACACTCAGAGACACGTGGCAGAATCTGTTGAATGACTGACGGATGTACGCGGTTCCACAGCTAGTATCCATGTAGCCGGTACACCTGGTAGACAGGAGTTAAAGCTCCTGTGATGGGGAACCGGTCTCATGGAACCGGTCTCATGAACCCGGACACATGTACTGTACAGAGGTGTACCAGGCATGAAGCAAATTCTTGCATTGAATTTTGCAAGTGAATATATAATGGTGGGAGTAAACATCCATCTGTCTTGTGTATTTGCAGATTTGCATATTTTGTGATCAAAAACGTCCAAGAAGTACATTCTGAAATTCAACATAGTATGGTTTAGTTTCTCCTAGTAGCTACCAAGCAAAGAGAAACCGGAGTGGACGTTGCATTAAGGCCTCAGCATGCTTAGAACAAGCAATCATCAAACAGTGTCCTCCTTTACCAAGGTCAGAATCTGACAATCATGCACACTTTATGCAACGATTGGCCAGCTGCACGGACGTGTTACGGACGGCGCTGGGGAGAGACGAGCCGGTCACTGTGATTACTCTGAGCAGCGTGCACGGGAATGAATTACAATATAATAAGTGTCTGGTTAAGTTAGTTAAAAATACAAATGTGTTAAAGGGACTGTATGTACGTTTTTACCCCGAGCTGGTAAACTTCCTCCTGGACAGGTAAACTAACGTTACTGCCAAGCAGGTGAAATAGTGATATTTTGGTTTTAGCTGGCTAATGTTGCTAACTTCAATCAACATGATGCTTGTCAATCACGTTCAGTCTCGTGTGTGTCGTCTCACTGTTTTGACCGATCGCTCGCATGCGTTCACGTAGTACGAGCTCAAGCGTGTACAACAGGACGATGACTGTCGTTGACTTAACAACCAAAGGTGTCGCTGTTAACAAACAATTTCTGATTCTTACAGAGAGCCCCTTTAAGGTTGTTCCTCCACCACTTATTTTGGACTTTACAGTCGTGACAGTTGCGAGCTTTATGTTGTATGTGTTATGAACTTCCACACTGACGACATGTTGTGTATGTGTGGCGGCGTCAAATTATTGTGCGACACATTTGTGTAAATATGACCAGCAAAATAATATGACACTGATCGGTGGGTAACCGGTCCCGGCCGATCGCTGAACACCATCCGGTTTCACTCTGCGGCAGATCGATCGGTGCATCTCTCCTTTGATATGATACCAGCCTAAATATTTCAATACCAATACTTAGGGGTGTAATGATACGTTTTTACAACGATACGATACGATACAGTTGCCATGGTTCCGATACGATTCAATGCAGGATATTTGGCTCATCTGGAGCGATCCGATTCAATGCACGCAGCGCACGGGGAAAGAGCCTCTTAATTCAGATCAGTTCACGTCTCTCCACCTCCACATGTCACACTGTTGCTCCTCCTCACTGAGATATAAGTACGAGCAGTTACTGTTAGCCATGTTCTTGAAGTTGCCTCTTAGTGAAATGTTCTGAGTTAAGTGCAAGTTCTCTCTGGTAAGCAGCGACGCAGTGTTTATGTCTAGGGCTTTTATTGTGAAAGGTAAGAAGGGAAAGAGCAAAGCTGTAACACGCTGCCGGCGCCGCCGCTGACACTGACAAGGTGGGAGCAATAAAGAGGTTCAGATTGCAGAGCCTCCGTGTTATTATATTATTACCTTCATAAATATAGGTGCAGCTCATCATCATCATAATAATAATAATATCACATCAATGCAACTTTTTGAAATCCGTAGTACCTTTTCGAGTCGTCTTTAGTCTTGCTGCGGTAGTCGGTGTTACACGGTGTTCGGGCATACACTGATTACATTACTTAACCCCCCCCCCCCCCCCCCCGCTGTTGTTCTGCCTTTCTCTTTATAGAAATAAAACCCATTTAGTTCATCTTCGTGTATCAGCGGCCTGTTATCAATAGATAGTCGGACGACGGACGCTGCAAACTGAAAGTGAAAGCGTCGGCTCCGTAAGGCGTGCAACGGCCCGACGTGCTGCAACGGCCCGACGTGCTGCAACGGCCCGACGTGCTGCAACGGCCCGACGTGCTGCAACGGCCCGACGTGCTGCAACGGCCCGACGTGCTGCAACGGCCCGACGTGCTGCAACGGCCCGACGTGCTGCAACGGCCCGACGTGCTGCTGCACTTGGTTCTTCTCAGTTTGGGCCACGGACCGCTGCACGGCACGGAGGATGTTTGCACTGTAACGTACTGCGTGCTGCGTCTCCCCTGGTTGGACTGTCAGGCGTCTAGTGACACACCCCCCATCCAGAGACTGCAGCGGTTGTTAAAGGATTCTGGTTTTACTGCTTAATCGTTTGTTTAACTTAAGAAAGTAGTGATGAGTAGACAACTAGTGTAGAATAACACCACACAGTCTTTCACTGTAGTGCTGCAGCATTGATTCGCTTCGCTTAGACCCTCCTTGCCTTGCCCCCTCCCTTCCGCAAGTTGATGGCATCACATCAGTTTGAGGAGTCGGACCCTCCCAGTTAACCTTTCCTTCATACGATGTGTCCCTCGGGAGAGAGACCAGAGACTGGTGGGTGGACCCCGGACCCTCTAGGGGGGTCTGAGAGCATGCTCCCTGGAAGATTTGTACATTTTAAAGTTGAATGCATCAATCTGGTGAACTGTGAGAGGCTACATCTAACTACTGTCCTCTTGTTAACCATTTAGTGATCCAGCAGTGGTGAAATGGAACTAACATTAAGGCTACTTAAGTACAAGTTTGAGGTACTTGTACTTTACTTGAGTATCTCCATGTTATGTAACTTCATACTTCTACTCCACTACATCTCAGAGGGAAATATTGTACTTTTGACATCACTACATTTATTTGACAATATGAGTTACCAGCTACAGATTCAGATTATTAATACAAAATATAAATCAACTAATAAACTGTGATGCATTATTAAATAGTATATCATTATTAAGTATATAAAGTAGTTAAAATGAGCTCCACCTTTACCAGCTGCAACATTAAACACATTAAGGCATCAATAATTATAATCCAGTGATTATAATCTATAGCCACGGGGCACTCTACAGAAACACTGCTTTTACTTTTGGTACTTTAAGTATATTGTTGATGCTTTTGTCCTGTTACTAAAGTAACATTGTGAATGCAGGACTTTGACTTCTAACAGAGTATTTTTACACTGTGGTAATACTTTAACTGAAGTAACAGATCTGAGTACTTCTTCCAGCACTGTGCTCTAGAAAACAGTTTAATGGTTGTATAGATGAGACGGGGGTCCATGTTACCAGACGGGTCGGGGAGAGTTGTCAACATCGCCACAGACGGCACACTGAGGTCAGTCCGCCACGCTTGACAGTCAGGGGGGGGGGGCCCGGAGGGAGAGAGGGCACGGCGAGCACCCGGGAAGTGGCGAGGTCCGGGTTAGGGCTGCTGTAAAGCTCACGGCCGGAGCTGCAAGCCACTTTAACCCCCCCGGGCCTTTACCAGCCAATCTTGGTCCGCTGACAAGGGTAAGAATATCAGAAAAAAAGATCATATCTTCTGCTTTAATTTACACGGATCATCTTTTATGTTGCAGCAGGTAAAGGTGGAGTTAACTACTTTATGTACTTAATGATATACTATTTAATAACACATCACAGTTTATTAGTTGATTTATATTTTGTATTAAGAATCTGAATGTCTAGCTAGTAACTCATATCGTCAAATAAATGTAGTGAAGTTAAAAGTACAATATTTCCCTCTGAGATGTAGTGGAGTAAAAGTATAAAGGTACATCAAAGTTAAATAGTCAAGTAAAGTACAAGTACCTCAAACTTGTACTGAAGTACAGTACTTGAGTAGCCTGAATGTATTTAGTTACATTCCACCGCTAGTAGTAGTAGTAGTAGATCACAAAATGGTTTACAAGAGGACAAAGTGTTTTAGATCTAGCCTCTTCATTTGGCTCTCAAAGTGCACCAGATTGATGCATTCAACTTTAAAATATACAAAATTGTCTGCAATTTGTCTAAAGTTATGACTTTTTTTTCTCATAATATTATGACTTTATTGTGTAAATCTCAGATGTTGTTTTCCTCAATGTGGCCCTAATACTCCGTAGTACATTGTCTCTTTGGCCCTCACTGCATTAGACTGATATACTATATACTTAGACTATGAACTGTGTTACCTTCATCACAATGATCACATGTTTTGTGGCACCAGACAGATATTTTATTTTTTGCTAAAATGGTTCTTCTGATAGTAAAGCTTGCCGACCGCTGGACCCTCTAGACTACAGTATTACAGAATCCGTTGGGAAACAGCGCTATATAAAAGGACTCAGATCAGGATCAGGGACCCCCCTGACTAATAGGTTAGTTTTCTCTTTTAATTCTTAAGTGCTTATTTCTTTATCCATATGCAGATGATTATTATTATGAGGGAATTGCATAATCATTTTTATGAAACTTGAAGAGTGGTGTTTTGATGTGTAAGCGATCTGAAGACCTGCTGTGTCACATTCTCTCGGAGTCTGTGTTCATCACTTTGTGCCTGAGAAGAGAGAAATCTGCATAATCAGCTCTTAATTAGAAAGCCCCATATTGCAGTGGGTTGTGGGTAATACCTGTAAATTGGCACTAATTGATGCCTGTGATTTTTTTTTTTAATGAATGCATAAAGCAGGAAGTGGTGTGCATCTGTCTCACAGTCTGACGGAAGCGTAGTAGAGAGCGCCACGTGAAGACAGACAGACAGACAGGCTTGTTTGCTTCATAGATGAAATGGCGGTCAACATGTAAAACCTACGAGTTGAAACGCAACGAGAACATCGGTTCATGTTGAAGGAAAGACATCCGACTGCTGTGTCGTTATTCTCCGAGTCGTTGTGGGAGTGGGTTGTAGAGATGTCCCGGCAGCAGCAGTCGGCGGCGGTGCAGCTGTGGCTAATCCAGCCGGTGAATAAGCAGTGTGTGCAGATCATTGCTGCATTGCTGTGCTGCGTTTAGCCAGGTGCTGCACAAGGTCACCAGTCAACCTGTCTGAATGCAATCGTCCCGATGCTGACTGTACACGGCCGGGGTCAGAGCAGTCCTGCAGTGGACAGTCTCTTCATGAAGACTCTGAATAACTACTAGAATACTAAGAAACAGCTGTTAGTATACAGACGATGCACAGTGGAGATTCCTCTGATCTGACACTGAGTGAAGTCAGACATGTAGCACTAATAGATGAAAGATTGAAGTATACTGTCCATTGTTGTGGCTCCCCTGATCAATTCCAGCTGTTGGTACTGAGGTGCCTCCAGATACTGAATTCATCCCTTCATATTAATATTGATAGGTTACAGTTGCAAAGTTACTAATTTGTGCACCAGTTCTGAATGCTGCGTAGAAGATGTATAGATGTTTACAGCATATGCTTGTATGTCCTTCCAGCTACATTATAATTCTGTCATTTGTTGGTACAAAAGTGCTTTTTAATGCCAAACGGTGAGGACAAATCAAGTTGGTCATAATGATAATACATTTAAAAATATTAGAGATCTAAATGTTGTTTTCTCAGAAAAAACATTCCAAGAAGTTTGATCAGGTGTTTCCAGTCTATTTCTCTCTTATTGGTATAAACGGCCTCAGGTGTTCCACGGTACACGTGTGATGGAAACGTTTGCTGCACTTATCGCTCATTCTTGTAGGCTGAATATCTATGTTTTGCTTTTACCGGTTTATTAGTTCTGCATGTTGAACCTCGATGCTTTCTATTGCTTTCTAATACTCTTCCTGCTTTGTGCTGGAGTTTCTGATCATATCACATGATCTTCTTCAGCAGATGGAGTTGCCCAGCTGTTTTCTGTTTTACAAAATGCACGATCAATCGATCATCTGAGTTGTTGTCAATGAATTTTCTGTCAGTCAACTTTATCAATGAATCAAGAACTACTAGTTCAGCACTAATCTGCATTTTGAAATG